>NW_026622830.1:3405086-3714253 GCF_023065955.2 Ursus arctos
AATCACGGTTGATTGAGGGTTACCAGCCTTGAGTTATTAGTTAATGGCATCACTGCAAAGGAGTGATTCATTGGACAAGTAAACTTTGCAAACGAACGCAGATCCTGAGTTGCTGGGTATTTCATCCAAAGCTGAAATGCGCATTATTTCCACTATCTGTCTTCACAGTGCAAACAAAATCCAAAGTAGAGGCCAACATTTAGCCATGATCTCAGCTTTCTTTGTGCACTCAAGATGTTGAGAAGACAGAACCCAAGGTGCAATAGAGTCCCCAAATGTTCTGGCTCACCTATGCCTAGAGGGCTCCCTCGTAGCCCCCCCGTGCAGATTCACCTTCTGGGTGGAAGGAAGCTTGCTTCCAGAGACTGCAACTCAGTCACCCTGCACTCAGGACCTATCCCAAAACACCAGCCCAGCCCAGGCAGCACCACTCACCGTCCCTGGGGATCCTGGCTGCCACTTCCTTGGTACATTTGCTTGAGAGCAAATTATGTTGGTTCTAAAGGAAAAGACTGTTCATTTTGTCACCTGCTACACTGGAGGACATCCTCCCCCTTTTCCCTCACAGGGAGTCTGGTTCGGCCTCAAATACTCTGAAAGGCAAGGTCAGGGGAAGCAGGAGGCTGTGGATTTCCTCAGCCCCCTCCCCAGCCTCACGGGCCCTTCTGTCATGCTGCTCCCTCAGCCTGTGGTGCTGCCTCACTCCTGGTCACTGCTCAACTCAGCAGCACCTACTGGGGCTGCCCCGCCCCCCAGGAGAGGTCAAACCCCCTGTCATCACAACCTCCCTTCTGTAGCAAGGACCACAGTCATGGGTGTGTGTGTGTGTGTGTGTGTGTTTGTGTGTGTGTGTGATTGTCTGATTAATTCCTGTCTTTCCCTCAAGTTGTTCTGCTCCACTAGAACAGAGATCACTACTTCTGCTCCCCTTAACATCCTGGGTATCCAGTGTTGAGGTTTTAGTGGGTTACGAAGAACCACCAGTGATTAGAATCAACTGAGGGAGAGAGAGGCTTGGGGGAGGTGGACAGGTGGGGAGCCATGTGTCAACTTTATGTCCATGAGGAGAGAGACTGCCAGGGGCATGCCACCCAGTGGGCTCACCAGCCCACCATGTGCTCTATATAGCCTGCAGGCTAGACCCTGGGCAGCCCACCTTAGGCAAAGTCAGGCTCTGCTTGCCCTGGCCTGCTGCCTCCTGGGTGGAGAGAAGAGAACAGAGAATGCCCAGGGCTCCATGCATTCAGGAAATAGGAAATACAGGTTGACTGCAGCCACAGATCATTCCTTCCATGGAGAGGTGCAGGCAAAGTGTGGACAAGAGGTTAGCTGTGCCAAATTAGTAGTGGTCCCCCTTACGGGAAAGGGTCCCCCCAAGACCCAGCACAGAGCTTGGAACAGAACAAGAGGTGAATGGAGGGAGGAAGGGAGGGATGGAAGGATGGACAGGTGGGTAGATGACTGGGTGGATGGATGGACAGACAGGTGGCTATATGGGTAGGTGGGTGAGTGTGTGGGTGGATGGGTAAATGGATGGATGTGTGGATAGACAGGTGGATGGGTGCATGAGTGTGTGGGTGGATGGACAGATGGACAGACTGTTGGGTAAATGGATGGATGGATGGATGGATGGATGGATGGATGGATGGATGGATAGACAGACAGGTGGTTGAGTGGGTGGATGGGTGGGTGCATGGGTGGATGAATGGGTCTATGGGTGCATGGATGGGAGGATGGAGGGATGGACAGATAGGTGGGTAAATGGCTGGGTGGATGGATGGATGGACAGATGGGTAGATGGATAGGTGGATGGACAGGTGGATGGGTGCATGGGTGAGTGTGTGGGTGGATGGATCTGGACAGATGGACAAGTGAGTGAGTGAATAACCCAGGAAAGGACAGAAGAAAAAGGTGCAGTGCTCAGTAGACACAGCACAAAGTCAAGGAGTGGAGACAGCCCTTCCTATGCTGGGAATTATGAGCAGCTGGTCAATGACCTTCAAATAAGTTCTGAAGAAGCAGCTAGGGAGGGATCATTCAGGGCCCTATAGGTCAAGTCTGAAACTCTGGGCCTATGAAACCTAAATCATACTGCCACTTCTCTATCTAAAATCTTCAGGTAGTTTTCCATGCCCAGAGAAATCAGCCCCCACCAACCTATCCACCCCCTCTGCCCTGGCTAGTGTCCCCCAGTCTCTGGCTTCCTTTCTGGTCTGTTCCTTGAGCCAGTGTACCCCTTTCAGCCAAGGCTCACTGCTGCTCCTCTGGCCAGGGGGCCCCCTTGCTCTGGCTGGCTCCCATGACCCCTCAGTCCCCACTCAACATCACCCCTCAACCTGCACAAAGAGCTCCTACACACAAGTGGCTTGTGCATCCGTGTATGTCATTTGCTGTCTTTGGTCCTTAGACCTTGGCCCCGAGTGCAAGAATGTTCTGCTCTGGCCAGGGAGCCAGATGGAGCCCCACACAGAGGATGCCCATCTTTGCCAGGGCAATAAATAGGAACCCCAGAGACAGCAGAATACCACCAGCCATCAAGGAGAGACAGCCAAGTGTCTGCCAGGAGGAGAGGGTAAGTACTGAGAGCCCAGAGGATCAGAGCCCACAGGTGACCTGGGGAGGAAGAGAAGGCTCCCATAGGGATGGCCATGGAGGCCAGATAGTTCCACAGGTAGGATGGGTGACAGGACTCCAGGAGGAGGGAATAGCATGAACAAAGGCCTGGAGGTGGGTCAGGAAGTTTTCCCTCCCTTCCCCTATGCTCCTCCATGCTATTCCTTACATTCCACATATGAGTGAAATCATATGATGATTGTCTTTCTCTGCTTGACTTATTTCACTTAGCATAATCTCCTCCAGTTCCATTCATGTTGATGCAAATGTTGGGTAATCATCCTTTCTGATGGCTGAATAATATTCCGTTGTGTATATGGACCACATCTTTTTTATCCATTCATCTGTTGAAGGGCATCTTGGCTTCTTCCACACTTTGGCTATTGTGGACATTGCTGCTATGAACATTGGGGTGTAGGTGCCCCTTCTTTCCCTACATCTATATCTTTGGGATAAATACACAGTAGTGCAATTGCTGGGTTGTAGGATAGCTCTTAGCTCTATTTTTTACTTCTTGAGGAACCTCCATACTGTTTTCCAGAATGGCTTTGCCAACTTGCATTCCCACCACAGTGTAGGAGCGTTCCCCATTCTCCACATCCTTGCCAACATTTGTTGTTTACTGCCTTGTTAATTTTTGCCATCCTAACTACACCAAAAACCATAAGATACCTAGGAATAAACCTAACCAGAGAGGTCAAGGATCTATACTCTAGAAACTACAGAACACTTATGAAAGAAATTGAGGAAGATACCAAAAGATGGAAATACATTCCATGCTCATGGATTGGAAGAATAAACTTTGTGAAAATGTCTACGCTGCCTGGAGCAATCTACACTTTCAGTGCAATCCCTATTAAAATACCATTGGCATTTTTCAAAGAGCTGGAGCAAGCAATCCTAAAATTTGTATGGAACCAGAAAAGATCCCAAATCACCAGGGGATTGTTGAAAAAGAAAAACAAAGCTGGGGGCTCATGTTGCCTGACTTCAAGCTATATTACAAGACAGCATGGTATCGGCACAAAAACAGACACATAGATCAATGGAACAGAAGTCTCCAGAAATGGACCCTCAACTCTATGGTAACTGATCTTTGACAGATCAGTAAAAACTATCCAATGGAAAAAAGACCATCTCTTCAATAAATGGTGCTGGGAAAATTGGACAGCCACATGCAGAAGAATGAAACTGGACCATTCTCTTACAGCATACACAAAGATAAACTCAAAATGGATGAAAGACCTCAATGTGAGACAGGAATCTGTCAAAATCCCAAAGCAGAACATAGACAGTAACCTCTTTGACATTGGCCACAGCAACTTCTTTCAAGATGCTTTTAATTTCCACATGGAAAAAAAATACCAACACACGACACATTGGAAAAATATTTGTAATACATATGAGTGACAGAGCTAATATCCTCATATATAAAGAGCTCTTAAAAATAAACAAGAAGGACCATCAACTCATTAGAAAAATGGGCAAAGGAAAAAAACTAGAAAGGTCATAGGAAAATCATGGCTCATAAATATTTTCATATGCTGAACTTATTTCAGTTATAATGAAAGACATGGAAATTAAAAGTATAATTACAAACTTTTTAAAAAAATTTTACTTAGACTAGTAAAGATTAAAAATTAATGGTAACCACTATTGGTGGGAGTGTTGGAGGACTATTTGCCAATAGGTATTAAAATTTAAAGTGTATGTCCCATTGATCCAGGACTTTCACTATGAGGATTTTACCTGAACAATATACTTGTACATGTGTATAAAGAAATGTGAGTAAGAATGCTCTCGGCAGTATTGTTTGTTGTAGCAGAAGGCTGGAAATCACCTGAATAATCTCAGCAGGGAACTGCTTATGTAAATTACAATATAATCATACAAAAGAGCTGTATGAAACCTACCTCTGAAAAGTTAGATAACAATGCATGTGTGGATAAGGTGCAATCCTTGAGGTGAACGGTTAGGTGAATAAATAAAGGTTTTGGACAGTTTGCACGTACCTGTTAAAATTAAAGAATTGATATACATACCGATTCAGAAGATACAGTGAATCATAATCCCTTCTGGGAAGGAGGACAAAGGGACTAGAATCTTGGAGGGGAAAGAAATAGCCTCTTTACAAATTATTCTTTCAGACTGTTCAAGTTTGACCATACCCTTATTACACCTCCTCTTAGTCTTTGACATTCCCTTCCCTCCTGGTGCTTAGGGCCCCTATCAGCCTTCCATACAACTTCTAACCCCATCAAACTTTACTCTCAGCAGCCATGACTTAGAAATACTGTTGAAAAATCTATTTCACACTAAAGTGTTAATGACTCCCAAAAGGATGCCATGCTGTACCAGGAATAATGTCAGATTTCAGGCACTGGGATCCTGCCAGAGAGAACTATCAAGGGGTAGAAGGAAGCTGTCTACAGTTCTCAAATCTCGCTACCTGCCTTGTTCCTCTACAAGCAGGACAGCCAGGCAGGTGTTGAGAGCTTCAGGAGACCCATCTATCAGCACTGTGGGGGTCAGAAAAAGCCTGCTCCAGGAAAGGGAGGACCCCCTGGTCTGGTCTAGAACAGAGCTATTTGAGCAGCTTTCTCAAGGGTCACCTCCTGGCACATGGCTTAGCTGCACACACCAGGCACCTGACCCAGGCCCCCAGCCTCTCCCTTCCCATGAGGAATGCCTCACCACCAGGAGCCCCTCACTGGCCCTCCTCAACCCTGACTGTCGGTGCAGCTGTTCTCAGGGGCAGTGGAACAGGACATGAGGGGGACCTGTCTGCTCCCTGGGCCACGGTTCTCAGCTTTCCCAAGCATCCCAATCCTCAGGACGGCTTTCTGAGGCAGCGCGCTGGTCTCCACCCACAGTTTCTGATCCTGCAGGCCTGGGGCTGAGCCCAAGAATGTGCACTCCAACGAGCTCCCGGGCAATGCTAATGTTGCTGGTCCGGGGCACCCCACTTTGAGAACCGCTGCTCTGGTGGGTGAGTGCAGTTTCTGTACTAGGACAAAATTCACCAGGAGCCCTGGATAGCACCCTAGGGGGATCAAAAGTGCGGCTTCTATTTCAGTCACAGGATCCTGGCCAAATCCTACCCTCAAAAATAACCGATCCCGGAACATGACCCGGCCTTTTTAATCATGGCCCAGAGAGCTGGTGCCGCGAACACTCAGTCCACTGGGCGAGCCTACCCGCGTGCTCAGCCCTGGGAAGGGCGAGCCCAGGCTGGTGAGTGGAGTGTCCAAGGAGTCCGGGGCCAAATGCCCACTGTCCCCTGACCAGCCGGGTTAGCCGAGGCAGCCCGCCATGGCCCCGAGCTTCAGTGTCCTCGCGAGCGGGACAGAGGCAGTGGTGGCCCTGCCGGGGGCACTTGCTTTGGTGATTCCTTTCATAAGGACGAAACAAGACGGCACCCGGGGGCGGGCACAGGCTAAGTGCTCAGTCAGAGTAGCTGCCATGAAGAATCCTGTTCAGGAGACGCTTGACCCTCACGACTTAGTCACTCGAAGATACAGGACTTGGGGGTGGATTAGATACCGGACAGTTGGGCGTGTCTGCGTGGTTTCCCAGAGTCTGGCGGTCATCAGCCCCCAAAGCCAGGTTGATGACAAGGAAGTGGAGCAGAATCTGCCCACAGCCCCCGCCCCAAAAGGAGTGATTCAGTTCTGGCCCATGTCTGTCCCTCCTCGGAAGCCTAGACAGGAGAGCCTGAGGCCACATCCCAGGTTCGGAGTCCTACTTGTGGCTGGCAGTGATCGGAAGGGAAGTTAGCCCAGAGGTGCTACAAGAGGCATTTCGGAGGTGCCCTCGGGTTAAAGCCCAGCTGCCCCAGTACAGGCTTGCCGTTAAAAGAGTAAAAACAGGGAGGTCTTTGGCTGCATGGCTCTGAAAATCTCTTAAGCAAAGGAGCTGCAGCTCCAAGCACTAAGAACGACCTTGGAGAAGCTCAGATCTGCAAGCGTCCCAGGGGCTGGCTGCCCTTTGCTGCCGGGTGGCCCGCCTGGAGCCCATGTTGCGGTCAGCTCTTCCCTGAGGCTGCCGCTGGAAAGCAGTTTTCTAAATGTAATCTTGTAAGCCCATCACCAAGGTATTTTTAGCCACTCTCTGTGGTGGCCCCAGTTCTGAGGCTGTGAGCAGGGACTTCAAGGCCAGGGCCAGAGAACATTCTTGAATTGTGAGTCCCTGCCCTGGGCTGGGCCAGTTCCCATAGCTAATTTAGAACTTGCATGGCTTCCCTCGTGACCCTTCCCCCAGAGGGCACAGCTCTTCCTGAGCAGTCCCAGGACAGCCCCTGCAGGGGCTGATATTTGCGGACGTGATATGGTCCGGCTCACAGCTGCAGAGGGACACTGTTGTCCCCAGTCGGAATGGTGCAGCTTTATGGACAAACAGAGCCGTCCACACACAGACGGACTTGAAGAGTAGAGCTTCTAGACTAGAACAGACAGACACATGCTCTGGCCCAGGGGTCCCGGATCTTCGGCTCCCCTGGGCTTGTGGCCTTCTCCGTGTTCGCGGTTCCTCTTGCACTCTGCGGTGTGTGCACGGATTCACTTTCTCAGCCTGTGCGTTCACTGCAGCTGTGTCCTAACAATACCGTATGTTACATCGTGAGCTTGACATGCCACTCACTCTTTCTGGTATGCCTCAGAGGAAATTCTGTTAAAATTTGCAGAAGAAAGGAGGAGGAAAAGAAACTCTTCTGTGTGCCTTTGATAAGCTGTGATGAAACCAGCTGAGAGAACGTCACACTTGAGGTGTGTTGGTCCACAGCAGGTCCCAACTGGCAGAGGAGCTGTGTCCTGCCAGACCGATACATGCGTCATGCCTTCTGCCACATTCTCTCCCTCCCTCTCTCTCTCTCTCCCACTCTCTCTCTCCCCCTCTCTCTCACACATACCCTTTGTCCTCCTAGATGATTGACTTGACCTCCAGGGAGACCTTTCCCAGGCGGTAACCGCCGAGCCTCCAAGAACAAACACATACCCCCTCCCCATAGCCCTGACACAGCCCCACCCTTGTGACTGCCTGCCTGCTGTCCTCTATCAGCTCCTGGAAAAGACCCTTTTTTGCAAAGGGGTATTAGGAGTGTGAGCTCTGGACCCTCTTCTCAGCTGTGACCTTGGACAGGTCACTCGTGCACCCCAAGCTCCATCCTCCCCCTCTACAGAATGGGGGTGATAACAAAATGTGAGAATCAGATACATTGGCGAGAGACTTAATATGGCCTGCACTCCTTAAGTGCTCAGGAAATGCTCGGCGTGCGTGTGAACGAAAGCAGTCCGTACACAAGACTAAGCTCACAGTAACCCACGGCTTGCTTAAGAGCCACTGAAAATCTTACTAAAGATACAGATCTTCAGACAGCAGCCTGACTTCTCAACAGCAGCACCACAGCAGAAATCCATCTGGAGTGGTGAAGGGGCTTTAATATCCAAGTGCGCCCTCCACCCGCCAACCTCCCACAAGGACAGATTGTGGCCGTGGGGCCGGTTCTGGCCGACAGAATCTAAGAGCCACTGGGCCTCCTTCTCTTCTCTGCCACCGCGAACTTGGAGGTCCACTTTGTACAGTGGCTGGCCTTTGCCTTCATGAGAAATAGGCCTTTACTAGTTAAGAGAATTTGCGGATCTGTCTGTTAAAGCTGCCGCAGTAACTTCCCTGACTAATGTAGAGATGAATTTCAGGGTTAATTTCTCCAACTTCTGCTATCCATTGCAAAGCTCAGAGCTTTATGGTGGCATTTTAATAATTACGGGTATTGAGTTATAATTCTGTATTATTATTATTATTATTATTATCCCCAGGCTGTTTGGCTTGGAGGAAGAACTCAGTCTTGTTCCATATTAAAAACTGACGTTTGGAAAGAGGCAGGTCTTACATGCCACGTCACCAAGGCTATTGAAGCTAAGAGAAGCAGACAGCTCCTGTTGGGGTCTTGATTTACAAATCACATGATAGATTAAGTCAATATGCTTCCAAAATGGGATAAAAGCTTCAAAAATCAAATCCAGAAAGTGGAAAAACAAAGACTGCGGTCAGCAGCCAGCTCCAGATAAACACCCAGTAAAAGCCCAGAGCAAGGGTGGCCTAAGCAGCCCTCTCCCCAGGGCCCCTTCCCTCTGTCCGCCTTCTTACAAAGAACTTTCCATGCCCCATAAAGCCGCTCAAAAAGTGCAGCAGAATCATCAACTGCTGGAAATCACAAACAGAATTTCATGAATACGCCACTCCTTTCATCTAAAGAACCTGAAGAAGTTTTTACAAATAATTTAGTTCAATTAATCCTCAAGTATTAAATATCAGATGCTGGAATCTATAATAGGATCTCTTCAAGGAGGAGAAATCTATTACACACGCACATACAGAGACTCAGATCTCCAGGGTCAGCAAGAACCTTTTCAAAAGGGGGTGTTGTGTGGAAGCGGGTGTTTCGGCCTCCGCAGCCCGGGTGGCTCTGGACTTCACCGCTTCCTCAGAGATACCCTGCTGTGGACCCTGCCCAGCGGTGGCCCCTGCCCAGCCACATGTCCCTCAACAGGGTGGTCGGCCAAGCTGCACAAAGCCAGGACAGCTGCTCCCGAGGTGGGGTCTCTGAGAAAGCTTGGCTCCAGTTAAAACGTCTAAAGAAAATCGTCTCATGAAAGGGAACGTTTTTGCTCAGGCTGGTTTCTAGAAACCAGAATCAAGCACACAGGGAAATGCACTCTGGTGTGAATAACTCTGCCCAAGGGGAGCCATGGCTCCACGGGCACTGGGACCCAAGCACTGTCATGAGGACCCAGCCTCAGCCCCCCACTCAGCAACCCTCCATGCTGCCCACGTTCAGTGCCCCTGCCCGGGCAGCTCCACGCCTTCCCCTCACGGTCCCTGCGAAGTGGCCGTATCTGCCGCTGCACCTAACACCTTCCCGGTTGCCGTCCTGAAGAATTGAGCAGAGCTGCTGGGCCTGACCCTCACTGGCTCTGCTTGGGTGACATACTCCTCTTTGAGCCAATCACGGTGGCCGAGGGGAGGGGCTAAGGGCTTCCACCTGCACCCTGGAGCCCAACAGGGCTTTCTCAGAAGAGGGGTGAAGAGCTGCTGGTGCCAAGGCAGACAGACAGATTCCTGCCAAAACAGCACACCGAAGCTCCTCGGCCGTGGTTGATTCTGGAGCATCCTGATGTCCCAGGAATGCCGAGGCTGCCGGATCCATGAAAGGAACCCTCAGTCCTAAACCTAGATGCTGAGGCCCCGACCTGGCAGGTCCCAGCAAGGGGGTGGCACAGCCCCACCTAGCTGTGAGCTGGACCCTCCTGTGGGCCTTGTGTCTCCTCGAGGTCCTGTGCCCGGCACTGGGCTCTGCTAACAGCAGTTTCCGTGTCGGCCTGCTAACCATGGTGTTGAGTGGTAGGAGTTCGTTTCACCAGGTTGAGAGCATTCCAGCTACTCCAGCTTGGTTTGGATCAGGGGCAAGTAGCTCCTGTCTAATTATCTTTATTCTATTTTCAGCCCCATGAGCTCAAGAGTGCTTCCATAAAAGGACAGTGTCAACCAAGAGGAAGTGGCTGACAGGCCGGGCACTGTAGAGTGGCAGTTCCGGCCCAAGTTAGCACTCTGGATACGGATTTCACTCCGTGGCTTAATAGTCCCTCTCCCAGACCATCTGAGAGAGCACGTTTGTTCTGTTTAGTTTTAAACTGATCATCAGCTTCTTGGCCTCTGAACCGTATTTCACAGGTGTGTGTGGGTCTGTGGCCATCTCTCCTCCCCAGCACTGCTGACGTTGTCTGGTGGGGCTGCCCTGCACACGGTGGGATGTTCAGCCCCACACCTGGCCTCCACCCGCTCTGTGCCAGCCACCCTCCTCCCCACCCCCACGTCGTAACAACCAGAAGTGTCTGCAGACATCACCCCGTGTCCCTGGAGGCAGGGTCGCCCCAGCTAGAACCACTGACCTGTGGAAACAGCCCCTGGAGCTCTCAGCAGAGGCCGACTCAAACATTCTCCAAACCGGCTTCTCCGCCAGACACCGGCAGGTGTAGAGTGGAGCCGAACCGCCGAGGGGACGCAGTAAGGCAGGTGAATAAGCATAGCACAAGATCATTCTTTCTTTTCCGTCAGTTGGGTCCTGACGTAGTTACGGCAGAGCCTGCGGGGTCTGGAAACGGGAACGGTGGCCTCGGCGATGTGGTTCCTAAACCCAGGACCGGCTCACCGACCTTTCCCTGGGGACGGCCTCCTTCCTGGGCTCAGATTCATGTGTGGCTTTGGTGTCTCCACCTGCGCGACTTAACATCCTCGCGAAGTTTCCTCTTGGTTAAAGCAAAGACCGGGGTAACACCAGCTCCCTGGGTACACACGTTCCTTCAGCCACGGGAGTCAGGGGGCCTGACTGTGAGCGTCGCAAGGCGACAAGTGCAGAATGAAGCCGGTAGCCTTAACATAGGCATAGCAAGAACTCAGAGACCCGGTGAGCACGGTCAGCCCACCCCACACCACTGTCCAGGGATGCCCCCGGTTCAGACATCTGACAGGACCCAGGTTCTGCCTTGTCCGGCCACCTTCACGCCTACTCCCAGCTCAAAACAGAATCACGGAGGCCCATCACTCAGCTGCTTACCCAGAAGGATCCGGAACGACTTTTGGCAGTCAGAGATCAAATCCAATGTCAAAAGGATACAGTGTAGCCAGAGAAAAGGATATTTTAAAGGATCTGCCACAGGATAGTGACTTCACAAACATATTAAGCAAAAATGCAGTGCACATTATAAATACAAAACACTTATTTTACAGAAATGTGTTTGAACATAATGGGAAAAAAATGTTCGGTGAATAGAATGAACGAACCAAGGTAATTACCCTAAAACATCACACACTAGTATGCCAGGGTTTTTTCTATGTACAGGTTTGTTTGTTAGGTCATATAATTTGGGTTGCTTAATATTCAGTTTGGCTATAAATGGCAGACATAGTTCCACAAGAAACAGTGATGTGCGTTTATTTTTCTCTTGTAAAAGTGCGCTGATCCAGGCTCTCATGGTCTACCAGTGTGAGGGTCCAGACTCCTCCCAACACGTGCTGCACAGTGGGAAGCCTCCATCCCCGTGTCCACCCAAAAGTCCACCTTTACATTCGCACTCCAGGACTCGGTCACCTGGCCACATCTAGTTCAGGGGGGGCTGGGAAATGTTTTCATTTGGGGAAGCCATACTCTAGCTAAAACTCAGGGACTTGATTCCTTAGGAGAAAGGAAAGAAGGGATGGGGTGGAGGGTAGTAGTCTCAGCTACCGTCCACCCTTTAGCCACCCACACAGCTGTGCACTCCCTTCCTACCACACACAGAACCCCCCACCCCGGGACACAACTGCAAAGCCCCAGCCAGTTACTGCATCTGGCTCAAAATCCAGGATCCCAGGGTAAAGCACCGTCCTCCCCATCAGATATGGTTTGACAGCCTACAGATGCATCAGTTACTGGTTTCCGGTACACCCCACATAAGGTAGATGAGCGAGAACCAGATGTCTGCAGTAAACCCCCTGGACTGGGAAACACAACCATCACTGGTCCACCCACATGAGCAAATCCGGGCGGAAGGAATGGCGAAGACCCCTCTGCGGCACTGCCCCCCCACGTCCTGGCTACTCTGGCCTCTGCCACCCCCAGCTGAGGTGGGTGTCAGAGGGCATGCCCTGCCTGGGGTCTGCACGGTCGTCACGGTTTGCTTCCTGGTGTTCAGGTCGGTGGTTCCAGGGTTTGCTTCGGGCTTGGACAATCACGGACTCTTTCAGACCAGGCTGCGGTTTCTTTGGCAGAGCATTTGTTCAAAAACATGCAGACTTGTAATGTGTTTGTTTCCATTCAGCTCTGTCTGTCAAGGCAGTTTCTAACCTTGAAGGGTCCGGCCTTTACTTGTCGGCCTGCACACTGGGCTGACCCCTCCTGTCTGCCAGCACAACATCCTGCCCATCCTGAGCCTCTGAAGCAATGGGCTTTGGCTGCAAGCTTCACAAATTGGTAGGACGGGGCACTAGTTTTATTTTCCGCTAAGTGTGCTGCTTGGCAGAAAACCATCCCAGTTACTGATGTCATCTGAGAGACACAGCAGTTGCTTTTTCAACCCTGCAAGACTCCAAATTACCAAGCTCTCGGTCAGCTTCGATTGCAGACTGCAGGCGGAGCGCGGCTCCATTAGCACAGCTGCATCCCGCTCTTTCCATCCTCCAGCCGCCAGCAGCCACGGTCCACGTCTCTCTTGTAAACTTGGCGAACAGCAGCAAGAAGCAGCTACCGCACTCCTACATCATGGGTTTCTCCTGTCATTTCCTACCTCAATCCTAGTTCAGAACATGGGCTGCTTTTCAAAAACCAGTAGGGACAGCTGCTGGGAAGTGCCTCATTTCTCCACGGTCACGATATCTGCCTGGGCCTGCAGCCCATGATACCTGAGTCCCTGCCACCTGACCACAGCCGTTAAGCCAGCGCCAAATGTTTCAGCTCTACTTCTTGCAGCTCACTGCTCTGGGTCCTTCATTTTGTTATTAGTTAAGATTAGATTTGCCCATGAGTGACAGAAGCAGAAAATCCAAAGGAGAAGCCGCTTAAAGAAGACTTTCAATCCTCCCTCCTCTTGAGCCCAGAGGAAGGCAGTCCATGGGTGGGTCCAGTGGGCTCCATGGCAGCGGGGACCCCCATGTGTCCTATCCCGTTGATGTACCATGTACCAGCTCTAATGGCAATGTCCAGGATGGCTGCCTCAGTGTCAGCCATCATATCCTCATCCCAGCCAGAAGAAGAAGAGGGGGAAGAGACAGGCACATCTCCACTCATCAAGGACACTTCCTAGAAGTTGGCTTCCATTGGCCAGAACTTAGTCACAGGGCCATACCTGGCTCCATGGAAGATGGAAAGGTCAATCCCGTTCTGGATGGCAGAAAATTCAATAAAATTCTTTTATTGAGGAAGGAGAGGTAACAGATATTTCAGTGCCAGTGTCTCTCCTGTTCCCCTAGCTCCAGGGTTCTCTATCCTCCTCCTTCTTTTTTATGACAGTTATTCGGCCTCTGACATGCACATTTCTGGGGAGACAGTGACCAGGCAAGGTGTGCAGTCTTCCGCCCACGTGTCTTCCTCGAGGACGGGGCTGTTGCTACACCTATTTCACAGGGACATAAAGTGAGGGTTCTTGGGCTAGTGTTTCACTGGGGGAAGTTTAAACAACTGAGAGAGCTTCTGTGTTCAGTATATCATAAAAAGTAAGCAAAACAAACACCTCCGATGAAAAGCACCATAAAACCAATGAGATTGTTAATGCAAATGGGAAACCAAAATTGATGAAATGCAAAATAAATAACTTCTCAGACGGCAGCTATCTTTGGACTGTTTAGTAATTCGGGGGCTAATGTTCTTAATAAAATCACATTTTCCCTGAAAATATTTACTATTTCTGTTTTATTGCCTTCTTCATTGCCATTAATAAGACTTGATTTAGTTCGCAAATATATTTAAATTCCACTGGAGGCAACATTTTCACCAAAACCTCCTGAGGCTGACGTTTCTAATGGAAACTTTTAAAACATGTACATAGATTTGAGAATGAACTTGTGGGGAGAACATCCATGAACATTCCCTACAGATGTCAGTTGGGGAAAGTGATAACATATAATACAGACTCTGACATCCTAAAGGGAAAGGCTATGTGCCAGGTGTGTTCATAAACATGCCAACGGGGCCATTTTCTCCACTGGACACTATACCTCCAAAGCCTGAGACCTATGAAAATGGTCAAGATCTGAAAAAATATATATATAGGCTTCAAAATTCACTAAGGGAACAGCAAAATTAAAATTAATAAATGTCTAATTAAGTACCTACAAAATATAATACTTTGTTCTCCTCGTTAATTGTTAAATTCAGCCTTCATGAATTTTTCATCAGTATTTTATTACTTTTGAAAACAATTAGTTGCAGAGCCTCTCATAATGCAAGAATTCACAAATATTCAAAACTGCCAAATTCATAACCACTAGTAATGAAACAAGCTGCCCATGGCCAAAAGCAAACTTACTTAAAACCTTTCAAAATTTGTATGGCGATGTGTCTGTTTTTAAACCACAGTGTGGATATTCTCTGTATGTTTGATGCGATATGGAGGTCCCCCCCCACCAGAAAAAAATCCTTAAACAAGGGGTTGGCATACTTTTTTCTGTAAAGGGCCAGAAAGTAATTATGTTCAGCTTTGTGGGCCACATGGGTCTGCTGTGACAGCACAAAAGCAGTCATTGATGACACATAGACGATGTAAGAGCATAGCTGTGTGCCAATAAAACTTTATTTACAAAAATAGATGGCAGGCCGTATCCACCACACTGCCCTGGTTTTCTGACCGTTGCTTCAGAACCAGGAAGGTCTAATGAACACCTACTAATCCCTGTCAACAATTCAGTCTCAAAAAGCATAGTTCTCTAAAAATTGACTTTTATCCCGAATTACCCAGCAAATGCCCTAGACTCTCTTCTGAATCGTACTAGCATTAGCACAATTGTTCTACACACTCGCGTGTCCGTTGATGTCCCAATGCTTCGGAGATGGTTTTTCTTCCTTTCCAGTTACCCAGAGCACTCGGGGATGAGTGAAGTAACCATGTACAAACACTCGAGATTTCTTTAAATATCTGTACCGCGTCTTCAGAAAGAAGGGGAAGTTATAACCCTGAGTCAGCTAGAACGACTTAATGTAATACTTCACTGATTGGACAGCGAAGATGTGTTTCTCCTGATTGATCCTGGGGCGCGGGAGGCCACTCACCAAAGATGATGACCATCAGTTATATAAATTTTTAAGGATTTGGCTGTAGACTTTTAGATATCCAATGTATTTATTCAAGTGTTCTGATAGCATTTACAATTTTGCTTACCCATTTACTAAGTAAAATTACTCAGACAAGAAAACTCTCTTGTTTTTATTACTATTACCATCATTATCATATCACTATTACTATCCTGCTCCTTGTGGTCCGTCCTTTCGGATCAGTAAAGATTAGGTTTACTCATTGGTGGCAGAAAATCCACACGAGTGGCGGCTTAAACAAGACATATTTAAGCCTCCCTGATCTTGAGTCCAGAATAACGTGATCAGGGGATGGGACCCTCAGGGCTTCATGGTGTCAGGAACCTGCACCCCTTTTGTGCTGCATCATGCATCCTTTACTCAGACAAAAATATTGTTTATAGGGTATATGTCTTGCTATTCAAATTTCTAAAAAGAATTTTAAAAGAAACTCCTCCCCCCCATGCACATACAAACTAGCAGTAAGTGGACGAGTAAAAACCCAGTTAAAGTTTGAATTTTATTTAGAGATAAAATCTAACTGGAATTTATTCATTCAACAGCTCCTAAATTC
Source organism: Ursus arctos (assembly GCF_023065955.2). Taxonomy (NCBI): domain Eukaryota; kingdom Metazoa; phylum Chordata; class Mammalia; order Carnivora; family Ursidae; genus Ursus; species Ursus arctos. The sequence goes on from NW_026622830.1 coordinate 3,421,091, forward strand.
TTTCAAGTCCATAATAAATGCAAGTTACCTTGTGTCCATTCATGTACAGTGTGTATGGCTTTTAAAGTTTTACGCATTATCCTTTGTCTTATATTTACTTACTCAAAAAGTGAAAAGGAATCAATATTTGTTTCTTGACAACCACTAAAAATACTGATCACAAATATTACAAAAGACATTACCCTATGCATCTATTTTCTTATTTAAACTGAGGCAGTCATAATTACAGAAATGTACATAATCACTAAAAGCAATCCATTTTCATTTTTCCCCAGCATTACCTGTTGTGACCAAATTGCTGGGTAATCTATAAGTTATCATTTCATTTCCCCTCAGAGCAGGGCTGTTAATAGAAATGAAGTATTACACAATTAAGATTTCTCTAAAAACTCACATAAAAAAATAAAGCATGACCTATTGTTTTGCTTTGGTGGAAGATGTCTGCTCTGAAAATATCAGAGCATTTAATCCAGGCTCATGGTTATCCTCATGTTAGGGCGAGGAGGGATTTAAGAAGGAGAAAGAGGAGGGTGGGCAAGAAGAAAAAGAACGTCCTTGAACGGTGATTACCCTCCATGAATTAGTCCATTTCTCCAAAACATGCTTTTTTTAGGAAGGAACACCTGACTTAGAATATATTTCTTCAAGTGGAGCAGCCTTTGAAGCCCATGGGTCCGGCTCTGAGAAGGCAAGAGAGCTGAGGCTTTCTGCTCTTTCACACTCTCCCTCCTCTGCGTAGATGTGCGGCGGGTCCCCAGTGTCACCTGCGAGCACGTCCATGCCACAGAGCTTCTGGAGAAAAGCCAGGGAAAGAGAAGGTAAGTGCTGGGTTCTTCCACGCCTGGCCCGTCCTTTCCAGGCTCCACTGGAGGGACCCCTCAATGCAGGCTGTTCTCTGTCCCCCGCTGTCAGAGATGTTTCTAGGGAAAGAGAGCCCCTGCCCACTTCCCAGCTGCTTTCTGGGAGGGAGCTATGGCAACTTCATCCTGGCTTCCCACCCTCTCCTGCCGTCAGTCTTTGCGGTTGACCTGTCCATCACCGGTGCCCTGATGTCTCCCCTCCTGGCACTTGCACCTGCTGTCCCTGCCCCTTGAATGACTGCCCCCACCAGCCAGCCTCCACTGAGCAAACTCCAGCTCATCCTTCAGGGCCCAAGTCATCTCTCTGTGAAGACCTTTCTGGCTTTTTCTGGTCTGAGACACTCAGGAAACATTTGTTGGGTGGACATACCAGGTTAAAGGGCTTTCACCTGCTTATTTTTGAACACCTGGAGGAGGGTGCGGTCTGAACCCGAGCCACGCAGCAGCCCAGGTGGGAGTGGGCGTGGCCAGAGTGTTCTAGGCTGTCACTCACTTCCTGAGGGGATGAGCTCACGGAGGCATGAGGACATGCAGAACCAAAGGGCTCAGAGCGTGAGGAGGTGGGAAGAGGGGGAAAGTTGGAAAAAGGAAGTGGAGGAGCCCTGGGGACCACCCATGGCCCCAAGCTCCCAGCCAGCTGTCACCAACTTCCTCGGGCTCCAGGAGCCCCTCTGTGTTTGAGCAGGAAACACCGTGCCCCAGCCCTGCGTCTACAGGTGTGCACAGGTAGGCCCCCACCTGAGTCCACTCACTCAGGAACTGTGGTCACCGAGTGGCCACGGCCACAGGGGTGGGGGCGGGGAAGGAAGGAAGCTCCGCCAGTTCGCAAACGCCCACGCGCTCTGGCCCCGGCGTTACAAGTCCCATCACGTCCCTCCAGCGGAGACGAATAGATCATTGATGCCGGACCCGGTGCGCGCAGAGCAAAGCGAATCTGCAGTGAGTCCGTGCTGCGTAGTTCAGCTTCAGCCCCCGAGGCGAACGAAAGAGCAGCGGGCTTCTGCACCCTGAGTCAGCGATTCTAGAGGCCCCATAAGATCAATAATTCATCATAACCCCCCCCCCAACGAAGTTAGAAAGCTCACAGGGAAAAGAGCCAGGCCTTGAATCTGAGGTTTTCTCCTCTGATAGCACCGCGCACAGAGCTTGGGCTCGCGCGGAGGAAATGCTGCCTGGCTGCCTGGCCCGTGGGGGAGGATGGGCCTCGGCGGGAGGGCGGCCTTCCCCTGCGCCGCCGGGTGGGGACCTTCATCCCGTCCGCATAGTCCCCTGTGTGTGCACGGGTCAGCCCGAGGCTTCGCCAAGTTCAGGCGGCCGCTCTCTCCGTTCTGCACAGCATCACCCTGGGGATGTCCTGTGCCGTTCGGGGCTCCTTTACCGATGGGGAAGTGTGGAAGGGAGGGCTCTCTCCATGTCGTTGGAGGGAGTCGGCCGTGGGCCCATCGTGTCCAGCCCTGGATCCACGCCCTTGCAGCTTGACCACCTTGAGCCATGTCTCTGAGCACGCGTGTCCTCCTCTGGCGGCCAGTCTTCAGCCACCACGTGTGGGGCAGCCGTGTGACATGACCCTGTCCCCACAGGGGCTGCGTCAGCTCCGGGAGACACGGGCAGACGCTCCTCTCGGTGTAGCTCGTTCTTGGTCTTCCTCACCCCCAGCCGGGCCTGACAAAGCTCCGGAAGCAGCGACGATGCTGCAGGGTGCATGGCCCCTTCCCAAAGGCGGCTGGACTGTCCGGCTTTGCCTCTAGACTTGGAGAGAGTGTCTGTGGTTTTGTCTGTCCTGCAGGGCTGGGGAGGCACCAGACTCCCCGTGGCCTCGGGGGCCTCACAGAGGCCTGGAGCTCCCACTCTGGGGCCTGACACGGAGGATGTGACAGCAGAGCGCCACGCCTTGGTTCCTCAGGCCACACAGCCCATGGCCATGTGGCATCCATTCATAACAGCCAGGGGAGGGGTCAGCAGAAGCATCACCAGACCTCACAAAACAGGGTCCAGGGACCTCAAGTCAGAGGCAGAAGCAGAACCCACAGCTGGTGCACAGGCAAAGGGAAGCCCTTCCCACCTGATTCAGGGCCTCCGCCACCATCCCTGCCCTTGTGTCCAGGCATCGTCTGGGCACCACGGTGTCCTGGTGAACCTGCAAAGCAAACAAGCAGAATCCGAACACCACTGAGGAACCCCCTTCCTGCTCCCCGCATCAGTGACCTCTGCGGCCGGACTGATAGGGCCACCTCCCAGGTGGAGGGCGGTCCCAGGGGAGGAGTTAGGCCAAGGACAGTGTGCACATGTCTCCTATTTGTGTGTCGGGAGAGAGGGGAGGCCCTGCAGGTGTCATCACCAGACTGTTCAATGTCATGGCTTTTGGGGTTGAAGGGAGCCAGAGTGGAACCAGCCAGCAGGCTTGTAATATAACGGAAAATAGTTTACATCTTTTTAATTGAGTCCCCCCAATATGTTAATAGAAGCAAACATTTCATAATTTGCTTTTATGAAACTTGAATTCAAGAAATTTTTCATCTCCTGTTTGCTTAATCAAAGGAAATCTTGGTATTATAAATTGAGCTACCTAAAAATTTCATATTTGTAACTGTTCATTGGCCGAAATCCAAATTTTCTTGATATTTTAACAACCAATTTACAACAATATGTGGAATTAATTAGGTGCCAAGATAACATGATTTCACAAACTTCATCTACAACATCCGACTTCTTATATTTTGTGTGTTTGTTTCCAGCAGAACCACTGTTTCTACTGATTGCATGTGCTCAAAATGGGTAATAATAAGCTGCTTTTATCTGTTTTAATTATAACGGCATTCTTCCTAGGATCTCATTTGAACAGAAGAATTTTGCTGCTAAAAAAGTTTAGGAACAAAATCGACCAGAGGGCCTCTGTGGCCCCCTTAGCTCAAAAGTTCTGTAAGAGACAGAGGAATATTCAGGCCTTGGCCAAGTTCTTAGCGACTCAGCAACAAAAGGAATTTGCCAGGGACTGAAAAAATCTATGCTTCCAAGTCTAGATGTGTGTTTTTTAATTACTTGTAACTCACTTTTCCACACTTATGTATCCTTTTAGTTTATTTTTATGTTGGGCATGTTTTTTTCAAATTTCTAATTTTCAGGGCTTCCCACAGCGGTTAGCAGGGTAAGGTAACTCTTTCCATAGTAACACCTTCATCAGTACTTACAAGAGTAGAATATCCATTTCTCACTCCTCTTGGCTCAAAAAGCATGTCACAACCCTTATATTTAAAAAGGATGAAATATATATAAATGAGTAAAACAAAAGTAACAAGGATGGGAATGTTACTGGTTTCATATAAGTTACCCAAGGACGCAGACATATGACTAGAACTTCTTGCAATCATATTGCTTTGAATTTCTGCACTAAAGTTCTCATAATTCTAGTGAGCACAGCTATCCATAGCAAAAATCCATAGGCAAGGTTTTTGGTTGCTTTGTGGGGATGGAGTATGAAACTATGAGATTTTCAAGTCCCATCTTTGGTCCACAAAAGCCCAATAAGGCCCACTTCGTGCCATGGGCTCAGCCGCAACATTTGTGAATGAGGTACATTCTTCCCTAGGACCCAAAACCGGCTACATAATTTGCAGGACCCAGTGCAGAATTAAAAATGTGGGACCACTTATCCAAATATTAAGACTTTCAAGATGGTGACCGTAGAGCTTTAAACCAAGCAGGGGACCCTGTGTGACTGCCCGGGTCCATCCATGCCCATGAAGCCAGCCCTACCAGAGCCAGAGGGACACAAAATATATGAATGCCCAAGCCCTTTCAAGGGTAGGTTCACGGCATCATCTTTGTGCAAAAAAGAACAGCACGTTTTTATCTTAGCGCAAACACAGCCTGAGGAAAAGGAAATTATAGAGATCTCGAATTCTTTTTTAGAAGCTTTCCATCACAAAAATTGTAGCTTTTTGAACCTTGAATATCTCTTTTAGTAATTGTCAAAAAAAAGTACATTTTTTGTTAAAATAGTTCCTACTTATACTGGGAAGGTCCAAATAAGGTCTCTATTTGAGACCTCTATTAATAGCATTACACCAAAGTCAGTTTTCTGGTTTTGATAAAGTATTGTGGTTACATTATCCTTGAGGGAAGCTGCTGCGTGAAGGGTACACAGGAACTCTCTGACTTATTTTTACAACTTCTTAAGAGCCAAATTATTTCAGAAAAAAAAATCATTTCATTTTATTTTTTAAAGATTTTATTTTATTTTACTTTTTTAAGTAAGATCCACGCCCAACGTGGGAATTGAACTCATGACCCTGAAGATCAAGGGTTACATGCTCTACCGACTGAGCCCCCCAGAAAAATCATTTTAAAAAGCAAAGCAATGGTTCTAGAATTTGCATGTAGAGCACATGAAGACATGATGCAGGAGGGTGTCAGGGCTCAGCTGGCAGGAGGGCTGAAATTTGACTGGGGCCACAGCCATGCTTGTAACAGATGACCTCAGGTACCCTCAGATGGACAGGAGAAAATGTATTTATTTGTGGGTGTTCTAAAAAGCATCATATTTGATCAGGACTATCAAATAACAACTCTTAACAACCAACAATAACCTTAGCTAGTTAGATAAAAGAGAAGGTTTTCATTGACTTGTGTTTGTTCTACCAGTATCACAGAATCTTCTAGAAGGGCAACCCCTCAAGGGAACCAACTGTCGATCATTAGAGGGCTTACCGCAACAGGCACTGAACTTCTGGAATGCCCTGGAGTCCCCGAGACAAAGTACTCCTGGTCCAGTGCTCTCGCTGCACGTGGTAGCATGTCCTGTGGATCCTAGGGGGAGATGCTGATTTACTTAGAAGATAATGCATGTGTGTCCTTCCCTTGCTCTACGCTCATATGCACATAGAAGCTAGTTTTGATGAGGAGAGGGAGAATGGGAGCGGAAGAGGGAAAAGGACAGATGCAAGAGAAGACTCTTAAAACGGAGGGCGTGGCTGGCCATGACTGTAGGTGAGGACTCTAACATTCCATCTGTAATACCGTACATGCTCGAACATTGAGTATGTGCACGCATAAGACCTAGCCAGTGACGGGGACAAATGAAGCTGTCTGGATTCAGGGATGAGGCTGTTGGCAATTTCTGCTTCGGGTGTCTGTTATTTTATGAGTCCCTTCAATAATGAAACAAAATTTCAAAGAGAATAAAGCAGGCAATGGATCTTAACAATGCTTAAAGATAGTCCACACTTTGCAGCAGATTTTAAAATATCAGGTTACTGAAAAAATCATGTGACAACTTAACTTAGGGAAGGTGTGTGAATGGCGGCATAGTTAACCAGGCACCACAGGTGCAATTTCTATCTGTGAGGCGCAGTGAAGGGAACACGGAGACACACAGAGAAATAGGAACCAGAGACCTTGGCTTCCTCCCCTGTAGATGGAGAAAGGTGATTACTCTCCCCCAGGGGTTCTGGCCAAGTGTCAGTGGGATGGTGCTTGCAGGGTACGCACCCCAGGGCATGGTCAGTAAATCAGAGCTGTTTTGTGCTTATCAGGAGCGATTTTCTGGCCTCTGGAAGCTAACAGACCAGTCAGGGAGGAAGCACCACCAGACCAGCGCACACAGCGTCTGTGTGCAGGAGAGAAAGGGCAGTCCTCCTGCAGGAGCATGGACTGCTGGGCGGAATGCCCGCTGGACCTGCCCCTGCTCACCCCCAGCCAGGGACCTGCTCAGTAATTTATGGCAGCCCTGGATTAACTTGCTGTTTTTTGAAGTGAGATCATCTACCCCATAGAGAAGGGAAGGTTTAAGCCGTTTGGGAACGCGGGCTTAAATGACGTTGAATTGCATGGTGAGAAAATCATTCCGTTTCTGACTCCTCCTGATGACATGGAGGGCGTGGGGGTGGGGGTTTCCATCTTGTGCCAGCACGGCTTTCCTATCTCTACCTTCCTCAGAGACCCTGTGCCTTTGGCAGGCGGCATTCTCTACCCAGAATTATTAGGCTCTATTTCTATTGTGTCTATTTTCCACTTCCTTCTCTGCTCTTCATACCAGTAAAACTGTTTGTTTTTTTGTTTTTTTGTTTGCCATTGAAATATAGAATGTCCTGTTTAAAGAAACGTACTTTATTTGGACTGAAGTCTACTTAGAGAAATAAATACGGTAAAAAGTACACTAGCACCAGTGGCACGTGCACGCGGCAGGAAGTTGTGACAGTAGCACTGGCCAGGCTGAAATGTGGGCACAGGGTCATCGGATGCTGTTGAGCTGTTGGGTTGTGTGGAGTCACGGGGCTTTGCAAGGGAGGCTGGGGTGCAGGCAGGAGTGGAGCAGGCTTGCACAGGGACCTCATGGATGGGGGGGTGGGAGTGTTCGCTGCCATGGAAACCCTCCGCAAAGCCACCTCTCTGTCTAAACCCAAGCAGCAAATAGGCCGTGCTTACCTTCGCGCCCAGCTCAGCCCCGGCCTCAGCTGTGTTGAGCAACAGGACTGACACGTGATCCCTGACATCTGGCCTTCCCTGTGGGAAACACACAGGAAGAAATGTGATGGGGTTGAAATTACAGAAGGCAGAAATATAATCGGAGAGCAAGGAATGACATCTGAAACACGTATCAACACCATCACAGAAAACATCCAGACCCTGAAAAATACACCTATCCCGTAAATCCAGAAACTTTAGAACTGCCGGTCGGGAGGAGGAGTTTCTTGTTCCCTGTCTCATGGGATGGTGGGAAAAGGACTCCTGTTTTGATAGGGTCTCAGAATCTAAAGCTCATTATCTTCCAAGACTGGTGGTGAGACTCCTGTGGTCCCCAGGGGTGGGCGGTGCTGTGTGCACTGCCTTGTTCATTCCTCAGCGAACACACGTCCACCAAGGGCCCAAATGTTGCTGGGACTGCATTTCTCTTCTCAGAGCAGGGCGTCCATGCAATCTTGCAGACATGACAAGGTGGTGGAATCAGCAGTGGCACTTTGGATGAAGTGAGTCCTCCCAAGAGCCCAGAAGGTCCCTGGGTGTGCGTATGTGCGTGGGATACTCCCGTAAGATGGATGATAGAGGAGAAGCATGTACACTTTGAAATGGCCCGACTAACCAATGGTTACAAAGACATAATTAGTAATTACTGTTAATAATACTAATATTGGCAGCCACTTTTATTGCATGCCTGCCAATGCCCTAGCTTGTTCTAACGTTTTCACGTTAGTTGATTAAATTGTCCAATAAACCTGAGAGAGAGAGAGCATTATTAATCTATCTTTGTGTATGAAAGCCAAGGATGCGTTAGCTTCTGTGTCTGATAAGCCACAGTTTTGGAATCCAAACCCAGATTTGCTGGATCCCAGGCCTCAGATCCCTGAAGATATGATGGTAGAAGCAGGGGCATATCCTGAGCTATGAGTAGGAGACAAGGGGAAAACATTTTGGGGCAAGAAGGGGACAGAAGAAGGCTCTCTCCTCCCTCTGACAGCCAGTCCTTGACTGGTGTCATCTTGCCACCAGAAGCCCCCCAACTGGCCTGGCCCCAGCTCTGCAACAACCAAGCTTCCCTTCCACACCCTCTGCTTCTCTAGCTGCTTCCTCTTCCCCAAGACACAACCACTGAGCCACTGGGAACAAGAACAGTACCCAGGCACCATCTTCTCTCCCACCTTGGCTATGCCCACAGACAGTGCTCGGGGAGGCGACTTCCCCACTGGTCTCCTCCAGGCTCATCTGCCTCAGCCCTGACCCCATGCAGGAGGCTGAGCTCAGCACCTGGGCCCAGGAGCCATGTCCATTTTCCTGGATGACTGAGTATCAGAGTAGAGTGAAACTGCCCAAGGCAAGGGATCCTGTCTGCCTCATGGAGCATGGCTATTTGTCAAGATGGTTTCCTTCTCAAGATTTCACAAATAAATCAAAACAGTGAAGTGCAGCTGTCATTGCTGGGGTGGAGGAATTTTTCTGGGGGTCCAGCTGTCTGGAGAGTTTGGACTGTATCCCTGCCTTCTTGACCCCACACCAGGAAGGGCTCAAAGCAGGCCTATATGGGCGCACAGGCATGCACACCCCTACCATTGCCCAAGGCTGTCACTTCCCCTTTCCATCAAGCCAGAAAGGAAGAGAAAATGTAGGGAGGACCCAAGGGGTCTTAGTTGACCCCCAGCTTCTCCAGTCACCAGTCACGTTTCAGAATATCTCCCTGTCTACTCCAGCATAATGCCAAAGTTAATTGGACTGTCTTTTCTCAAAAGCATCTTACTTGGTGCAACATGTGTCGTCCCTCCAGGAGAAGATCGTGGGTGGAGATCTATGACAACAGCAAGATGGGGCCACCTGCATCCTCTCTGCAGGAAGATGGTGTTCCCTGTGGAATTTCTTTGGCTTTCCATTTTTAAACCAACCACCCTTCATTCTAGGTGAAGACGGGAGAGCTCACAGTGCCTTCGTCTGGTTGCCCAGCTAACCCCAGCCCAGGGCTGCTGTGAGGACACACGGCAAGGTCAGCATCAGCAGGAACAGTTTGAAACTCCATCAGTTACCTGCTGATTACCTTGTGTCTGGGGGAGGGTGAGAGTCTTTCATGGGCATGTCGTCTTTGATCCACAGCCAATCTGTTGGGTTGATTTTTATCCTCCCTGGTTCACCGGTGAGGATGTGGGATGAATGACAAGCTCAATGAGATGAAGCTAATGAGAAGCAAAGCCCGGGTCTTGTCTCTGCCAGACCAGTGAGCTCTGTGCCCAGCCTCAGCCAGGCAAGAGTGGAGGGGCGGGCTCTGCCTCCCCACCACCCCAGGCATCTCATCAGTGAGCACGACACACTTCCATCTAGAGAAGGTCCCCCAGTGAACACCATCTCCCCCTAAGCAAGGCTTCTCCACCTCAGCACTGCTGGCACGTTGGGCCAGAACCTTCTCTGTGGTGGGGCCGTCCCATGTGTAGCCAGGTGTCCAGCAGCTCCCCTGGCCTCTCTGCATCCCCTGGAAGCCAAAGCTATGTCCCCCATCCCAACCAAGTTGCCACCATCAAAATTGTCTCTACACATTGCCAAACATCCCCTGGGGGGCAAAATTGCCTCTCATTGAGAATTAGTGACCTAAAATAATAATTCAATTTAGTTGAGTTGGACAGTTTTCACAGGAATCTTTTTCCCATTTGCTACTCAAATACGAGTGAGTGTGAAGAAGTGACAGGGGCTCTGTGAGTGGAAAACCATGTATGTGGACTACGGACCTCACTGTCAGGAAACAGGAAGCGTTAGACTCCACTACCTGGGTTGAAATGGCTTTGCTCTCATCGTTATATGCGATCAGAGTCTGCTGGCCTTCCTCAGAGCTTCTGGGCCTGACTTCGGACACAAAATAGCATCGCAGCAGGAACAGCAGAGTGGCTATAATGAGATAGAGCAGGGAAATGAGTTGGACAGCTCACCTTCATCAGAGATTCCAACAGGATCTTGTTCTGATGACTTGTAACTCAGCCATGAACAGACACGGTCAACTGTGTCTTGATCATCTCTGTAGCTATATAATTAGTGTGGCTTGGGACGCAAGTCGGTGCTAGATAACTATTGGTTGAATTGATTGATACCATGTGGCCAATACAATTGTATTGTTCATTTGAAAATCTAGCTTGCTTATTCATGTCCTCCAAGCCCAGGAGCCAAGATATCTGCACATTGCCACCGCCAGCGTTACTATGAGCCACAGTGTTCCTCTATCAGGTCCATCGCTATAAATTGCTGTCTACTAAATTTCTAGAAGCTGCTTTTGCCAGACAGGCAGCACGTCTGACCAGGTTGGGAAAGTCTGGTCTGAGTCTGGGCTCTGATGGGCCCAGGGGTCATTCTCAAGTCATCGCACTGATCTCTGCCATCTTCTGCTCCCCGCCCCAGAGGACTCCATACTGCTGGCTTACGGCCTGGAGAGAGGAGCCACATCCCCAGGACTGCCCCCTGCAGATGACTGACCTGCCAGAAGCATGAACGCTGCACAGGGAGGGGCCAGGGCACCCACGAGGAGCCCAGTTCCTGTGACTGCGGCCGAGGGCTCCCCACACATGACTCCGTTAGGACAGGAACAGACCCTCACGTGGACAGTCTGCTTCTGGGAGAGTCCCTGTTTATCTCCGATGAGCAGTGGCACTGAGTAATTACCCGGTGGGAGGCTTCTCAACATTAAAAGTTCAACTGACCGACCTGCAAAAGGGAAACGGACGTTGCATGCATTGACTTGCTCATTCGCTCGTCTACTCAACAGAGATTTACTAAGTCCCTCCCATGAGCTACGGCTCTGGACAAAAGTTAGCCAATTTTGAAGTTAGAAGAACAGTCACCAAAACCACCCTCACTTCTGTCTGAGGCCAGCTGCAAATCCAAGGGGTTCTCAAGACCGTGCTCAGGTTCGAAAGTTCTCCAGAGGGACCCATAGAACTCACTGAAGGCTGTGCACTCATAGTTATGGTTCATCGCAGCAATAGGATACAGATTAAAATCAGCCAAGAGAAGAAGCACATGGGGCAGAACTCAGAGAAGCACCAAACGCAGAGTGCCCCGTTCTCCAGCAGAATCAGGACGGGGTCACTTCCCACACCAGTAAGTGACAATGCGCTTGAAGTGCTGCTAACCAGGGAAGCTCCCCTGAGCCCTGCGTCCAGGAACTTTATCAAGACTCAGTCATGTGAATCTGGTTGGCCATCCAATGGCTGACCTCAGTCCCCAGGGCTGCTGGAGATCAATGGATGCCCCCATGGCCCTAAATCACGTCTGTATCTTATTGGTACAAGACCGGGGTAAACAAAGACGCTCCTTTCAGGCAAGACATCCCAAGGACCTAAACCTCACCTCCCAGAAGCCAAGGGCAAAGTCCAATAGTTTACTACACACTCTGGCTCTGGGAACTGTAAACATGAGCTCATAATTTCATCTAAACAATATGCTACATTCTACAGACGCACTGATAGAAGCTCAAAGGAGAATATTGCCAGTGGATGCCAGCGGCTCCTACCGGGAACAGCATCCCAGTTTTCCTTTGGGAGAGCTCCCACCTCCTGAACTCTCAGCCCATGCAGATCAGAAGATGCAAAGCCCAGACCCCAACAAGGCCCAGCATGGGCTCAGAACCAGCCAATCAGCATATCCGCCCTCCCAACTCCCACCCATAATAATTGGTGGGGCAGCTGACCGAAGCCACACAGTGATATAAATCTTTTTGCCAGGTGCTCGGATGAGTCCTGGGGACTTCCAGCAGCCACCCTGCTGCCCCGACGAGAGCCTGCCTGAAAATGAGGGAACCCAGGGAAAGGCAGACCCACAGTGCCAACGTCTTCTAGGGATGTCCCTTGAGCGCCTACAACCAGCTGTGCTAGAACACAGGCTTAGCTGGCATCTTTCTCAGTTACAAAAGCCAATAAATAATAACTGTTATTATTATTATTTTGCCTGGGTCGGTTAGAGTCAGGTTATTTTCAGTCCTTTATAAAGCCTGGCCAATACAAATACTCACCCCGATTTTCCCCCAGTTTCCATGTGTCTCCTGCACTTTCCCACAATTTGTCCAATTCAAATGTAAAGGGGTCTGCATAGGGCTCCAGGTCACCATCCTCTGCCTGGAGGAGGAGGGTCTCATTCAGCACAGACTCACAGACTTCCACATATCGAGAATGGGGATGGAGAGCAGGGGCGTTGTCGTTGACGTCAGACAGGAAAAGCATCAGGGTCCCTGTCCCAGTCTGTGGCGGGAGGCCTGGAAATGGGGGAGTTCCAGGAAGGGTTGCTTGTTAGTTAAAGAGCCTGCTCGATGCACACACACCCCCGGAGAATGAGCAGTGTTATCCTCAGGGGAAAGGAGTCATTGCACTGAAACCATTTCCCTTTCAAGGTTGTAAGTTTTCCTCTAGGTGCTTGCTCTGTTCTGCTTTTCTGAAAATTCAGAATATCTGGGAAGGGTAAGTTAACAAAATACTTGCCACCACAAATCACTTGTAGAACCAGGTATAATATGAAATCATTCATTTTTCCCAGTGTGAGTCATGCCAGGTGTAAAGAAGGGAGTGGGGCAGGAGTGAAACAGGTATGACATGGTGGTGGAGATGTTCGGGCTCTTGGCTGTGTCCACGTCAGAATCCTGGTTGTCACCAGGCTTTATAGTCTCGCAAGGTGCTAACCATTAGGGGACACTAGGCAGCGGGTACTCTGGACCCCACCACATTTTTTCCTTCGGGTCCCTGGAAGATGGACACCCCCCACCCTTGCTCTTTCCCCACTGAAGACTGATTAGGATCACAGATTTAAATCTTCCTAAACAACCTTCTACTAGTTAATCATACAAATGGGACATACACCTACATTTCCCTTAAAACCTGGGCTTTAACGCACAGATTTCCTTAAACACAATTATTAAAGTTATTTGAGAATTGTTATTTATTCAACTCTGTGTTTTGGCAGGTTGCAAAGTCCAACCTTGGGAGATCATAGAGAGAAGTGTTGTAACATGCTCAGAGCACTGCTCACCCTGGTTTATGACAAATCTGCCCCACGCAGTCACATTTACCAGAGCTGATAAGCCATTCCAAGTACAAGGAAACTGTGCTAAATATTTATCGCACACCACCAGCTTTGAGGAAGAGCTAAAGAGTTGTTTTATGGAGGGATAAAAGAGACATTGGGTCTGATGGCGGCTTCCTCATTGGTTCAATCATCTCTTCTGAATGAATACCGCCCCTCTTTCCGTGGCACTCATCCCTGGTTTGCCATTTTAAAAATTATCGTGAAAAATAGTTGCCAGTATGGATGCATAGTGCTAAAAAGGTTTGTTTTATATATTTTTCCCAGTTGTGCTAAAAGACTCTCACTAGTGGTATTTTCCCTCAGGAAGCAAGGAAACACACTTCTCCCTCCCCTGATTTTGGGTAAACACTTACCATCGTCAACAGCGTGCGCGATGATTGTGTAAAAGCTGTCATTTACATAAGGGGATTCTCGGTCAATGTGCTGCCTGGTGGTAACTGTTCCTGAGAGTTCATCTATGGTGACCCAATTTGCCGGATCATAAGCCAGTTTATACCTTGTAGAAGGAAACACATGCAATTTTTAAAATTAAAAAATTACATCAAAAGGCAAATCAAAATCTATCACGGCAGACACAGATCCTATCACAAGTAATGTGGGAAATTTAAGTGGGATCATATAAAATTTGTCTTTTTGTGACTGGCATATTTCACTGAGCATAATGTCTGCAGGTTCATACTGAAGAATGTCCTGGCTTTTTAAGGCTGAATACCATTCTGTTACATGTATATCCCACATTTTATTATCTGCTCATCCTTCAATGGACGCTTGGGTTGCTTTGGCATTTTAGCTATTGTGAATAATGCAGCTTTGAACATGGGCGTACAACTATCTCTCTGAGATCCTGCTTTCAATTCTTTGAGTATATGCCAGCAGCAGAACACTATGGATCAGATGGTGTTCTGCGTGGAATCCTACGAGGATCCACCACCCTGTTTCCCACAGTGGCTGTGCCAGCTTATATTCCCACCAACCAGGCACAAAGGTTCCAATCTTTCCACATCCTTGCCAACACTTGTTTTTTTGGTTTTTTGATAGTTGCCATCCTAAATGGGTGTGAGGTGTCATCTTGATTTGCATTTCCCTGATGATTAGTGATGTTGCGCGAATCCTTCATGTGCCGATTGGCCATTTGTGTATCCTTTTTGGAGAAATGTCTGTTGAAATCCTGTCTCTGCTTTTGGATCAGGTTGTTTGTGTTTTTCTGATGTTGAGTCTCAGGAGTTCTCTATATATTCTGGAATTAATCCCTTATCAGTTATAAGACTTGCAGGTATTTCCTTCCATCCTGTGGGTCACCTTTGTACCCCGTGCATGGTGTTTTTCCATGCACAAAATGTTTTGATTTTCACGAGGGTGAACTGTTTTTTCCCTTCGTTATCTGTGTCTTTGGTGTCACATCCAAGAAATCATTGCCAAATCCAGTGTCACGATGCTTTTGTCCTACACCGCCTTCTAAGAGTCTTATGGTTTTAGTCTCACATTTAGGTCCTGATCCATCTTGAGTTCATTTTTGCGTGTGGCGTCAGGTGACCTGCGTGCGTGTTGGCGTCAGGTGACCTGCGTGCGTGTTGGCGTCAGGTGGCCTGCGTGCGTGTGGCGTCAGGTGACCTGCGTGCATGTTGGCGTCAGGTGACCTGCGTGCGTGTTGGCGTCAGGTGGCCTGCGTGCGTGTGGCGTCAGGTGACCTGCGTGCGTGTTTGGACCTTCGAGCGAGTCTCTTGTAGAGGGAGTGGACCGCGTGTTTTATACATTCTGCCAGGCTCTGTCTTTCGATTAAAGAGTTTAATCCATCTATATATGAAGTAATTCCGACAGTAAGTCCTTCATCACCCTTCTCCTATCTTGTTAGGTTTTCTTTCTCCTTAGTGATATTTCCATCTTGTTCACATACTGTTTCTGGGCTTCCTCCACATTCTCCTTCAGATCTTCGAGCATTTTTAAGACCATTCTTTGAAAGTCTCCGTCTGGGGCGCCTGGGTGGCGCATTCGTTAGGCGCCTGCCTTCGGCTCAGGGCGTGATCCTGGCGTTCCGGGATCGAGTCCTACATCGGGCTCCTCTACTGGGAGCCTGCTTCTTCCTCTCCCACTCCCCCTGCTTGTGTTCCCTCTCTCGCTGGCTGTCTCTCTGTCACATAAATAAATAAAATCTTTAAAAAAAAAAAAAAAGTCTCCGTCTAACCGATCTGCCATCAGGTGTTTTTCAGGAACGGTTTCTGTTGATCTATTGTTTTCCCTTTGAATGGGCCCCACTTTCCTGTTTCTTTGTGTGCCTTGTGTTTTCTTCTTCAACACTGGATCTAACCACGTGGGAACTCTGGAGTTCTTCCTTCCTTCCCAGGGTTTTTTGTTTTTCCTTATTGTTTTTTATTTATTTTATTTTCGTTCGCTCGTTGAACTGTCATGGGCTGTCTCTGGGCTGAGGACCAGCCTCTCAACTTAATGTCCTCTCAGGCCTTTCCTGACCCTTGCCCTGGGCAAGCTGGCCACTTTCTGATTTTCTGCAGACATGTAGTTGTGGAATGTCCTAGCCTTTAACGTCTGGCTCCCAAAATAGGAAAAAGCAAACAGTGAAGAGGGGTCAATGAAGGCACCTGAAGCCACCTCAGCTGGCAAGGGAGGGGGTCTGCAACATCGGGGGAGGAGTTGAAGCCAAAGGCTGCCTTCCTCTTTGTCTGCACCTCTGGAAGTGAAAGCAGCAGCCAATGAGCAGAGCACAGATCCCTGACATCTGGGAACAGGGGTTTTTTGCCCAGTCTGGCTCCTGCAAACTCTGTGGCCATTCCAGGAACAGGTGCACAGCTGCCAGCCACCGGCTGGAGATAGGAATGCGTTGCTGGTACTGTGCCAAAAGCCATAATTGACCAAAATGAACTGCAATTTACCATCCAAGCCTTTCTCTGGCAGTTGCAAGCCTTCAACAGAATCCAGAGTTCCCAAATAGGTACATGAGACAGATTCTTCCAGTGCAATTGTCTGGATGGGGAGAGAGATTCCTGGTGCTTCCCACTCTGCCGTCTTCCTAGGGATTATGGTAACTTTCTTTTAAAAGCAAAACACTGAGCAACCCAAGTATATGCACACAGGGGAATGGATGAGCACAGTGTGGTCTGTGTGGCCAGTGGAATATTATTCAGCCTTGAAAAGGAAGGAAGGTCTGCAACATGCTGCCACATGCATGAACCTGGAGGACGTCGTGCTCAGCGAAATAAGCCAGTCACAAAGAGACAGACACTGTACGATCCCATTTCTGTGAAGCACCCGGAGTACTCAAATTCACAGAGACAGAAAGTAGCGTGGGGGTTGCCAGTGTCTGGAGGAAGAGGATTGGGGCATCTTGTTTCATGGGCACAGAGTTTCAGTTTTATAAGATCAAAAAGTTCTGGAGATGGCCAGTGGGGACGGTTGCACAACAACATGAATGTACTTAATGCCACTAAACTGTACACTTAAAAATGGTTAAAATGGTAAGCGTTGTGTTAGACATATTTTACCAATTAAAAAAAAAAAAAAAAGCACTTCTGTTGCCCAGAAGCCAGAGGGCTGCCAGTTTACAACCTTTAGTAAAAAGGGAGTTAGAAACACATAACAAATTATGTTAATATAAGAAAAACGGTATAAAAATGATGTGTGCTAAGTGCAAGGGGGAATGAGCACGTGCAGTCCCGCTGGGGGAGGGGGCCGGAGCCCGCTATAGCGGGAAGAAGGCGCTGAACGTGGCCCTTGGGCCTTCTCCTGGTGCCTTCTGGTGTTTTCATAACTGAGCTGGAGTCCACCTCACCAGCCCGCCGAAGGGCAGATTTCCAACAGGAACACCCGCGGGTACGTGGCCGGTTCTGCTTCAACAGCCACCTTCCCGTTCCTCTCTTCTCACCTTATCCGGCTGGCAGCTCTGTCTGGGTCTGTAGCATTGAAAATTCCTAACTGAATTCCAGGCCTGGCACCGTCGAGCTCGCTGACGACAAAGCTCCTGGGGTGAAAGGCTGGCGGGTCGTTGGCGTCCATCACCTGCACGCTCACGGTGGCGCTCGCTGCGGCCCCGCCGGGCCCCCGGACCTGGCCCCCCTCGCAGGGGAAGAGCAGCTCCTCGTTCTCCACGGCGATGACAAGACTTCGTACAGGGTGAGTTTCGTAATCCAAGGGCTGCGAGTCCCAGAGAGAGGGTTTCGTGAGCACCTGCTGACTCTCTGGCTGGAGAAAGCTCAGCACGTGACCACACGCACCCCGAGCGTGTGGCGTTTGCACTTTATTTATTATTTATGCCGTCTTTGGTAATGATCAAAAGACAGTTGCCAGCCCATTTTCAAATCACTTATGGAGTTCTGCGTGTATGTGGTTTTTTTTCCCTACCCCTCTCCTGGTTGAAAAGAGCCACCATCCATCAGAGAGTAATGAAAAATGCAACAAAAACTGTAACCTAATGAAACATTAATGTGGCAACTCTGCTGCAAAAATCTAGGGGAGCTTAAGGAAATACAGAAATTAATGATCACAGTTACTCGGGGTGCAAAGTGGGCAGTGACTTAAAAGGACTGAAAAGCTAGGAATATTTGAGATGTTCAATCCCAGGCATCTGTTATCGAATACCCAGAGACTTGCTGCTCACCTCATGGCTGGGGCCCACAGGCATCACCCCGCACTTTGTTCCTCTGACAGGCAGGAGCCCAGGCCTACAGACCCCAGGCCTGTCTTTGAACCTGATCCCCAGGCTGACTCGCCTGCATGGCACCAGAGCACTGGTCACGCCAGGGTCCAGCTGCGAGCAGCCAAGACTAAAAGCAATGGAGTCAGAACACCTCAGTCAGAACCCCTCCTCCAGCTGTGTGACTTCATGAAAACAACCCAACCTCTCTGGGCTTTGGTTCCTCATCAGTGAAAGGAGAAAATAATACTTTTCAGCAGGGTCAGCTCCTCATTAGGCACAGCAGGCAAAATGCCAGGGTCCCAAGAGGCTTTTAGGGGTCCATGCACACCTTCTAATGTCTTTTAAAGTCAGAAGGAAAAAAATGAATTCTCAGGATTAGAGAAAATGCCCTAAATATTTTATCACATCAGAAAAAAAATTAACATTTTAGGACCTATATAAATCTATTTTGTCTCAAACAGAAAAAATTCCATGTTGAAGAACTTGGTACTATGTCAAAAGTAATTTTCAGTATTGGTCTTATTTTGGTGGGAGGAGCCACAAAGTCAAAAGGGCCAAGAGCCTGCGGCAGCTGGCGATCTGGACACAGCCCGCCCTCCTCACTGGGCGCCACTGGGACACACAGCACGCCACACCTCACGTGCCTGGCACACAGCGGGCATTCCCGGATGCTAGCTCCCATCTCGCTATCGGGACTCTTGCGGAGAGGGGCCCCAACACGGCAGCCCCACCTGGCAGGTGCGCCTTCCCCGATGGCTTTACCTTGATCACATTTAAGATCCCTTCATTGGTCTCGGGGTCAGTGAAAATGTCAAAATGCCCCTCTTCGTTGCCATTCAGTATGCGAAATTTTACTCTCCAAGCTGATGTAAATGGCAAGTCACCGTCTTGGACCAGGAGACGTAACACACTCTGGCTTGTGCAGCCTTCAGAAATCTGAATCCTGTACTGGGAGAGGCAACCGTCATGCCCACATCACGGAGATAAAGACACACAATTGAGAAAGAAAGCAAGAAAGAAAATGTAAGTGCTTGGCCCAGGAACACGGGTATGTTGTTTCCCCTGCTGCTGAACTTGACCTCAAGTGATCTGGGGCTGGGCGTGACCCGGCACAAGCATCTGTTCCTTCTCCCTGTCACTTGTGTCAACAGAGGAGTAACTTTAAAAGCCCTCTTAAATCTAACGCAATGCACTATTTTTCTAAGAATCTTTAAGATAATAATGCCCATCCTGGGTTATGCTGCTGAAAACACCGAGCTCTTCTAAAATCGAACTTGTGGTGACTCAGATTAAGGCAATCATTTTTCTAACACGTGCAGATCTTTGCTTGTTATTCGGTGCTTTTGGTGACAAGATAATTTCTCTTTGACGACTACATGGCAACAGGGTTTATTTTCCCCACCCTCAGTTTTGAGAGCAGAGCTTTTCACGCAGCCAGAGAAGGATTTCAAAACAAGGTTCAATATGTTTCACTTATTCTGTACAGTTTGGTGAGGTGTTTTCATATGAAAACATTTCAGCTTTTTTCTATATATTTTTTTAAGATTTTTTTTTAAGTAGGCTCCATGCCCAGTGTGGAGCCCTGCGTGGGGCTTGAACTCACAACCCTGAGGTCAAGACGTGAGCTGAGGTATAAGTCAGACACTTAACCAACTGAACCACCCATGTGCCCCTTGTCTATACGATTTTTAAATTTTTTTTCAAACAATACTTTTTGAAAATAATTGTTTGTAGCATTTATTAATATTCAACAAAGGCTACAATGTGCCAGATTCTGTCTTAGGTGCTGTGAACAGGATCTGCAAAACTTCATCCCCAGGGAGCAGATGATTTTGTGTGTGTGTGTCTGTGTGTGTGTGTGTCTGTGTGTGTGTGTGTGTGTGTGTGTGTGTGTGTGTGTGTGTGTGTTGGGCAGGGACAGGGAGGAGGAGCTGGGTACTGTGTTGGAGATTTAACTAGGTCATCGGGAAAGGTCTCACTGAGAAGTCAGGAGAAGGAAGTAAAATGTGTATTTTTCTTTTTAAAAATGCATATGGAAGAGCAAAAAATATAAAATAGGAAACAAATCCTGAGTGTTTTTAGCAATCTTGCATATCTCAAGTGGTGTGCCATTTCCAAATGATCCGGACCAGTGGGTTTCAATGCTTCCTTCAAGCATGGGGATTGGTAGCATGTGAAATCCCATATGGAACCATGATATATAAATCAGGTAAGCTGAGTAAGGTTCAGCCAGAGCCCACCTGCTCATCTTCCCTGTTCTAGAACTCCAAATGTTGCATGAAGAGCTCAGGTCTAGATTCTCACCCCAGGGGGCAAACTTGCCCCCAGGGGACATTCCAGACATTTTTGGCTGTCACAACTGGGAGGTGCCCCTGGCATCTAGTGGGCAGAGGTCATCCTACAGTGCACTGGGCGGCCTCCCTGGCCCGACAACAACGAGTTTCCCATCCCACGTAAATAGTGCGGAATTGAGAAACCTCCACGTAGCGTGAGCATGGATTCTCTGTCTTCCCTGCACCTCGGTGTCCTTGTCTATAAAACAGAATCGTGTGTGAGTCCCAATAATTCAAAATGAAAGCATGCGTGTGAAAGCTCTGAGCACAGTTTCTGGCACAAAACAGTAAAAGAAACATAAGTTCGCAAGTCTATTATTAAAAGATTCTATATCAGGATGGTTGATGTCTTCATCTAGGTTAAGTGTCCTTGGAGAATGACATGTATCTTGGGTGCTATGGAGAATTCCCTCAGCAAAACTGAGCCTAGGGCTTGGCGCCATTTATGCAGGGACATGGCATCTGAGGCAGCCCAGGTGTCTTACGTTCTTCTGGGTAAATGTGGGCCTGTGGTTGTTGCCTTCTTGCACGTTCACATGAACCGTGGCTGTGGATGTCAGGGGAGGTTCTCCCAAATCCTTCGCTCCAACTAGTAGTGTAAACCGCGGAGCCATCTATGTGGGAAGGAAAAGAACAGTCAAGCCCTTCAAATACAGCAAAGGGAAGTATTAATAAAGTAAAAATCCATTATAGCAATTTCAATAGCAAGCTTAGCCACAGAGGGTTTTCCACTACAAACAGAAATCCTAAGTCTGGGGCCCCAAGATAGAGAACACATTTCATTTTTTTAAAATAATAAAATCCACATAACCTCATAATCTAAGCATCCTGAGAGTCGTATTTCTCCACTAGTACGGTCAATCTGGAAGCCACTTTCTTTCAGCGATGGCATTTGAGAAATAGGGAAATAAAGGACTTGAGAATTTGGGGTATTTTCTTCATCCAAATCAACTGCTAATATCTGGAAAATAGGTTGACCTGGAAAGAATTGTTTTAACAGTTACTATTGACCAAAAGCAGCCTATCAAACCAATAGAATGATGATTCTTTGCTAAATGGCATTGAGGCATCCACCAGAATGGATTAAATATTTAAATATAAAATCAAACTATAGACATACTATAAGAAATAAAGAGGGTTTTTTTTAAATTTTATTATGTTATGTTAGAGAGGGTATATTTAAATAGTCACAAGAACTTTCTTTTTTTTTAAGATTTTATTTACTTACTTGAGAGAGAGAGAAAGAGCACGCATAGAGGGAGAGGGAGAAGCAGACCCCTGTTGAGCAGGGAGCCCAATGTGGGGCTCAATCCCAGGACCCCGGGATCATGACCTGAGCCAAAGGCAGATGCTTAACCAACTGTGGCACCCAGGTGCCCCCAAATAGTCACAAGAACTTTCTAATCACGATTGCAAATGCAGAAGACATAAAGGAGAGAGTTGATAGATCAGACAGATTTTTAAATGTGTGCCAAAAAGAACCATATAGACAAAATTTAAAAAGAAATGACAAACCAGGAAAACACATTTAAAACATATATGGCAGACATAAACATTTTAAATACAGGATGAGAAGGTTAAAGTCAAGAAGAAAAATGACAAGCACACAAACAGAAATGGACAAAGAAAGGAACAAGTATCTGATACACAGAGATGGACAAGAAACCTATCGACACGGGCAAGCACTTAACAATCAAAGATGAACCCTGCGCCAGGCCCCTCAGATGTTGCTGGCAGGTGCGTAAAGCGGAACACTTAAATTGTGTGTGCAGTCAGAACCAGACGTTCTACTCCTCTAAATTATGCCAAGTAGATCATGCTTCAGTGGACACAGATTTAGCTCAAATATGTTCACTGAAGCATATTTTGTGAAGATAACAAAAAGTGGGAATAGCACATAAATGTCTAACAATAGGAGATTAGTTTTTAAAAAAAACCTTAAAGCACACCCATGAAATAAAATATTACACAATGAGATGCTATAGGAGAACACTGTTAGGTTACAAACAGTAAATTTGCCCTTTTAGAAAAAAATTCATATATATGCACATATGAAAAAGCACACCCATACATTTGCAAACATTTAATATACGCCCATATATATTTTGCATTATGACAAAGATGAAAAATGCATTAGTAATTATATATAAAATCAGGGAATACATACACATAGATAAATATACAGTGTGTGTACATGCACATACATATAAAATTCAAAGAAAGATACTGAAAGATTATAAACTAAAACATTAATGGTGCTTATCTCTAATTGGAAGTATTAAATATGCTTTCTAGTTCAGTCTTAATTTCTTGGAATTTTCCAAATTTTCTTAAGACTATTTTGTGAAATAAATCATGCTTTTCTGTTATTAAAATAGATGCACATTCTAGTGAGAGTGGTTTGGATTCAAAGACCCACAGAATCTAAAGCTCAGAAACTTCAGATGTCATCTCGTTGCCATTTTACTGGTGAGAAATTTACAGAGATATTCAGGAAGGCACCATTCAGCTCTGCCTTTCTCCCTCAGTGCATTTGATTTATTTTACTTTGGTCTTTACATATCAGCTCTTCCAACAGACACAATTTCCACCTCATTTTATTCCCAATACAAAACGACGCTTACAGACCTCCAAGCATTCTGCTCAAAACCGGAGCCTGCCACCGTTAGGTTGTGAACAGTAAAATTTCTCCTAAAGACAACGAGGATCAAGCAGCACATGGACATCGAAGCAGATGGACCAGAGAGGACCAGAGGGGAGAGAAGCCCTACCCCCCGCCACACGCACCTGCAGGGTGGTTCTCCTTCACACTGATGTTGAATTCCTTCTCGGGGAACTGGGGCGCGTGATCATTTACATCACTGATCCTAATGTTGAAAATCAAGGAATTATCCATGACCTTTCTTGTCGAGCGATCCACAGCATCAAAGTAGACCTGGGAAGCAGAGCTCTGTGTTAATGTCGCAGGCTCCTTTACTTGATGTCATGCTACACCTTAATGCCATCGCACGTTTGCATCCTCTCCTGCACTAGCCAGAAAGTTTCTGAGGGCAGGGATCTCATCACTGTCCTTCACCACGTGACCCCAGGGACTGAGCACAGTGCGGGCACAGACAAGGTGTTCAGCAAACATTAGTTAGGATCAGGTTCTGATCTCACTTTCTCTACCCGGATACACGTAGCCAGGTTTCTGCTGTCGGCGCTGTCGTGAGAAATATAGACACTAACCAATACTGCTGAGACACTGCGGAGAGCAGACACTTGAACGCTTTGGGGAAAGGAAACATTGAAAGTAACTAGCCCAGTTGTTGACATGTCGTGGGTTCCTAAATGGTTAGTGGTGTCACTTCTGCGCTTGAAGAAGGAGGGTCTGCTCATCTCAAACATGCAGTGGGAAGTCTTTCTTCTCAAAAGATCTCAAAGCAATACTTTAGGCTTCTAGCTTTAATTTCTTAAGAACCTTAAAAAAAGGAGCAGATTGGGGTGCCTGGGTGGCTCAGTTGGTTAAACGTCAGTCTCTTGATTTTGGCTTGGGTCACGATCTCAGGGTCATAGGATCGAGCCCTGTATGGGGGCTCTGTGCTCAGCAGTGAGTCTGCTTGGGGTTCTCTCTCTCTCTGCCCTTCCTCTCTGTCTTTCTAAAATAAATAAATAAATCTTTAAAAAAGGAACAAATTAAACTCAAAGAGAAGGAAATAAGAAAGATAAACACATATTATCAGTCAAGTTCAAATAGCAAAACAAAGTCAACAAAACCAAAAGGTGTTTTGCCTTCCCACATAAAGTTTGGGATCAGCTTGCTGAGATCTATGAAAAGTTCTGCTAGTCTTTTGATTAGTCTTGAGCAGAATTTATAGATAAGTTTGGGAAAAATTATACCTTTAATACTCGATCTTTCAATCCATAAATACAGTCTGTCTTTTCATTCAGTTAGGTCTTCCTTGGTTTTTTTCATTAGTGTTTTATAGTTTTGAGTAAACAGATCCTACACAGATCTTAGATTTATGCCTAAGCACTTCATTTGTTTTGGTTATATTATAAATGATACAGTTTTTAAAATATTGATTTTCAATTATTCATCACTGGTATATACAAATACAACTGATTTTTATATATTAACTTTATTTCCTGGGACCTTGCTAAAATTGATTTTCAGATGTTAAAAATAAGCAAAGGATTTGAACAGACAAATATCTTTTTCTCCATAGATATACAGATGGCAAATAATTCCTCATTCCTTTGGCAGTTTCTTACAAAACAAAGCATCCTCTTACCATGCAAACCAGCAATCATGTTCCTTGGTATTTATGCAAAACAGCTGAAAACTTAGGACCACTCAAAAACCTGCACGTAGATGTCTAAAGTGGCTTTATTCATAATCATCAAACATTGAAGCAACCAAGGTGTCCTTCACCTGGTGAATGGATAAAATGTGGTCCATCCAGACAGTGGAATATTATTCAGCACTAAGAAGACATGGGGTAATCTCAGCGCACATTGCTAAGTGAGAGAAGCCAATCTGAACAGAGCTACATACACACTGCATGATTCCAACCATATGACATCCCAGAAAAGGTGAAGTATGGAGAGAGCAAAAGGGTCACGCTTGCCGAGGGCTCAGGAAGGAGGGATGGATGGATAACGGGGAGCGCAGGGGAATT
Organism: Ursus arctos; assembly: GCF_023065955.2. NCBI lineage: Eukaryota > Metazoa > Chordata > Mammalia > Carnivora > Ursidae > Ursus > Ursus arctos. The sequence goes on from NW_026622830.1 coordinate 3,446,124, forward strand.
TAGGGCAATGAAAATACTCCGTGTGATACTACCAGGGTGGATACGAGTCATATACATTTGTCCAAACCCTGGAACTTGCCGCACCGAAAGTGAGCCCTAATGTGAACTCTGGGCTTTGTTAATAATAACGTATCGCATTGGCTCATCCACTGTCAAAACTGTCCTGCGCCAACGCACGATGTTAGCGAGAGAGGGAACTGGGCGGGGCAGGGAGGGAGAGAGGGGGAGCAGGCACTCTGTACTTTGCACTCTCCTCTTCTGTCAACCTCAAAGAGCTCTAAAAAGAAAGTCTATTAATTTTAAAAAGTCCCTACTTACAAAATAAAAAGTGGGCAACCATATATATTATTTATTTTTGTTTTTCTAAATATGGAATGCTTCACAAATTTGCCTGCCATCCTTGCGCAAGGGGCCATGCTAATCTTCTCTGTATCATTTGAATTTTAGTCTACATGCTGCCAAAGTGAGTGCCATATATATACATATATATATATATATATATGTATATATATATATTTTAAGATTCATCTATTTATTTGAAAGAGAGAGAGAGAGCCAGAGGGGGGAGAGGCAAAAAGAGAGAGAGAGAAAAGCTCAAGCAGACTCCCCGCTGAGTGCAGAACCTGACTTGGGGCTCGATCTCAGACCCTGAGATCATGATGTGAGCTGAAATCAAGAGTCAGATGCCTAACCAACTGAGCCACCCAATATATGTAATATATGCTATATATTACATATATTATTGGCACCCCAATAATTATTACATATTGTCACCCCAATACCTATATTATATAATATACATAACGTATATATCGAAGTAAGTCTAATGTGACTTGCCACTGAATCTGTTGCTCGAGGATAAACAGTGATTTTATTTGTTGAAAACTGAAGAGATTGTGGGGAGTCAGTGCCAAGACAGAAGAAGTTCAGAGCCCCAGAAAAAGGAGTGGGAAGGGGTGACATGGCCGGGAGGAGCTCTCCAGGCAGACAACCGTCCACTCTGGGAACAGTGCTTTCTTAAGGGTTGTCTCCTTGCAAGTACAGAGCCCTGCTGGGGGACACCGAGAAAACCCGGGGTTTATTCCAGGAGAAGTGGCTTCACGGAGGCCCAAGACTGAGCTCCTACATAGATCACCTCCTTCCTTCCTCGCAGAAGCCCTAGAGGGAGGTATTCTTGGCGTCCCACTGTGCGCCATGGAGAGGTTCCATGGCTGTCCACACTCAGTGCAGCCCAGATTCAAGTCCAAGTAGGTGTAGACTTGCCTACACCATCACTCCCCTCCACAGCCACACAGAGCCCAGAGCAGGCAGCTTCAGCCGGAGGTCTCAGCACCCTGGCAGCTTCCGGCAGCAACCTCTCCACCCCTTTCTGCAGAGCCTGCAAGGTCTCTGCTTCACCCACCTGCCTGGGCCTCTTTCCTGCAGGCTTGTTGGCATCCATGCATTGGCACCCACCATGGTGGTCCCACCAGGGGTCTTACAATGGTGGCCTGGGCCCCAGGCTCTCCGGGTTCTGCTGTCTCCTCTCCTCTCAAGCCCACTGCACTGGTCTGCTCCGGGGAATCCAACATACATTTTTAAATTTCTATGCAAGCAAATTGGCTTTCTCACACACCATTTCCACATGCCCTTCCATAATTGATGACTGCGCCACAACTCTGCTCCCTGATCATGCGGACCTCTGGCTCCGACACGGCGCCAGCCGTAATCCTTCCACTTAAAAATAAGAACCACATGTTTGTTTTATGTTTATTAATTTATATTCCATTTATTATCCTAAAAGCTACATCGGAGACCGTCAGTTCTGTTAGATGCCTGAGAGGCGCAAGTGCTGCTTGTTCTTTGGCAAGATGCTGAGAATTTCCAGGGACTCGGAATTGTGACGGAGACAGGAAATGTCATGGATATTTTCTGCACTTGGAAAGGGTTTTCAGCCTTCTGTGATAGCCTTAAGACTTAGATCCTTGGATGACACTTCACAGTGCGGTGACATGGTGGAGGGGCCTATGACCACGGAAATGACACGTGCAGGACCTGTATTCTTCACCACAGACAAGCACACGGAAGGAAATGCCAAACACACAAGGCGAAGTCACCTGTATGCACAGGTTTCAAGTAGGCAAAGATGCGTGCGTTGCCATGAAGACCTACAAATGGTTATTTCGAGGAATATAGAAGAATGACTTTCCTGAGTGTATTTGTATCTGATGAAACTGAGCATATTTTGATAGAAACAGATGAGACTCCTACACAGAACAAGTCAGACTTTCCCCCTTTCCAGCTGTGTCTTAAATCTTCCGGCAATTCTCAGCTGGTGTCACTGCATTCTTGCAGGCTTGCGGATTCACAAGACGGCAGCCCTCCCCACCCCACCCCCACCTCCCAAACACAAGTTTTTCTACGTTCCGGCTAATTCTCGTGACTCCTTCACTATCCTCCAAGAGCACAGCAGTGCTGCTGGGAATGTCTTTTTGCCAACCCTTGGGCTGACTTTGTTTCTCATACGTCCTGGCTTTATGGACGGCCAAGACCCCTTGTGCAGAAGCAGGGGGCTGAGCGAGAGGCCCGGCCCCGGTGGTGTTTCTGTGACTCTTGCTTATCCCACTTTCCGCAGCCGCTAATCTTCTCATCGGCCTGTTTCTTGTCGTCCTGGCGAGTATGGTAACCCCTGCCTGCTAGTTTCCTATATCCGCTGCAACAACTGGGTGCCTTACAACAAAATGTGTTCTCTCACACTTCTAGAGACTAGACCCACAACTGGGGTCAGCAGGCCTGGTTCCCTCTGGAGACTGAGCCTCTCCCCCAGCTGCTGGGGGGCTGCCAGCAATCCTGGTGTCCTCTACCTGCAGATGTGTCACCCCAGTCTCTGTTTCCAGCCCTCTCCCCTCTGTCCTCTGTGTCCAAGTTCCCCTCCCTTTATAAGGATGCCAGTCACTGGATTAGGACCCACCCTAATCCAGTATGACCTCACCTTAATTTGGCGACATCTACAAAGACCCCATACCATAATAAGGTCATATTCATGGGTACCAGAGGTAGGACTTGAACCCATCTTTTTGGAAGACACAATTTAACCCACAACACCCTGGAAGCAGAGACGACATTCTGCTGTGCTCTTTCATTCATCCAACATAATCGACTGAAAACCTACTATGTTCAGAGCCCTATTCCTGACTCAGGGGTAATGGCAGTCAGTAAGACACTTACCCCTCTTAGAACTTGCGTTTCAGTGGGGAGATTGGCCACCCACAGAGAACCAAACAGGCCTCAGGCATACAGTTCAGGTGGTGAGAAGTAATAAGGAGACAGCAAACCAGGGTCATGAGACAGAGAGCCATGGGGTGGGGGCACGCCTTCAAATCCCCACCCTGTGTCTTCCCTCATGGAAGTTCACGGTCAAATGAGGGGCCAGCTAGCAAGTGATTCCGAATTTGGTGTAAAACGACAGCTGTGATCATGGTGGGGGGCCTCTGATTGCAGGCTTGAGCTCCCTCGGCAGGTCCAAGCACAGGGTTTGGAGATCCTGATGGAGCAGGACCCATGGGGACGCTGCTCATATTCCCACATTTTCCCCACTTGCTTTAACTGTTCCCTGGGGCCTCTGTGTGACATGCCAAGCTTTTCCATGTGGGCCTCGTGTGTCAGGAAACACTCTCATGGATTTGGCTTAGGCATTATCAGCTTCCCGCAAGAAGTCCCCTATTAAACCTCATGAAAGCCAACCCTTGAAACGTCCGTGAAGTTGTTAAAATCAAACAAACAACAGCAACCAAAAAACAACAGCGAAACAAAGACCACAAGCACGAAATGTTTTGCTCCGTCCTTGCAAGAGTCACGCCCACTGCTGTTTGTCCCCGGCCCTCAGCACTCAGCAAGGCTGCTGTGGACCAGCGGCAGCACCCTCTCCTGGGAGCTGGGCGGAGATGCAGAGTCTTGGGCTCGACCCTGACCTACGGAAACAAGCCTACATTTTCACAAGATCCCTCAGGATCTATTTGCTCACTCGAGATTTAGCAGAGCTGCCCGGGGTCCCCGTCGGACCGCTCTATGTTCCTGCTGCTAACAGACACCGCACGTTCACTAGACGAGGCAAAGGTTTATGTGAATATAGTGACGACCGGCAGAGTCATCTCTGCAAGACTTCCCGGAGTTCAGTGAGACTTTCTCCCTGCTTAAAAACTAGAGATTCAGAGCCTATCAATGAGTTAAGGGCATCTATTTTATTATGTATATAAATATTTTGAGGTCAGTAGAGAAAAGGTATATAAATTGCCTCTTTGTGATGTTCTTTGCTACCCTGAAGGAGTTAATGTACCGCTAAGCAGGCGCGAGAACCAAGCTCAGCTTCCAGCAGTAGTCAAAACATAACAAAGGCTGGTGTCCTGGTCATCCCCATAAGGGGCGGCCCGGCAGCCTAATACACCACCACGGGGTTCAGGCATTTTACCTCTTGCTTCTTTTCCTGGTTTAGAACCTGGATTTCAAATTCAGAGTAGACCATGGTGGTGGGGTTATGAGATCCTAAAGAACACAGGGAGTCACGAGAACAAGCCGACACCGGTACATAATTGCGCGTCCATCAGTTATTAGGCAACTATGGGGTCTGTTGTAGCTTCTGTCCGCACGTGTCAACGGTGACTCATCAAAAACCAAATTAGCCCATTTTATCAACATTCTATAGCTCTAGCCCCAAATGCTTCCAGATACCCTGATCGTGCTGGGAGTCCGGTCATTAGAAGGAAGATCTGTAGCAGTTCACACACGTCATCACAGAGTCCAGAACTTTAAAGAACGTCACAAAATTAGCCTCTCTGCCTATGCATACTTTTTAGGCTTGCCACCGTATATAATATGCAGTCTCCCACGACATGGCACGTGGCAGCTTAACTAATGCCTGCCGAACACAATATTCCTGCAACAGCTCTGCAGTAAAGCCAAGCTGAGACTGTATCAAATGTTAGGTACCGTAAAAGACGGGGTTGTCTCTCGATCGACAGGGCGGTGAACGTACACTCTTCCGTTCCTGTGATCTTCTATAGAAAACAAACCAATCTCCGGATATTCGTCCACACCAGGTCCGCTGATTAAATATATTAATGACATGTTATGAGACATATCATTGAAGAGCTGTGAGGGAAAAAACAGGGGGCGGGGAGAAGAGAGTGAGAATAAACCACAAGGCATGCCGAAGATCAAGGCTAGGATTCAAAGGCATTTTTAAAGCTCCATACCTCGCCACCACTCATCTGAGGGTTTATCCGAAAGAAACAGAGAGTCATGCAAAGATGCAGGAACAAGGTTTGTCACAGTGAACAAGCAGGAAGAACGCACACATCCCTCCCAAGGGAAAGAATCCTAGCGCGGTACCCCCTTCATGGGGCACGGGCCCCCAGTCTGCAGGACGTACATGCTCTGCCCCAGAAAGCGGGCCGTGCCTCACTGGTGAACCGGAAAGGCAACTTGCAGAACGATAGTGGAGTGCGGTCCCATTTGGTCAATATGGACTCACCTTGGTGAGACTGTAGCGAAATATCCGGAAGAGCCCACACCGATGTGTTAATATGCGTGATCCCTTCAGGGAGAGAGGAGGAACCTCACACAGCTAACATTTAGAAAGGGCTTAGAATGAGCCAGCTGACTATACACCTCACTTGCCCTAGACTATTTAATCTCTAAAACAACCCTTTAATGTAGGTACTATCATGGACCGTACTACACGGTGGATACGGGACTCCGGCAGCAAGGGTGTGGTGCGTCTGCACGGTGAGCCCACCGTGTCCCCCCGACTCTTAGGAGTAGATAGTTTTAACCACTGAGCCTTGAAAACTTTCAAGGTATCTACTATTTTTATATACACTGCAAAAATAGAAATTATTTTAATTTCTTTCTCCAGAAATCGTAGGATGTTAGTGCTGTAGGGACCTGGTCACTCAGTATGTAATTCACAGGTCCAGAGGGTCAGGAGTGTCATGGAAAGAAATGACATGGGCCATGTGCCAAAATTCCAGCATCCCAATACAGTCATGGGACGGCTTTGTCCTCGGAGGGAGACGACAGGGAGTGGTGGGGACTGTGGGAAACTCAAGCCCCATCCAGTTGTTGCCTGTTGCCCACAGGCTCCCTGTGGGCAGATCTTCCAACTTTCAAAAAGCCTCCACAAGAACAGAACTTCTGATACAATCTTCCTATCGTTTCCATTTTATTGTGGTAAAATACACACAACATAAAACGCACTATCTTCATCATTTCTAAGCGTGCAGGCAGGCAGCACTAAGCGCACTCACACTGTTGCGCGGACGCCGCCCCCACCCGTGTCCAGAGCGTTTGTCATCGTTTCAAACTGACGCTCTGCCCCCTCACACAATAAGCCCCCATGACCTCCTCCCCTCCCACCCTGGTAGCCATGGCTTTGCTTTCTAGTAATTTATTTTTTTTAATCTCCCTCTTGCCCCCACCTCCTAGTCTCTGGTAACCGCAATCTCCTTATCTTTAAATAACACGTTTGCATGGGCCCAAGAGAGCAGGCCAGCAGGCTGGAAGGAAGCAGCCCTTGTTCCATGGACTGATGTTCTCAGCGCATGCTCCTGTGAAGTGACTTGCCCAAAGCCCCCCAGTCAGGCAGAGGTAGAGTGGGTTCTAGAACCCAGTGCAGCACTCCTCCTCCCACAACCCTCCTCGGCCTCCCGGGCACACAGCCCTTCAAGACTCGGTCCTCCCGCCAAAGGGGGCGTGCCTAGTCAGAGATGGGGGGGGGCCTTCCTCACCTCCCCAACAAATTTGGGAAAGGGTCCTTGATCTTCCTCCTCCAGTTCCAGGGTGGTAATAACCCATCTTCTCTTGGCTCGCCGTAGGGGCCGGTGGCTCTCTCCCTGAAATTATAGTGACAGCCGTGAGGAAGACGGTGACAGCAACGTAGCAGGCACGGACGGGCACTTGACTGGCATTATATCCCCTGTCCTCACAACAGCCTCCGATGCTTAGAAGTTAAAAGTGCCTGTTCTCTTAACAACTGTAGAGGCGTTTCTAGCCTTTGGGGTGTGGGCCACCCACTGATTTTGCACGGATCCTGAGATCCTATGAAAGATCACATTAAAGATCTTTGCCTACTGTGTCCCAACACCTGTCCTATGGCAGACATGCACACGGTTGCTGAGTGAATGGGGACGCTACTTCCTCCTAGTTCCCTGTCTTTCTGAAATAGTCGGTGAGAACATCTCCGTTCAGTGCTGCTAGGTCTTTAACGCTTCGTCTACCACTCTCCCTTTTAACAGGAAGAGACTCAGACTCAGACATCAGGCTCAGAGATTTGCCAGTCAAGAGACCACGGATAGAGTTTAACCATCTATTTATTACAAGCAAAGCTGCTTTCTCGCCACATTAATTTTTATCCACACACATGTAAGCCTTTTCAAAAATTATAGTTGACTCTCAAACAATGCGGGGTTGGAGCACTGCCCCCCTGGGGTAGCCAAACATCCCTGTATAACCTTTGACTTCCCCAGAACTTAACTAGTAACAGCCTACTGTTGACCGGAAGCCTTACTGATAACATGAACAGTCAGTTAACACATACTTTGTATGTTATGTGTACTATATGCTGTATTCTTACCACAAAGTCAGCTAGAGAAAAGACACTGTCATTAAGAAAATCATAAGGAAGAGAAAATACACTCACAGCACTGTCCTGTAAGAAATCTGCATGTAAGTGGACCATGTACTTCAAACCCGTGTTGTTCAAAGGTCAACTGTATTTCTTTAGAAAACAAGTTGATGACAAGAGCCATGGGAAGGAAGTATTCATAAGGCGGCATGAACTCATAACGAAGCATGGCTGCCTCCCTGGGCTGTCCAAAGTTCACACACGGGAGAATGTCAAGCTCAATATGGTCTAACTCCGTAAAGAAGAAAACAGTGTGGAGAAAGCTCTGGGCTAGCTCTGTGTGGCTGATTTCTGCCATTCGCAGATTGCTCATATTCTAGTAGACATGAACGCAACCTCTGCAATTCTCCGGAAATCCCTTGAGATTCCAAAAGGCCACATCTAATTACTAATTTATTTTCTGCAAACTGAATATCGACCAGGAACTTAAAAACTTGAATTTGTAATCAAATCTCTGAGTCAAGTGTGATCTCGCTTGATTTATGAAGACAGTGACTTCCAAACCCCACCTTTGTTTGACCAGTAAGATCATCCTTTTCTTGTTGAAAGCTGTCGACGCTGTTGACCTTAAAAATAAAAATGACGTGAATTAGTAGGAAATATACTTATCAGTCTCAGGTAGAAACTGCCTGAAGACACAGGAATCTTCTAGAATGAGAAAAGGGGGGAAAAAGAACTTTACTTAGTTTTGATAAATATAATTTCCTATTCTTGACATCTCAGGTCATGCTTACTAGTGCTTTTCCTCTAGGAGAACTAGCCAAAGGGACTCTCCCAGAGCCCCACCGATATCAGTGACATTTAAAACCATGGCGCTGCTGTGACCGTTAGTAGCGCGATGGGAGAGTGAACTGTCTACTCCGGGTGAGCACGGTGTGTGTGTGTCCCGTGTAGAACAGCACCAAATGTTAACTGGTGGAGAGATTCAAGCGGGCTTTTTTCCCTGTTTTTTCTGTCATTGTTTCCTTATTTTGAGACTCTATCTTATAATAATAGAACAGTGAAACTTGGTACTTTTCATTTATATAATGATTTACATCGAGAATTATTTACTTATAGTTTACCTCTCAACAAACTCCCCGCCACCCCCCAAAACAGCCACACAGGTACAGTGAAGCTGTTGGCATAGAGACAGACTCTGCACGGTATGTCAGCACCCGCGTGTGCGTGTGCGTGTGCGAGTGTGTGTTGACACCAACGGCTCTAGTGCACTCGTTCTCACTACCGCGTTCCATTTCGCTACATGAACAGAGGACGATTCAGGTATTCATGCTCCTGGGGATGGTTATTTGGATTACTTGCAGTTGGTTGTTTCCACTTCAAGAAAAACACCGTGGTAATAAACACCCAGACGCAGGAAGAAACTGTGGAGCAGCAGCCGTCCAGGTGTGGTCCGCTGGGGTCCCTGACGCTTCCAGAGTCCACAAGGCCAAACACTTGCCTAGTCCTACCAGGGCATCGTTTGCCAATTTTGCCGTATGGCCTCTGCACCGATGGGACATGTATCTGGGGCCTCAGCCCGGAAGAAGGCTGCAACACCAAGGCCACCAGCATCCCTGTATCTTCATCACTGCGCACGCGCACAAGGAGGAGGAAAGGAAAACCCTGCTGCTTTTAGGAACGAAGTACTGGGTGAATTGACTCAATTCTGAAGTCACCCGAGAACTGATGAAGCAGCGAAGGTCACTAACGTTACTGCCCTGCACGACCGCGACCCGCGCATTTGTAGCACTCTGCGTGGCCAGGTGAGACGTAGGTGCGAAACCCCAGGAAGCACAGCGGAGTGGGGTCTCAGCGAAAGCACGTGGGCGATCGTTGGAGTCGCCTGCTGAACAGGCCACTTTTTTATGGAAGAGCATTTTCCTTGAAAGACTGACTGACAGACTGTGTTGTTCGGGATTGGGCACTTGGTAGACCGTGAGCCTATCGCTTCAAGAGAAACCGTGGATGGTGTCATGTTGCCAATGATAAAATGTAAGCTTTCAAGCCAAAATTTAGAATTTTGGAAAACTTGTGTCGTATGATGGGCTTGACAGCTCTCCAATACTTCAAGATTGTTCTGATGATGTCAGTGGAGATATTAATGAGTGTGATTTTCTGATTTTGTAGAATGAAATTCGTCAACATTTGGAAGATCTGCATAACTCAGGGAGCCAAGCGTTTCCTAATGATTACCCCAGGATATTCCAAAGTCATGCACAGGGAAGAGTCATCCAAAACGCGAGACAGACAGACCAGTGGTTTTGATGTAACAGAGCAAAGAAGGTTTATCAAGATGTGTTCAGTTTCTATATGGCTAGTGATTGTTCAGAAATACCACTTGTCAAGTTTTGGTGTAATATCAAAGAAGGATATCCACAATTATTTGTTCAAGGCCATTCAGATATTCCTCCCTTTCCATATGCGTAAGTGTGTGAGGCCAGAATACCTCCCTGTCCTTTAACTAAACAACACTTACAGCAGACTGAGAGCAGACTCAGAGAGGAGAGTCCGGCCATCTTCTCTTAGAACAAGAGATTTGCAAAAATATAAAACGGTGCCACTCTTCATACTAACTGGAATTTCTTTAAAAATATGGTTATTTTTCATAAAAGCATGTGACATATACTCACATGTACTGGGTTTTTTATTATCTTTAATGAACTGAGGAAAGCTTCCAATGTCCCACTCTTAATTTCTAATATGGTGAATCGTGGTAAATATAACCCACATCAGCACGGGCCCTTTGGGCTCTCAGTAGTGCGACGCATGTGAAGGCATCCTGAGAGCAAGAAGTTGGGACACCTGCTACTCTAGGACTCATGCCTCAGTCTCCGGGACAGGGTGAGTGATAGTGAGCCCCCTCGGTCCTGGGCACCTTGAACTTGCAAGGGTCCGTCCTTGCTGCAGGGCACACAGCTGCCCGATGGACTGCTTGTTAGCAGTTTAATGGAATGAACACACGCTCGTCGTGTGTCCTTCCCTTGTGGCCAGCCACCCTCCTGGGGACATCACCGGCTTGTCTTGTTTCGTTAATGTCAAGGATAATGACGACATTTGTTTCCTGCTACAGGCTACATTTCTATTTACTTAAAGGAAAAGAATTTCTAAAGCCTCGGAGTTCCAAAATCTCAAACTCTGATTTATTCAGACATTGAATGCTCCTTGATTCGTGTTGGTGGTTTTGAATGAAGGGCCTAACCACGTATATAATTTTAAAATGGAGAAAAATCGCAGTTCTTGCAAAAGAATGAAGAAATTCATTCCATTTCCAACACAGGTCTATTCCCAGGTGGCCCAGGCCACTAACAAGGAATACATCAAGGTTTCACCTCATCGCTGGCCTCAGTTTCCCCTTCTGTAAGGGAGGGTGTGGACAAGAACTTGAAGGGCCCTTTCCACACGCAAGCCCTGTGCCTTCAGCTCACTCTGCCAGCACTTGAACGGCTCAGCCAACAGCCACGTGAAGCCCTGGGTTCTGAGCTTTGCACATCTGACGCTCCGCGTGTTTCATGTCCCCCCGCCACACACGCCTCGCAAATTGTGCAATCTCGTCTGGCTGTTGCAGGAAGACCAGAAAAAGGTTATATTTGCTGAAATGGTTTTGTAAGGGTGCTTATTATATTTCCCATCCCTGCCCAGTTTAGACAGTTGGTTCAAAGAGGATACCATTTAAAACGTGCACACAATGTTTCTATAACATGAGAGGAGAAACCTTTCCATAGACTGGCGTCTCTGGCAGCAGCGTCCACCTAACTCTGTGTGTCAGGTGGGCATCTGGTTGCAAGGGTCACGCACATGCCATCTGACAGGCGGTGCTGGGCGCGGGGGCATGGGACCGGTATTGTCCAGGCTGGCCTGGTCAAGCCGCCATGGCATCGTTGGAGGGAGATAACCGACAGAAGGGCTTTGTGTCTGCCGAGGACGCTGAAGAACTAGGAAGCCTGTGTGGAGATAATTCTTTCCTGAAGATATTTCACTTTGGATTGCAAATTTGCGTTCAAGGAGAATTTCCTGAAACAGAGGTGTAATTGGCATATGCCATTGTGTTAGCTTCAGGTGTACGACCTCATGAGTTGATATTTGTACATATTGCAAAATGATCACGTTACGTCTACTCAGTGTCTGTCAACACGCATGGTTATGGAATTATTTTTCTTGTGATGAGAACTTTCCAGATTTACTCTCTTAGCAACTTTCTAATATGCAATACGGTGTGATGAACGATAGCCTCGCGCTGTCCGTTTCCGTTGTTCAAAGCCATGCAGTTTGTGGCACTTTGCCACGGCAGCCCGAGGTGTGTACGCTGCCCAAGTGTGTTCTCTCTACAGAAGCTCCGGTGGTCTTTAGAAGTGCAGACCTCATCATCTCACCGGGTGCCCAGGGCACTCGGGACAGAGTCCAGCCTGCTCTGTCCCTGCCAAGTGCCCAGCTCCCCCTGCCACACCATCCCTCACCTTGTGCAATCCACTGACTGTTGTTCTTAAATGGGGGCTTAGCAAATTAATCAGGCAGTGCATCAGTGCTGACAGTTTTTTAAAGGTAAGTCGGTTTAGAATTTCCCAGGTTAAAAAATAGCAAAGACAACATAACAGACTTTGCTCACTGTCCAATTTTGTTCTTAAACCCTCCCTCCTCTCTGATCTTGGAAGCTGGCCACGGCCCAGAGAGGAGGACTCATGAATCCTCAGGACCAGAAATTACCCAATGAGAAGGGCAGGACTCCCCTTCCGCGGCTTATCATTGACTCTGGATCCAACCTGCAGGGGAGCCACAACTTTGTCACTTGCTTTATGTTGCCTGACGACAAGAGTGTGGGGTTTCAGAGGAAAGCTGCTGTAGAAAGAACAGCACTCCAGCAGAGCAGGGAGCTCAGGGGAGGGGCAGTGGACACCTGGTCCGGATGCCAGAGATGGTTGCAAGCCACCTTTGGGGCTAACAAAAGGCATGGGAAGGAATGGGTTACTTAGAGACAATTCAGCAAGGGACTGAGCACCCACTGGGCAGAAAGCTCTTGCCCTGTTAGGGTCCAGGATGCGGACTGCTAAAAACACCTGATGCCTATTGTAGCACACTCTTTTCCTCTGTCTCGATCTCCTGGAATCAGTCTAAAGCTCCTTTCACCAAACACTGAATTACCACCCAAAGTCCGCTCCCTGCTGCCTGCCCCCACGCAACGCACCCTCAGACACGAGCCAGCTTGGCTGGGCCCCGCGCTAATACAACAGAGAAGAGGAAATGCACCTCTGTTTTCAGACGAGCCCAGTTAGGGGCCAGGGCAGGAGCAAGAGAAATAGGGGAACCGGGTTTGATGGTAAGAAACAGGCTATTGACAGGACTCGACGAGGTATGGGAGAGACAATGAGCGTACTGTTTGGTTAAGGACAGTCACAACTGGAAATGGCAAAAAGGGACCGAGAAAATTCTCCATTTCCAAGCGGCTGGTGCCGAACAAGGCGCTCACGTCAGAGACAGAGCTCCACTGGACTGTGTGCATCACACCCGGGCTGCCCTCCCCCAGCTTGTTTGCTGCTCCGTCCCCGGCGTCCAGAGCAAGTATCCAATAAACGGGAGCGGCGTGGGCGCCAGATGCATATCGCCAACCATCTTGCCGTGGCTAGAACACCAGAAGGCCACCGACATATGGGCATACCGGCCAAGCCCACCTCTTCCTTCACCAGGACAGGGAAGAGCAAATATGAGCTCCATTTCCAAGTAAAGAAAATGAGGCTCAACAAATCAAGTTAAAGCCATAAGGCTCAGGCCACCCCACAGATCAGCTCTGTCTGAACCTGTGGGGGAGGCGTCCAGGCCCCCGGAGTTCGACAGCTCCGGAGAAGAGTCCAGGACGAGGTGAGGTGAGGACCAAGGTCAGTGGACCAGCGGGGCTGGGATGCTAAGCAGCCCAGTGCAGACCGACAGCTGGCCCTGGGCCATCCACTTCCAGAGAACTCGACACAGTAGCCTCGAGATTGCCCCTCCCGTCCACGGAAAGCCATGGACCTGGCAGCATGTCAAGTGCACACAACAGTAAGGCCCATGGTACGCACAAGGGCAGCAAGCATGTCTGACCTTGACTCCAGCGTCTGTCCGTCCATCTGAGCTGTGGCCAGGGGTGGGGGCAGGGGAATTACGTCCTCCCCACCCCCACTCAGGTTGCTCAGATCATCTGTCAGATACACAGCTGAGATTGTCTCAGTCTTACATCAGGTGTGAACAGAAGTACCCTTAGAAAGTTTGGGTCAACACAAATCTAAGTAAAAATGGTGTGTACTGTATAAACCAGTTTAAGATGAGTCCCCTTAGCCCATCTGCAGCCTGGCCCGAAACAGGTTGGGACTCTAAACCCCTCCTTTGTATCTGTTCGGGAGCCCTGCTGCCAATGCCCCACTACAGGTATGCAGATCCCGGGCTCTCCCCCCACCCCCGACACCTGCCCTCCTCGCAGGGCATGGCCAGAGTACTCTCCTTGGTCCCTCCCCGGTCCCTCCCCCCAGCAGGGGCAAAGCCAACCGGAGCTGTGCCCTCAGTCCCGGCGCGGGCTCTTGGACCCCAGCCCAGGTTCCGGGCCCCTGCCCCAGCTCACCGGGAGCAGCAGCAGCAGTGCTAGAAGCAGGGCCAGCGAGGTGTGGCCCCTGGAGCCCATATCCACGTGGGGATGCATGCAGGTGACCACAAGTCCCCCCAGACGGCCGGTGTCCCCCACAGCCAGGCTTCTAATCACCGATGACTTTCTTGCCAGCCCAGGTCTCCTGTTGCTCTGGGGGCACTCCAGTCCCTGGCACCCTGGTCTCCTCTCTCCCGTCCTCTGTCCGCAGCCGCACTTATATTTATCAGAGTGGACTGGGCTGAGCCTTAAGCTTTAACCTCACAGTGACAACCGAGTTCCCAGGAAGGGAGTGGAGGGGAATGAAACATGCCCTACCTCACGTGCATGGACATGGTCTGGAACCCGACCCCGGGGAATTACCCCAGCCTGGGGAATGTGACACCAGCATCTGTTCTCGGTTTGTTTGTCTTTCGTTCCAAGTCAAAGGCCCCACGATCTCTATCTGAAGCAGGATATTTTAATGACTCTTTCCTATAACCCCTATGCTTTGAAAAGAGAGCAGTGGAAAAGGACTCCAAGAAAGAAGGACTCGATTAAGGAGAGAAACCCAAACGCTCTCACTTTCCAAAGCACCAGCGATCTTTATCCCAACTGTGTCTCAGGGCTCTGAGATTTCTATCCAAATCCCTACTAAGCTTCGCGGACTCTGCCCTTGTGGCTTTGGGATTGAAGGAGGATGGAGAGATGGAGAGAGATGCCCTACGGCCGGCGGGCGGGAGGGGGGGGGCTCCGTGCCAAACTGAGGTCTTTGCCCTAGAATACCAGAAAAGAGGGAAAGCATGGATTCTACGCAATCAACGCTTAAGGCTGCGATGATTGAGTTTAAGGTGAAACTGGAGATCCATTAACGGGATCACCTGAACATCGTAGCTTGTTACACATCACCTTGTTTAAGATACAAACAGTTCTTGAGCAGGCGGGGAAGGTAGCCTTCCTGCGCATTCGTGGCTCTGTGAGATGCTGCTGAACCTTGTCATCTGAGCAGTTTGTTACCTTAATCTGAATCAGTAGCGTATTATAGGGAAGAGTAATAAATGCAATTTTAAGGTCTCTATTTCGCGTGCTTAGATAGAAACGGAATAATAATTATCCAATTTACAACTTCGTGCTTATTTTCAAAGTGGGTATATTTATTCCCTGGCAGTCTACTGAAAATTTGGTCAAGTTAGAATAGTTACTTCAGAATTTATAGGTCAGATGAGTTAAACCATGTTGAATGCTGGCGGGAGAAAAAGAAGATGCCGGCTGGGCAGCCCTTCCGAGGAGTCGTGCCGCGGGAGATGGCCTAGAGCAAGGAGGGCAGTGCGCCGGCCTCCAGAGATCTGGAGAGGGGCTGGGGAGGGCGAGGGAACGGCTCTGCTTTTACATTTCTTTCAGTTGAAGGAACTCAGTCTTTCCATATATGAGAAACGGCCAAATTTTCAACATCCTCAAACACTGAAATGCAACCGAGCAAGATGTCGGCTTCCCCCAAGGCCACCCTTCTCTCACTGGGGCCGAGGGGTGCACGGCCCGTCTCGGGAGGGTGAACTGGAAGGTGTCGCTCCCTTTTGGTCCTGAGCATCTGTGACGGCAGTCTAGCGTTCCTGCGTCCTAGGACGTGCACTAATGCCTCGCAGCCACAAGGTGGCAGCTCCCAGATGCGCGTAACCGGAGAGATGGACTGTTGCAGGTGGTGGGAAAGGGAGGAATGAGCATAAAATCACCGGCCTCAACAGCCTCACCTTGGGTGTTCAGGGGTGCCCGACCGGCCTCCAGCTCTCAGGATTCTCCACCACGACAAGCACGCCAGGAATGCCGCTGAGGTTTAATTTTGTCTCAAATCATCCATGACAGGCAAGGTTCCTGCCAACGCCAGGGACTCGCTGAGTGTCGTTTTCTCGGGGTCCTTAGTGAAGGCAGCTTGAACTCGTTGCTTCTCCATATCTTCAGGGAGAAGCATGTGGCATGGAAGGTTTCTACTGGCCCAGGAATTGGTGAGGAGGACCTTAACTGGAAACGAGGAAGCATTACCTTCATGACATTCTAAGAAGAGATCACAACAATTAAGACCAGATGCTTCAGGACCCCCAAACCATGGCAGAACTGGTTCCATCACCCCCGCTCCAAGCCCGCCCTCTGTCACTGCGGCCATAGTCGTGAGGAGTCCCGCGCCGGGGGTCGGCTTTCTGGAGGCGTCTGTAGCTAGAGCTGCCCTGCCCCACACTGAGGGGGGATGGAAAGCTTTCTTTCCATTTCAGGAAGTCAGTGGGTTGGATTTCCCTAGGGAATGGAGTCACTGGTAATAGGTGGGGGTGACTGCAAGGCTGGGGGCCTGGCCTCATCCTGGCTCCACTTGGACAGGGGTCTGGCTGACTGGGCCCATGCGCAGGTGAGGAGACGGGCGCTGTGGGGAACAGCAGGGCCTAGAGAGGGCACAGGGAAAGTGCCCAACGCTGCCTCCATCTGGCATGCAGGCAGACAGGCCTTCCAAGTAAAAGTCAAAGAAGGGGCGTGGTGGGGCGTGAGCCTTCTTCCTGCCTCCTGAGAGGGCTGCTGCTCGGGGAGGTGGAGGCAGGCCCAGTGTGACATCTGGACGCCCTCTGCACGAGGCAAACCAGCATTGGTGAAAATGTGGAAGGTGGTCTGTGAGACGGGAGACACCGTGCTCCTCCCTCCCTCTCGTCTGTCTGTGTGGGAGGAAGCAGAGCGCAGGGGCGGCAGGAGTGGAGATGGCCTCCTCTCTCTGCTGGGGTGGGAGGTGAGAGAAGAGCAGGCCAAGCCCCCTACTGCTCACCCAGGAGCCAGGAGGCCAACCCTGGGAGGGCTAGGAAGAGAGAGGACTGACACTAAACCAGACCGGTTTCAGTAGCCGACGGGCCTGGGGAAAAGTGCCCATGATGGAACGAAGGGATTCAAACAGCCGCTTAAAAACTCAGATGCAGAAAAAAATCAAATGGTTCCTGGTCAGACACCCCTCCCCCCACCGCTGGTTAGACCTGTGCATGTATGCCCCCTGCATATAAAATGTATCTTCCCATCAAAGGATTCTGAATTCAAGGTCCTGTTTCTTCAAAGTCACAAGAAAAGTTCAATTTCTCAGAATAGTCCGGAGTAGAGTTAAGGAACAAAACAAAACATCAACAACAGAAACGCCAGAGCAGGGCTGGGCCCCAGGCATGGGAACTGGTTCCGCAGCCCAGCCCTGCCTAATCCAGGAACCTGTGCTCTGGAAACACGGCCGCACGTGGGCCGCACGTGCGCTGGAGAGCGAGCAAAGGCAGGTGGAGACGGGAGGGAGCCAGGTGCCCGGAGCAGGAGGCGGGCGGGTGAGCGGACAAGGCAGAGAACGAGCCGTGAGGGGTGGCGTCTATGCAGTGAGCCTGTGGGCGTTCACTCTACAAGTCTTTCAACTTCTCTGGGTGTTTGAAAATATTTAAAACATGATGTTGGCGGGAAAAAGACCAGAAAAGTGAATTTGACTCCAGCACTGGAGAACCCAAGTTATTATGAAGGGTACCCCGACCCTAATGTCTCACAGTGTGCACCTAGCGCACGTACCCCGATACCTGACATGAGTAAGGGCTGAAGGGTAGACCGCCCGCGAGAGTAAAACCACCCCTCCCTTGTCTTTCCTGACCTGCTGGGAGGGACCGAGACGTGTTTGTCTGCCCCATGTTGCTGCCGTGGGGATCACATGAGCCGAGGAGGTGTGGTCCTTCTGTTTGAGTAGTCAGCCACCAAGGGCTGCCCAGAACATTCCGTGGAGAAATTTTAGTCTCTTGCCCCTGTGAGTTCAACTAGTAGTTGTGATGAGCAAATGGGGGGAGAACATTGCCAAGTATAACAGATTGGAGTGTTTCTCGCTTTTTGCAAGTATATTTTAAACTAATTATATTGATAGTGGAAGCACCAAGCTCTTTTTTCGGTTATTTGTGTATGTGAATGTTTTTACGCTTTTTCAGGGAAGAAGGGAGATAAGGAGAGGAAGAGAGACATTTGAGGCTATTCAGTGTATCCTCCTCTCACGTCAAAACTGTCCTGAGCAGGAAAAATACGTACTTCTCTTACTTAGAACATCTTCAGCCGAGCCTGGTCGGTCATTCTTCTCATTATTGTACAAGACCTACAACTAAAAAGCATTTCAGTCCAGAAGTTAGAAAAGTGAGCAGCACAGGATCGAAGTGCAGCCTTTTCCCCTCTGCTTGATGTACGAGGGTGGGTGTCTGGTGAGACGGGGGTTTGGAGGAAAAGCTCGGTGGCGGGCAGTGGCGACTCTTCTCGACCTGGCCCAGTGTGACGTGATGAAGGGAGCAAAGGGCCAGCGGAGGGCCGAGCGAGAGTCTCCCTCCCGAGCTCGGCAGCAGCAGCGTCTCCTGTAGGAGCGGTGGGCTCAAGGTAGATGTGTTCTAAGAACGCTCAGCTCCCGGGCACTCACCTGCCCCACAGATTAGCAGAGGCCATCCATCAGGCCGCTGAGTGACCGACCCTTGAGCCAAGAGATAGCCGAGTGCCTTTAAGCCCTGGAGAAGGTCGACACCGGTGAGCGGAAGACCCCACTAGTGTGGCCACCTCGGGGAGGAGTCCAGCTCGGATATGCGGTGAGAGCAGCCGTTTCAGACTTGCAGACTTTTAAGTGCCACGAACAGGGCAGGTTTCTCAAAGGTGAACTGCCAAGGATCTTGGTCAGATGCAGACTTTTATTCTATGGGGGAGGTAACATTTGACCTTTACCCTCATAGGAGAGGGAACACAATTTTACTTCTACCCTTTAGATTCTTGACTGAGACCTCCCGTAAGAAAAGACAGATTCGCAGGGGAAAAACAAACAGAAGTTTAATAACATGTATGCCTCCTGTACACGTGGGAGACACCCCAGGAAAACTGAGGAACTCCCTGAAATAGCTCACGCTGCCTCCTTAAATGTCACCTCCAGCTAAAGACAAAAGGTGTTCATTTGTTTTGTTTCTTAAATTCCACACAGGGGAAGGGAAGGAAAAATAAAATAAGATGAAAATTGAGAGGGTAGCAAACCATAAGAGGCGCTGAGCTCTAGGGAACAAACTGAGGATTGCTGGAGGGGAGGTGGGTGGGGGATGGGGTAACTGGAGGATGGGCATGAAGGAGGGTGCGTGGTGGAATGAGCACTGAGTGTTATATGCAACTGATGAATCACTGAATTCTGCCCCCTAAGGTTACCAGGAAAAGCACAATAAATGGGTATGGCTGTTTCGCAGATTTAAGTCCATGCCTTCATGAGATAAGAGCTGATAAGCATTTCTAGGGTCCTCTTCCTCTTCCTGGTACAGAGAGGGAGACACACCCCAACACCTGGGGATCTCTCCCTGGAGCCTCTTACACTCAGCTTTCAGAGCTTTTCCCGTGGCTGTGCTGTCCCTTAAAAATATTTTGGGGTTTGCGAACTCTGCTCCTCTGCTCCCTCTTCAGGTCCTTTTTGGCTGGTACTGAGAATTAAGTCGACGTAAGACAGATCGACAGGAGAAAAAAGCAGACCGATTACGGAATCCCAGTTCTGCCCAGAGAAACGGTGGGAGTCACTGGTTTTGCTATTAGGTTGAACAAGGAGAAGCAGTTGTAGAAACCATTGTCGGCTATGTGGGGAGACTAAGGAAGACAAGAGCCATTTTAACAAAAGCTACACACAATTTTTCTTGGTCTCTGCTTCTCATCCCCGACGGTAGGAACGTTTCTTTCTTTCTGGCACCAGGAGGACGTCTCTCGCACAGGAATTTCATCTCCTGCTTTGAAGAAAAAGAAGAAAGGTAAGAGTGTTTTTCTTCGACTTGCTGTTTTTCAAGTGCCTTTGACTCAAGGTGGGCAGTGTGCCCGGGGGGGGGGGGGGCGTATTTCGGGCAGCGGGCTCGGAACTCCTTCACCTGCAGCACGCTCGAGGCGGGGCTCGCCAGAGGAGCGGGGCCCCGGAACCGTGCTGGCTGACGGGGATTGCAAGTGAGACGACGTTGGTGTTCTCTAAAATATCATTCGAGCTGGGACAGTTCCATTCGTGACTACCCCATTTCAAAACTTCCACATATACTTCCCAGTGTTTTCACAGTTAATTCCTTCAACAGCAAATTGCTAAGGACAGGGATATTTGAATCCTATTGTTTAAAGCAGGGTCTCTAGTAGGAAGATTTTTACGAATTAATGATCTATGTGCCTTCATTGAGCATTATTCTGTGCTTGCTATGGTTGTTTTATGATGTTAATCAAACAAGGAGACCATTAGACTGAGGTGGTTTTAGGTTAGGTCGAGAGGTTTCTTTGCCACCTCATGGATGATAAAACAGCAACATCCAAAAATCATCTACCATTTTATGTACAAATTTATGATTTAAAACCTCCAACATGGTTAATTTTCCAACTGCCAGAAAATTATTTTTAACCCCCCCCCCCAATAAGAACCACAGGCCCATATGGGTGACTTTGCCCCACCGGCCACAGAACCCGGCCTTACTCAGAGTCTGGGCTCTCCCAGAGCGGGATCTTCAACCAGGCAGTCAGGAGTCACCTGATCAGCTCTAGGGAGGCCATTCGCCTGATAAGACCCCAGCTACCCCCGAAAGGAAAGTGAGTTTGCAATAACCCAGCCACTTTCTTTTCTGGTACAACTTCCTCGTGCCTGCTTCGTTCTGCCTATAGAAGTCCTTCCTGTTGCACACTCCTTGGAGCTCCTTTCCACCTGCTGGATGGAATGCTGCCCGACTCACGCATCACTAAATAAAGCCAATAAGGTCTATAAAATTTTCTCACTGGAATTTTGCTTTTTAATGTCCCAGAATTATTTTTTAAATTTCCACTATTTGGCTGACTCAAAAGAATGCACCTCCTTGTCAGAAAGGAGTTTAGAAAAAGGAGCAAAGGGCCTCTGAGAATGTCTGCAGCTGCAGGCGCTCCTGGGGAAAGCAGACGCCCAGCCCAGGAGGGGCACGTTCGTGCATGAGCTCCCATCACATCACTTTACTGTTACGGAATTTCCGTCCTGGCTCCCTGTTTGACACCTTCTGGGGGGAATAAGAGGAACAGGGACTCAAGAAAACACCAGTGCCAGTGATGGGTAGTAAGGAGGGCACGTATTGCATGGAGCACTGGGTGTTATACGCAAATAATGAATCATGGAACACTACATCAAAAACTAAGGATGTACTGTATGGTGACTAACATAATAAAAAATTAAAGAAAAAACCACACCAGTGGTGCTTCTCAGGGGCACCTAGTCACGCTGGCAGGTACGTTGCTGAGTATTAAGAAAGGACACGGCGCAGAGTCTCCTGCCTCGTGGTTCTGTGAGATGACTGGGCAGAAATAAGACAAACTCAGGAAGAGAACTGCACGAAAAGCAAAACAAAACCGTACCCGAAAAACCCAGACGTTTCCTACTGTTTAATTGAACTCAAGGGAGGAAAAACCCAGCTTCACAAAAACTTAGACGTGTTTCATTTTATTAGGTACAAAACCAAGCATACAATAATTATAAGAGAAATAACAAACATGCTCGATGGGGTCAGGCCGTTTGAAATGGGCCTCTGTACACAGACATGAATAAATCATAAATACTGCCTCTCTGTGACCTTGAAACACAGTACCACCTAGAGTTTTCTATTTTTAACTACTTGACTAAGTGAAATAGTAAGAGAAAACAGACAGTATTTGAATCATGAAAGGTAGAGACTGTTCTGTCTTTCTGGAAACTAGCCTACTGGCTTGGGAACCAGGACAAGCCTTCCTCCTTTCAGCCCGTTGCTGCTGTGAGACCAAAGACACCCCCGTCTGTGTCGACACCAGCACCCGCCCTGCCCTGCCAGTCAGTCACGATCCTTCAGCCGGCGTGGTCCTTACAGAGTTGAGAAATAGTCTCAGCCTAAGGAACCTTGGCTAACGCAGACAGGTTTTTGCAGTCTGTTCTTGGATGTTTTTACAACTTTTTCTGTTAACTGATTCTAAACCTGCAGGTGTTCTTAACTTTCCCTACACTTTTATTTTAAACCTTGGATTATTTAAGTTGGTTTAAACACAACATGTAGTTCAACAACTCCCAGAGATGAGAGGCACTTCTCTGAAGACAGTGACATGTCCCCAGACCGGCAGGACACTGGGTGGCTCGGACGTGGCAGGACTCCTCTCGGGCGCCGTCTGCGAGACACGGCGGGGTTCTTGTCTGCAGCATTTAGAACATGAGGCTGTGTCGGGGTGGCTAACGGAGATCGCGGGGATGAAATTGTGCTTATGTTCTCTAGTGAGCCCCTGCTGGTCCTCAGGAGCTCTGATCCGATCGCAAGAATCCTGGTTAAAATAAACCGTCAACCTGAGGCAAAAACGTGAATAGGCAAAGTCTATTTTTTCAGGCTTTTAAAACTGTTGTAACATGTGACATTATAACTGTTCCCCAAATTAGGCAACTGACTTCAATTCAGAGAGCAAGGAACAAATGTGACATCCGAGGCACCGCCTCTCACTTTCTTAATCAGGATGGTCTTCGGCTCAGACATCCACAAGGCAAAGCGAACACGGGCCCTCCACCCTGCAGGACCTCCGAGAGGACCCACGCACAGCATTCCTGGAGAAGGCAGCAGCTCGGCGGAAACCCCTTAGTATTAATAACGGGGGTGTGTACATGATGTGCTTACAGAGATTTATGGGCCCTGAAATGTCCTAAAGAGCTGCGTAAACATCGTAGCCACGAGAGCATCATGAATGAGGGGCAGCGCCGGCTGGTATAAAGGACTCGAGCATCTGCGCTCACGAGGAGCAGTGCAGGCGAAGGACACGGGACGCCACGTGGCGAGCACAGACGGGGAAGTCGGAGCAGCGCTAGGGTTTCAAACCGCAGCGCGTAAACTGAGTAGAGGACTTACAGTATAACTGAGAACTAGGGAAGCGAGGCACACCAGATGTGCGTCTTCGTCCATATAAAAAGGTACAAGATCTTAGTGTAAGAGCGTGCTCTCTCCAGTAAGGTGGTGTGAAAGGTAAAGAATATAAGACAGAATCTGTGAAAATCTAGAAATAAAGTCTTGGGAGAAAAGAAAACAGCCATAAAAATCTGTATATGTTGTTCCATATTAATAAAGTCAGATTTTAAAATGGGACCTTAACATTTAACTGTGTGCATTATTTCATTTACAAATGTCCTCATCCTATTAACTGAAGGGCCTTGGATGACATTGGCTGCTCTGTGAAGTCTGCAAGCTAGAACACATTTTCACATGAAAAGTGCCAAGTTCTTACTTTGCCCTAAAAGTGAGAAAATAGAAACATGTATGTATGAAAACAAATAATCATTTAAAGAGATAAAATTGGCTACAGTTATTAAAACATACTGTATATCCAGTGGTCAACCAAAGGTTTTAAAGATATTTACAGTATCAGCAGAAACCTCCTAGCGAGACTAGAGGCACACGTAGACCTCGCTTAGTGGTGGTTAAATAAGAAGCATCTAGAACATACGGGGAGCCATGACCCGGTGAGGATAAGAAGACACTCCCCCCTCCATCTGGAAACGTGTCCTCACCCCTCTGCCCTGAAGGAAGGTGATAAAATCCTGCTCTTGCCAAGTAAAACAGATTAAGTCGGCTCCAGACCGCAGGACCCAGGTCCCAAATCAGTATGTGACGACAGTGACAGCCACAGTGCTCTCGTGTGTATCTGTGGTGGCAGGCCTTCCGTGCACAAACTCGAAGTGGTGGCTTTGCTGCGTGTGCACCTTTTCCAGAAGCCATACGTATGTCAGAAACTCTCAGGTGCCGAACGTTCCACTCTTGGCTCCCACCAAGCAGGAACAGTCCCGCTGAGACCCACTGACTCGCACCTGGATCAAGTCCGGGCGCTGCTTTA
Source organism: Ursus arctos (assembly GCF_023065955.2). Lineage (NCBI taxonomy): Eukaryota > Metazoa > Chordata > Mammalia > Carnivora > Ursidae > Ursus > Ursus arctos. The sequence continues at coordinate 3,470,207 of NW_026622830.1, forward strand.
ACCTCAGGGTGGAGAACACCAAGGTGGACTTCACCACCACCTCTGAGTTTAAAATGCCTTCAAAAAAAAAAGAAGAAGAAGAAGAAAAAGAAAGAAAGAAAGAAACAACTATGACAGTATTAGATTCCATTGTCTGGAAAGAGCAAGCAGCTCAGTGTTCCACGACTTTGCTCCCAGGAGCGGCTCCCAAGCTGAGGAACAGCTGGAGCCTCTCCTGGGCCTGAAGTAGACAGAATTTCTGTTTGGACAGTTGAGGAGGACACCACGAACCCTGTTTCAAATGTTTGGGATTCTACACAGTTGCAAACTGTGTGCACTACTTTCTACCCGTAGGCGCGCGGGGTGTGGGGAGCTGAGCGGGCCGCCGGACGCTCCGGCGCTCAGCTCAGACCTCTCCCTGTCCTTTTATGTTGTTATATGGCGCAGACCTGGGTTGTTACCTAAAGGGCTCTCATTTGCTTAAGATTGTCAACACAAAGAAAGGCTCACTGAAAGCCACCTTTCTTTGGAAATAAGCCCAGTGTGGCTGGGGTGAGGCGGGGCTGCACCCGCAGACCACCGACGACTCACATGCGGGTCATCAGAAATTCACAGTATGGTAACTTTCCGAAGAGCTCGGACATTTAGCTATCTGCAGGGCTTTGCAATGCATCATTTCGGTTCTTTTTTGAATTTATACGTGCTTTGCTTTATTCCATTGGTTTTGGGTTTCTTCTCACTGGATATGGTGGCGTGGGCACCGCTGCTCGCACCACCCTTCTTCTTCAGACCCGCGAGTGCCTGCGTTCTGGGGGGCCCACCGGGGTCCACGGGGTCCCAAGAGGTAGCCCCCTGCATGGGAGCTCCGGGGCCACTGCTGTCACTGCAGGGCGGGTTCCAGCGCTGGGGTCTGGGGCTCTTACTGGCTTTCTTTCTCTGTTCCTCAGTCCTCACTTCGAGGGCTGGCTTCTGAGAACTCGGCCTGCTGCCCCGCGGTGCATGGAGGGCTTTGGGGGGAGTGTCAAACGCGTAATAGGATGGCCGGGCTTCTTCCCTGAGCAGCTCCTTCCTCCGGGAAGCACCGAGCTTGCAAGCCCCCTCCTGGGGAGGCCTGGCCGGAGCGCTGGCCATGAGCTTGCTTCTGCCGGGGCTTTTCAGAGCCCCCGACGTGGACGTGCCAGGAGCGGTGGGAGGCCTGGCTTTGGCGCCTTTCCCCTTCTCGCCCTGGACAGTCTGCATCTGCAGCCACTCCAGCTGGACCAGCCTGTCGATGTACCTGGCGAGCAGCCCTGCGGCACCGCTACGAGCTGCGGGCCTGGGCTGGGCGCCCGGTGGCACCGCCAGGTCACGGAGGTCCCAGGAGCTGAACGGGGCGGGCAGGAAGTCCGCATAGTGGTAGGCGGGCTGCGCGGCGCCCCGCGGGTCCGCGTCTGGGTCCGGGCCCGGGTCCGCGGCGTCGATCTCCTCCGCGCGCAGGTGCAGCTCCGGGGGCGCGCGCGCAGACTGCGGCACGGGCACGCGCTCCGAGTCCGACAGGTCACTGGCGCTGTCCTCCTCTTCGCCGGCACCCTCCTTCAGGATTTTCATGCACTGCAGGTCCAGAAACAGCTCGTTTCCCGAGGCCCCCCGCCGCCGGGGGCCCAGTGGGCTCCATTCGGGTTTTCCTTCTGGGGAACGGCTTTCCTGGACTCTGTCCGCAGGAGGCTGGGAGGACACGTGGGGCACTTGGGATTGACTCTGCCTTTTTCCTGAAGGGTTTTTTGAACGTTGTGCTTTATTCCAAGATGGACCAGCATTCATGTTGCTGTGAGAAATAAAACTGTAATTCTTAGTTCATAGGACACAGAGGTCTGGCTGTGATTAAACAAACAGACAGGCTCCTCGGGCTGCAGTCTGCGTGTCCCTGGGAGGGGCAACGGGCCACGCCGGGCTCTAGTCAAGAAACACTGCTGGACGCAGGTGCCAAAAGGAGGTGCATGGATTCTGTCTGATATCAAATAGTACCACTTAAGAAAAACACTGACATTTCTTCAAGTGCTTATAATTTTAGACCAGTCATGTATACTAAAAAAGAAAGAAAGAAAGAAAGAAAGAAAGAAAGAAAGAAAGAAAGAAAGAAAGAAAGAAAGAAGAAAGAAAGAAAGAAAGAAAGAAAGAAAGAAAGAAAGAAAGAAAGAAAGAAAGAAAACGAAAGAAAGAAGCCACCAGTTTGGAGAAAATCTGTCGTAAACTCTCAATCTGTTCTGCTATTGATGAAGTGCTTAATGACACCAGTGAGTAAAAGCCACAGCCTTCTTTTTCAAGGCTGTTTTCCATGAAAAGTAAACAAGGTGTGAAATGCAAGTTTTATACAACTTAATCACCAACTGTTGGTGATTCTGAGCCCTCTAAAATCTTAATATGAAAGAGTGTAGCACAGACAACCTGTACCTCAAATCAAAAGCTTATTAAAGTATTTTCAAATAGGAAACACACTCAGGAAAACCGTGTTTAAAAGGAGAGAGAAAAAATCATATGGTGCCTTAAAACAGAGTAAGAATGAAAACTTAGGATTACTGCTGTCTCGTGAATGGCAGAGAAATGGCAATGACGACCAGCAGAGCAACTGGTTACCCCCAGGGGGATTTACTCTGAGGCAGGATCTCCAATCAGAGTTGAAAATACTTTCTTTTCTGTGTACTTACCCGAAACATAGCATCTCACTAGGATTCATAATACTTCTCAGGAACATAGGTCAGGTAGGATAAAAGAAAATGAGTGGTCAACATGCTTTCTGGAAACCTCAGAGGGTCACTGGTCCACGGGTTTCTACCACAGTAAGCAATCGTTTGGAAATATGTGCTTCCTTAATAAATATGGAAGATGTTGAATCATGGCCAACAGCTAACATGTGCTCAGTATATGTTGAAGAAATGGATAAAGGAATTGTCATTTGGAACTCATGACCAATCCTCTTATAATTTCTGTTGACTCTGTCAGTGCACATCAATAAAAGTGATTATCGGCATCCTTTTTTATAAAAAAAAGAAACAAACATACAAGGGTGATTAAGGGCCTTACCCAAAATGATAGACTCTGCTAACAGCGGCAGAATTTTGACCTCTGGAATTTTTACTAACTTGTAATGTTTAAAACCACTTTGCCCACTCATTTCTGCTGGATAAAAAATATAAATACATATTTCTTATCCACAGACATTATTTTTTTTCCAGCCACACATAATCAGCCTGGAGAACTGATATAATGTGCCTTCTGCAAGATAAAGCAATTAAAATCACTTACCTGCTTTTCTGGTGAGATTTCATCACCCTATTCCCTTTCTTGAAAAAATCAGATGGCTGGTCATCTTCTAGGGTTTGAAGGACTGTCTAAAACACAGACATGGAGTAGTAAATACCATGACAACAACAACAGCACACAAAACCAACAAAACAGAACAAATCTAGTAAGATTTTCCCTCAAAATTTACATCACCTTTTCTGTTGTGCTTGAAATATTCTTGCTCAGTGTGTAGGCAGATGATGACAGCTGGGGAAGTGACTTCTTTATTCCTCTGATATTTGGAAAGGACTCCTCACCACCGGAACTGGAAGCAACAGAACACTGTGGGTAAGTATGAATTGCAAATGGTCCTGCCACGGGTACTGGACTGGCTTTCACTGGTTTGTTTTGAAATATTTGCATAGTATTGAAATGTTGGGGGGGGGCGGGTACTGCCTTCTGTTTACAGTTTCATCTTTTTTGCTTGTTTGTTTTTCACGGTGGATATTAGATACAAAATCACATCTGCTATAAATGTTGCCAATGGAATCCTCCTCTCTCTCCTTCACACACACACACACACACACACACACACACAGAGTCTCCTCAGAAATAACACCTTCAGGAAATGTGTGGGGCTAATTAATAATTAAGGTCAGGTATTACTCCAATCTCCCATGTCCACTCACTCATTTATTCATTCATTCATTCAACAAGTAATTACAGGAGAGCCTTGAAAATGTCCAGGATTATGCACATATCCCCGCTCTCATGGAAGGAGCACTCTATGAGGAATTTCCCCTTTAATTCTCCTGCCTTCACGATCACATCAATCCATTAAAAGATCGTCAGTATGGTAATAGAGATCATATAATGTTATCTCTCTGAAATTCTGTTGACTCATTTCAAGAATGCTGCTTTCCCTGATTTTGAGTGGGTGGGCTATTAAAAGGGCCCTGATCTGAAAGTGAATACTTTCTTCCATAATATCCCCTTACCTCTGTAAAATAAACAAGAGGTAGAAGACTTTTTTCTTCCTGAAACTCTGCTGTATTACTTTTCATAAGCGCGTATGCCTTTTCAGCCAGGGTACACAGGCTCTCACAATTAATGACTTATACAACCATCAGTAGGCTTGATTCATTTTAGATGTCGAGAAGGTTCTTTACTTTGCCAGCCCTCCTTCAAGAGTTTGGTTTTCCTTCTGCTCTGTCCCTCTGGACGGTAAAAAGGAACCCTCTGTGATGCCTGGCCCCACACTGCTGTCTGGAAAGCGTGCTTCTGCCTTTCCCACTTCATTTCACCAGGCATGCTTTACACCTTGAGCCGCAGCGTTTTCTCGGCAAGTTACAGAGTGAAATAGGAAAAGAAGCTTGTAGAGTCCTTAAATGCAGAAAGCAAGTTCGCGGTTTCCCTGATGGTTCAGGCTTGCAGCGGAGCAACGCTAAAGGTCTGAGATTCTGGCTACAAAAATGCTTCCCAAGCGCCAGCGGCCGATTAAGGGCAGCGGCATAACTCATCACAGGGCATTAACTCTCTTTCCCACATCTTCCTCTCCAGCGAGACGCCCGGAGACCGACAGTGGCAGCACCGCCCCCTCCCCACCCTCCAGGGAACTGGCTGGCTGTCCGGGTGGCAAAGCATTGTGGGTGATGTGTGGTCAGGAAGCCAGCCCTCTACGCAGCGAGGCTCCCTCGGTCTGGCCCGGGCTCCAGGTTGTAGTGCAGACATCCCAAGAGCTGGTCAACCTACAGGCTTCAAATTAGCCAGGGGACCAGCTTCTAGAAAGGCCAATTTTTGCGCATATCCCCCCTCCACCCAGTAACCCAGAAGTCCAAGGGCCCGAAGCATGCATTTTCCTTGTCCTCCATGTGTGCAGACACAGATCTACGATCGATAGGCGCAGGGACCGGGCAGATGCAGACAGAAATTGATCAGACCTGTTGGGCGATCGCCGAGGACACGTGACGAGGCCGCCAGCCAGCCTTCCCCGCGCGGGGCGGGGAGGCCGGACTGCGGCGCGCTGCGGCAGGGTAGGGGAGGCGGCGGCGCGCGGCGCGGAGGGCTCCCCGGCTGCGCCTGGCCGGCGGGGCCGGCGCGCGGCGGCGTCACGAGGGGCGGGGCGCAGGCTCGCCGGGAAGTTGCGCCCCGACAAGTTGCAGCCATGTAAGTAACGCAGCGGGCGGGGAAGGTAGGAGGGGCGGCTCCGCCGGCGCTGCCTTCCCCCAAGAACCTCCGAGGAAGCCAAAGGGAGGTGCCACCCTGCGCTCTCGGGGGGGGGCCTCTCGGCAAACGATCTCCTTTCTCCCTGCAAGAAGCGGAAGACCTGCGCCAGGACTCGGGGGGTGCGGTGGCAGACGGGCGGAGTGCTCCGCAGCCCCAGAGGCTCCCTGCAGGCTGCGGCTTCGCCGGACTCTAGGGAATTCCGAGCACAGCGGAGACCCCGAGGTAGCGAACGCCCAGTCCGGAGGCCTCCCCTCGGATCCGCCTCCCTGTCGCCCGACGGCCGGCCGGGCCATGTCTGGAGGCTGGGGCTCGGCGGCCCTGCCCCCCGCCTTGGGGTCCCGGAAGCCCGCCCCACGGAGCCTCAGCTGCCTCTCAGACCTGGACGGCGGCGCCGCCCGGGAGCCGCGGCCCTGCAGGCCCCCCGGGAGCCCGGGCCGCGCGCCGCCTCCACCGCCGGGGCCGTCAGGCTGCGACCCCCGCCTTCGGCCCATCATCCTGCGGCGGGCGCGCTCGCTGCCCAGCTCGCCCGAGCGCCGCCAGAAGGCCGGGGGCGCGCCGGGAGCCGCTTGCCGGCCTGGCTGCAGCCGGCAGCTCCGCGTGCGCTTCGCCGACGCGCTGGGCCTGGAGCTGGCGCAGGTCAAGGTGTTCAACGCGGGCGACGACCCGTCGGTGCCACTGCACGTGCTGTCGCGCCTCGCCATCAACTCAGACCTGTGCTGCAGCAGCCAGGACTTGGAGTTCACCCTGCAGTGCCTGGTGCCCGACTTCCTGCCGCCCATCGAGGCCACCGACTTCAGCGAGCGCCTGGGGCGGCAGCTGGTCTGTTTGGAGCGTGTCACCTGCTCGGACCTGGGCATCAGCGGCACGGTGCGCGTGCGCAACGTGGCCTTCGAGAAGCAGGTGGCGGTGCGCTACACCTTCTCAGACTGGCAGAGCGCGCATGAGGCAGTGGCCCGGTGGCGCGGGCCCGCGGGCGCTGAGGGCACGGAGGATGTCTTCGCCTTCGGCTTCCCAGTGCCGCCCTTCCTGCTGGCGCTGGGCTCGCGCGTGCACTTCGCGCTGCGCTACCGAGTGGCCGGCGCCGAGTACTGGGACAACAACCATGGCCGAGACTACAGCCTCACGTGCCGCAACCACGCGCTGCACATGCCTCGCGGCGAGTGCGAAGAGAGCTGGATCCACTTCATCTGAGGCCGTCGCATCTAAGCCCAGCCGCAGTGTTTCCCTAGCTGGGCTCTCCGGTCTAGGCGGTTTCTTTTCCTCACACCCCACCCGAGCCTGAGTCTTCTGACTTCACTTACCGCTGCAAGGTCCCTGGGCGGTGGCCCTTCCCATCCTCTACTTGAAATGTCTGTGTCATTAGGTTTAAAAAGTAGCCTCAGGTGGCCAAAGGCTGAGTTGTAGAATGCGCTGGGGGAGGGTGCTGGGTGGGTGGATACGTGGCGGTGTCGGCCCCTCTGGAGAGGGCCCAGGTGGGGTGGGTTGGTTGGTTGGTTGATGTTCTGGAAAGGCCTGCATCCTCCTGCTAGGAAAGCCTGTGGCTTTTGCATGTGTCCTGATTGGATCTCTGTAAACGTAGCTGTTATTTATTATCATTGTGATGTTGGAACATTTTACCCTTATTGGATGCCTTCTCCGGAATATTCTGGATTTAACAAGCTAAAAAATAAGTCCTGTGTGTTTGTGACCATTGTAAACAGAATGTACGGTGTGACTCCTATCATGGTCCCTTAGGCATTTCTGCCCTGGGACAAGGAAAACCTGAGACTAGGTTTGCTTGCCAATGTCTGTAGACTTCTAACAGTGGGAAACTATTAATAGGCAAGAAATGTATGCCTCATCAGTCATCACACAGCCATTCCTGGGAGTTCAGGCTGCCCTGGTCAGGCCGTGTGTCTTCTACATCACCAGCCAAAGAAGGGGGAAAAGCTCGACTTTGAAAACTAGCGAAACAGTCCCTTCTCTTGCAGTCTCTCCTCTTACTTCCTGTGTTCTCCTTCTTTGTCTTTGATAATTATGTATCTGCATGTTATCAGGCCATTCTGTTTAGGTTTGAGAATACCTAAACATTTTAAGAAATTCTGCCTTAAGTTATTTCAACTTCCAGGCAACTCTAGAGAAATTTCAGGCAACAATGCCCTTTGCAATTACCTTTTCAATGACCAAGGTGACTCTTTTTATGTCTGCTTAAGTGTCAGAAAATTCCAGCGGTCATCCTTCAGAAAGTCAGGTTATCAAGTGGAACTGGCAGGTGTTTTCATCAATAGCTGGAGCCCTGGAGGAAAAATCACCAAAATTTATACTTTTTAATCGTCTTAAATTGTATTTATATATTCCCAGTTTTATCAGCTATCGGCCAACTTTATTCTTTGTGCCTTCAGACAGGAGAGTTTCTAACATTGTCTGGACCCTCCCCCCTGCCCCAGTTTTTAAAATGTTAAATACTTTTCCTTCTTTGATTTGTATCTCCAACCAAGAAGTCAAGGCCTTTGTCCCCTGCTGAATGCCAGGATGACTTAAAATTCCCAGCAAGGCGCTGATGATTTCTTCTGGTGCTGAGTGGTGGTCTCTCTGACAGCAGGTGCTAACACTGAAGTGTGAAAACCCAGCCAAGATGAACAAGGCCTCCAACTTGTGAATTTTGGTTCTGATACAGTTGAAACCAGTGTCATTAATTTGTGATAGCTGTCACCAATGAATTAACTCTAAATTTTTGAATACTAATTGACATTTGTCAAATCACTATGTAAAAGATGTGTTCTGCCTTTTAATCAATTTGTTTTTATAATTGCAACTTCTGTGTTTCTAAAATTCTAAGAAGAGGGATCCCTTTCTTTGGTACCTTTTGATAATAAGAACACTGAATTTTTATTTAAAAGTGTTGTAATTCAATTGAACAACCTTTGGCTATTCACACTGTGCACTACATTGACATGCAAGAGAAAAGCCTGGTTCCATTTTGTGCTGTTTAATAAACTGTCCAATTAGGTCAGCAAGCCTGTGAGAGCCTTGGCTGTTGTGTCCTTGGCCCCAGCCCAGAGTGCAAGACAATTGTCCAGAGCATTCAGGTATAAGAGTTAGAGCTGCCAAATGTATTGTTGTGTAAAGGCATGTAAATAATCTTATCCATGTGAAAGTCATTTGTCAAAAAGGTTCTGGTCATGGAATATACAGTAAATGTTTTATCTTCGATATTAAGAGAACCTCAACGTGCCTTTAAAAAAAATCAACATTTAAAAATTTAAAAACTTAAGTATACCTGCCTAGTTGATAAAGAAGTTGATAAAGCTCAGCTTAAGGAGAACTTTCAGATCCTAAAATAGTTATATTGCTTAGATGTTAAAATTTTGCAGAGGATTGTGCAATTGTGGGGGTGTCTCCCCCAACATATTTTAAGGTCATTTAAGATGATTTCACTCAAGCCTAAATATTAAAGTATGTGCAAAAATTGTTATCTCAGGCGTGTGTTTCTTGTGGTCTAATTGTAGAAAAAAGACTTTAGAAACTTCTTGTTTAAATCATTTCATGCATAAGTCTAAGATAGTCTAAAACACTACCAAATTTAGTGCCTTGCCAAAAAAAGGAAAATTGTAGGATTGCACCTCAGCTCCAACAGCACAGTCGTGTATGTCCTTGAGAAACTGAAATGCAATCTTTTAGGCCAGGTCAGTGTTAACATCTGATGAAAGCTCTAAGGGAATGTAGGGTATAGGATAGTGATTCTTTCAATGCTTACCGGATCCTGTGTGTGGAGTAATGAGTGTGTATCCGCCTCCCCAATTGTGACCCTCATCCAGTACAAAGCCTGGCACGTAGGAGGAGACTAACATTTATTGTGTACTCATCTTATTGGCTTGCCCCCAGTGATAGGTACTGCGTGCAACTGATTTCACTGAAGTCTGAAAATGACCTGGTAGATAATATCCCTGCTTTCTCAGCTGATGAGAATGAAGCTCAGAGAGGTTTAAGTAATTCTTCTAAAGACCCACAACTGGTAAGCAGCACAGCATTCAAACCTAGACCAAAGTCCACGTGCTCTGCCCTGTGACAGGATGTGCTTGTTAAATTTAATTGGAAATCCAATTATGATTGATTGATAAGGTTTTCCACCTGACACCATACTCTAAAACCCTATTTAAATAAGATGATCTGCTTTTATCTTCCATGTGGTAGTTTACTAAACAATTCCCATGCTTTCCAGACCCGTGAAACAACAAAAAGGATTCTTACCATTTTTCTTCTCTACTGAAAAGTGCCAAGATGAGAGATCAGTACTTTAAATTCTGAAGTGCTTGTCTGCTGTACCCGTTTCTGAATTGCTTCCTATTTTACACAAGCATCCATTGATCTTAGCATTTAAACTGATATTTTAGGTGTAAATACTCTAAAAAGCCTCGGGATACGTTGTTGGTGATGTGCTTAGTACCACGCCGACGTAGCTGCAGCCTAATGTCCCCCAGGAGTCTAGGGTTTGGCTAATGAGGGCCGCGGACCCTGGCACCACCTGCTTCTAGGAAACTGGGGTGGGGGCGTGGCCCCCAGGTGGGCGTGGCCGGTGCCGCAGGTGCCAGTCCCAGTAAGTTGGGCAGCAGTGGGCGGGGCGCGGGGCTCAGGGGGTCCAGCCCGGCCTCGCTAGGCCGTCCTCTGTGGGCCGCAGCCGGGGCTCCCCGGGGGGCGGGGGGGAGGGGGACTCGGGCCCTCGCACCCTCGCAGGTTCGGCAGGTGTCCCCAGGTCCCCGGACCCCGTCCAGCCGTCGCCGTCCAGGGTCTTGTGGTCAGCCCAGAGGTCTTGCGGGGCCCCGCTCGCGCCCTCCCGCCCTACCGGCCAGTGTCCTGCAGAGAGGCAAGTCTGGGCTCCGGGGCACGTCCGCACCGCGGGAGGGCAGTGCAGGGCCAGGCAGGGACGCCGGCGGCTCCTCTGGGGTCAGGGCCGGGGCCAGAGCCGCAGTCCACTTACCGTGCGCTGCCGGGCCAGGAGCCGCGCCCACCGCGGCGCCCCTGGCTCCGGCCTCAGGCGACCCCTGCGTCGCCGACGGGTACGAGGGGCGGAGCCTGGACTGCGGGCTGCGCTGATTGGACGCGATTCCGAACGCACGCAGCGCTGATTGGGCGGACGCTTCCCGCCCTCCGTCGGCCTCTTGAAGAGCCGCGGCTGTCGCCGAGGCCGGAGACGCGACGCGAGGCGGCGGCTGTGGCTGCGGCTCCCGGGGCCGGACGGGGAGGCCTCCTCCAGCCGCAGGTGGAGCCGGGCGCCGGGACGGGTCTCCCTGACGGCGGGTCTGCGTGGAGGGGGGCCGCGGCGCCGGGCCGGTCCCCGGCAGCGGCGGGTGGGCGAGCGGGAGGACGGCCAGCCTCCCGACGGTTGAGGCGGAGCCGTTGTGGAAACGGCCGGGGCGGCGCGGCTGAGGGGACGACTCCGGCCGGGCGGGCCGGGCGGGCCTCGCGCCGATCGCGGGGCGGGCAGGGGCCGGGTCCGTACTGCGCGCCCGTGTCGGGGGACGCTTGTGGGGCCGGGCGGCGGGCGCGGGCGGCGGGCGGCGGGCGCGGGCGGCGGGCCGCGGGCTGTGGGCCGCGCGGTGCGGACGCGCCTGCTGGACGCCGCAGGTGTGGCGGCTCCAGGCCCCGCCCCCGCCGTCCGCGGTTGGCTGGGGCTGCGGGGCGGGGCGTGGCTTGCGGCGCGTCCACCTGTGACAGCCAGGCTGTCTCCGCGCGCTGCGCTCCGGGCGGGCCATGCCTCCGGAGCCCCAGCCTTCTCTCCTGAGCGCCGCCGCGCTGGGCTCCTAATAAAATAGATGCGTGCGCCGCACTCCGCGGCGAGGCCATCACGGGTGTTCGCTGAGATCGCCGGCGGGTCCCTTCGAGTGAGGAGGGGGGGCGGTGTTTCTCCCTGGTCCTCGTCCGGGTCCAGGTTAGCCTTTCGTCCACGTTTGTAAATGTCTGTGCGGTGCTGGAGCACGGACCTTGCACTGATCCACTGGGCTTTGGGAGGACAGTGTGCGCCTCCTGTCAGCTTGCCGGGTCGTTCTCAAAGCCCTAGTCGTTGTATCTGCCTGCATACATACGCATTCATGCCCTCACGTTGAATACAACATAGTTGTAGCATCAAAAACATGAAATAGTGTAAAAAAAAGATAATAGCCCGGGGTTCAAAGCCTGCTTAGGCCGAAGCACAACCCCACACTCCTCTGGTGTTTAAGTGCGAATCTGTGCTGCGTTTCTTAGGTCATCTCCTTGACCCTCGTTCTGTTGCATAGCGCTTTGTGAGGATGCTTTAGCTTGTCTGCTCTTGGTGTAGAGTGTATCGCTTTTGTTTCCTTCTAGAGTTATCCTTAACCTCTCAGCTGCCAATGTTTGACCTGTCCAGTGAAGGGTGCTGAGTTTTTGGTTCTGTCGAAGCCAGTGTGTAGTTAGCCTTGGGAGGGAGGAGTCACTGCATGGTTTAGTTTCCTTACTTTTGAGTCCAACTGTAGATACTAATCAGTTTTCCTTTTCCTTGGCCGACTTCTTGCAGAACGGTAGTCTGGGAACTAAACCATTCTTGTTAGCATTTTTGTGCCTCTTGGCCATAAGTAATTCTGTGCTGTATTTCATGTCTTCGTAAATTACCTGTTAAATTCAAGTTTATATTGTTCTAGATGTGAAGACAGAAAAGTATAATGAAGTAGGCATGCCTTTCCCGCAGTTGCTGGCCTTAGGAAAAGCATACACACTGATGTCCCTTAAATGTATTTTAAGTATCTAAACTTTTTAATCAAGTTTTCAAATTGTGAAATAAAATGTTCTGGTCTGTTACAAACGTACCTTGATTGCAACAAAGTAGACCAATATGTGTAAAGCTATTTTCTTGACTGAATGCTGGCAAAATATCAAAGATAACTGAATTCGCTTATTACGGATATTTGATGATTGGTGAATTTTGAATAAGTAATAAAACATATACCTATAAAATCAGAAGTTAGTATATATTTCATAATTTTATTTTCATTTTAGATAAATTAACAAATACGTTACAATCAAGACTTTTGTGTTCTATTGACAGTATGATTTAAAGATTAAAACAATATAGAATTGTGTTCAAAATATACTGATTTGAGTTCATTTTCATCAAAAACATGAAATAGTACAAAAAATATTTTTCCTTTAGGGGTGTCTGCATGGCCCAGTTAGTTAAGTGTCCTTGATCTCAGCTCAGGTCTTAATCTCAGGGTCATGAGTTCAAGCCCTGAATTGGGCTCCACCATGGATGTGGAGCCGACTTTTAAAATTGTTTTTTCTTTTAAAATTTTTCGAAATATTGAAATTCTCTTAAGATTAAGATAAAATATGAATTATTAATGAACATTAATCCTAAATAAAATTATTTTAATAATACTGAAACTATTTTTAATTTATTAAATGTTTAAGTATTTAAGTTATTTAAGCATCCTAATGTTTACTTGTCCTCTGCCATTTAGAATCCATATTGTGTTCATGCAGTTTATGTGCAGATTTACATGTGTACAAGTTAAAGAATAGTATGAATGGCTTAGAACTACAAAATGTTCCTCAGTCGCCATGTGCAACTGTTGCAAATACTGTGTACTAAGTTGCTAGTACTTCAGAGCCACAAGTTGGAATGCCAAGAAAAGCAAGAAAATGGACATTTGGCACTATTAGGAAGCAGTTCTTCATTATACAACAAACAACTATTTTTTTTGCTGTGCTAGAGGAAGGATTTGGCAGTGAATTAATGTCTTTTCTCATACCTGACCACTCAGGTTTCTCAAATTCTCCCTCCATTCTAAAACATAGAGAAAAATGTCAGTATTGGCACAACCTGCAACCTTCTCAGCATTGTTTTGGCCTCCTCCCCCCCTTAATTTTTTTTTTTTTTTTACAGATTTATTTATTTATTTCAGAGAGTGTGAGCTGGGGGGGGGGGCAGGCAGAGGGAGAGAATCTCCAAGCCAACTCCCTGCTGAGCATGGAGAGCCCTAAGAGGGACTCAGTATCACGACTCATGAGATCACGACCTGAGCTGAAACCAAGAGCCAGATGCCCAACTGACTGAGCCACTCAGGCACCCCAACTTTTTTTAATAGAAGTTTTCTAACATAGCAAAATAAACAGAATAATGTAATTAACTGAAGTCCCCTTCTTTTGAAGGCATAGACAAGGAAAATGTTTCTCTGGGGCCTGAAGGTTTGAGTTACAAGAATGAATATATGTGTTCATAGTTATAGGACTTGCTGGGCCAGTGGTAGATTCTGAGTGAACAGAGATTCCTGTGTGCTCCTTAATAAAATTGTGTGTGGGGGAGGAGAGAGAATGATGTACAAAAAGTTCCTATTTTTATGCTTTGTGCTTTCCATGTCTTAAATCCTTCTGTATTGCAAAGTCATAAAGATATCCCCCTGTATTCCCTTCTGGTACTTTTTAAACATTTACTTATTACCTTAGGTATTTAATGAATTTATAGTTTCTTTTTGTGAACGTGGGGAATAGAGGTCTAATTTTTTTTCATATGGCGAGTCAATTTTCCTAATACTATTTATCAACTAGTTTACTGTTTCCCCTTTGATTTATAAAATCTTATATATATATGAACTTACAGTATATGTTTAGGTATGCGTTTGGACTCTTCTGTTTTATCGATCCATTTATTTCCTATTCTTAACACTTTTTTTCTTTAGTAATTGTGACTTTGTAATATGTTTTAATATCAAATAGGATTATTCTTCCCTTTTTTACTTTATTTTTAAAAATTTTAAATATCCAGTATAATTAGTGTACAGTGTTATGTTTCAGGTATACAATATAGGGATTCAACAGTTCTTTTTTTTTTTTTAAGATTTTATTTATTTATTCGACAGAGATAGAGACAGCCAGCGAGAGAGGGAACACAAGCAGGGGGAGTGGGAGAGGAAGAAGCAGGCTCATAGCGGAGGAGCCTGATGTGGGAGGAGCCTGATGTGGGTCTCGATCTCACAACGCCGGGATCACGCCCTGAGCCGAAGGCAGACGCTTAACCTCTGTGCCACCCAGGCGCCCCAGGGATTTAACACTTCTATACATTACTCAGTGCTCATCACAATAAGTAATCTTAATTAATTGCTTTCACCTATTTCACCCATCCTCCTACTCTCCTTCCCTCTGGTAACCAACAGTTCTCTATATTTAAGAGTCTGTTTTTTGTTTGTTTCTTTTTTTCTTTATTTCTTAAATTCCACATATGATTGAAATCATGGTATTTGTCATTCTCTGACTTATTTCACTTATTATACTCTGTAGTTGCAAATGGCAAGATGTCATTCTTTTTTATGGCTGAGTAATATTCCATTGTATATATATACCACATCTTCTGTGTCATTCATTGATGGACACTTGGGCTGTTTCTGTAATTTGGCTACTGTAAATAATGCTGCAGGAAACATAGGGGTGCATATATCTTTTTAAATTTGTGTTTTTGTATTCTTTCGGTAAATAACCTGCAGTGGAATTACTGGATCATATGGTAGTTCTGTTTTTTTGAGGAGTATCTATACTGTTTTCCAGAGTGGTTTGCATTCCCACCAAGTTTCCTTTTTCTCCACATCCTCGGCAACAGTTGTTTCTTGTGTTGTTGATTTTCACCGTTCGAACAGGTGTGAAGTGATATCTCATCATTGTTTTGATTTGTATTTTCCTGATGATGAGTGATTGTTGAGCATTATTTCATGTGTCTGTTGGCCACCTGTATGTCTCTTTGGAGAAATGTCTGTTTATGTCTTTTGTTCATTTTTTTAATTTTTTTTTTTTAGTGTTGAGTTGTATAAGTTCTTTATGTATTTTGAACACAACTCCTTATCATATATATCATTTGCAAATATCTTCTGCCATTCAGTAGGTTGTCTTTTTGTTTTGTTGATTGTTTTCTTTGCTGTGCAGTTGTTTTATTTTGATGTAGTCCCAATGGTTTGTTTTTTGTTTTCTATGCCTTAGGAGACCTATCTAGAAAAATGTTGCTATGGCTGTTGTCAGAGAAATTACTGCCTGTGCTCCCTTAGAATTTTTATGGTTTCAGGTTTCACATTTAGTTCTTAATCCATTTTGAAATTATTTTTGTGTATAGTGTGAAAAAGTGATCCAGTTTCATTGTTTTGCATGTGGCTGTCCAGTTTTCCTAGCACCATTTGTTGAAGAGACTGTCTTTTTCCCATTGTATATTCTTGTCTCCTTTGTCATAGATTAACTGATGATATAACTAATCATGGATTTATTTCTGTGCTTTCTGTTCTGTTGATCTATGTGTCTGTTTTTCTGCAAGTACCATACAGTTTTGATTACTACAGATTTGTAGTATATCTTGAAATCTGGGATTGTGATCATTCCGGTTTTATTCTTTTTCAAGATCGATTTGGCTATTCGGGGTCTTTGTGGGTCAATCAAATTTTAGGATTATTTGCTCTAGTTCTGTGAAGAGTGCTGTTGGTATTTTGACAGGGATTGTATTAAATCTACAGATGGCTTTGTGTAGTATGGACATTTTAACAATATTTGTTCTCTCAGTCCCAGTAGTATTCCACTTATTTGTGTCATCTTCAGTTTCTTTCATCAGTGTTTTATAGTTTTCAGAGTACAGGTCTTTCTCTTCCTTGGTTAAGTTTATTCCTAGGGATTTTATTATTTTTGGTGCAATTGTAAATGGAATTGTTTTCTTAATTTCTCTTTCTGCCCCTTCATTATTAGCGTATAGAAATGCAATGGATTTCTGTATGTTGATTTTGTATCCTATGACCTTACTGAATTCAGTTATCAGTTCTGGTAGTATTTGGGGCGCCTGGGTGGCACAGCGGTTAGGCGTCTGCCTTCGGCTCAGGGCGTGATCCTGGCGTTGTGGGATCGAGCCCCACATCAGGCTCCTCTGCTATGAGCCTGCTTCTTCCTCTCCCACTCCCCCTGTTTGTGTTCCCTCTCTCGCTGGCTGTCTCTATCTCTGTCGAATAAATAAATAAAATCTTTTAAAAAAAAAGTTCTGGTAGTATTTTAGTGGAGTCTTTAGGGTTTTCTGTGGATAGTATCCTATCATCTGCAAATAATGAGAGTTTTATTTTTTCTTTACCGATTTGAATTCTATTTATTTATTTATTTATTTATTTATTTATTTTCTGGCTGCTGTGGCTAGGACTTGCAGTACTGTATTGAATAAAAGTGGTGAGAGTGGACATCCTTCCTCTTGCTTCTGATCTTGGGGGAAAGCTCTGTTTTTCTCCATTGAGTATGATGTTAGCTGTCTCTGTTTTTCACATATGGCCTTTATTATATGGAGATATGTTTCCTCTAAACCTCTTCCCTTTATTTTTGAATAGTATTTTTGTTGGTTATAGAATTACAGTTTGTAGTTTTTTTCTTTCAGCACTTTGTAATTTCTTTCTCTCTTTTCTTTCCTCTTTTCTTTTCTTTTTCCTTAGCACTTTGTAATTTCTTGTAGTGTCCTTGTCTGGCTTTGTTATCAGGATAATACTGACTCATGAAGTGAGACTGGAAGCATCCTCCTCTTCTGTTTTTGGGAAGAGGTTGAGAAGGATTAGTTTTAGTTCTCTAAATGTTTAGTAGAATTTACCAGTGAAGCCATCTGGTCCTGGACTTTCCTTTGTTGGGAAGTTTTTGATTACTGATTCAGTCCCCATACTAGTGACTGATCTGTTCAAATTTGTATTTCTTCACAATTAAGTCTTATATTTCTCTAGCTTATATGTTTCTTCTAGGTTTCATTTCTTCTAGGTTGTCCAATTTATTGACATGTAATTGTTCATTGTCTCTTATGATCCTTTGTATCTCTGTAATTTGAACTGTAATGTTTCTGTAATTTATGATTTTATTTGAGCCCTCTTTTTTTTCCTTGTTAACTCTAGCCAAAGGTTTGTCTATTTGTTTATCTTTTTAAAAATCTAGCTCTTATTTTCATTGATGTATTGTCTTTTTAGTCTGTCATTTATTTCCACTCAGATGTTTTTATTTCCTTCCTTCCACTAACTTTGGGCTTAGTTTTTTCTTCTTTTTCTAGTTGCTTGAGGTGCAAAGATAGGTTGTTTGAGATCTTTTTCTTTTACTGTAATCATTTTTCATGTAACTTTATCTTTTTTTATTATTATTAGGATTGTTTTTTATTTTTTATTTTTTGATTTATAATTTTTTTCAATATATTTTTTTATTATGTTAGTCACCATACAGTACATTGCTGGTTTTTGATGTAAAGTTCCATGATTCATTAGTTGCATATAACACCCAGTACACCATGCAATACGTGCCCTCCTTACTACCCATCACGTAACTTTATCTTTTAAAACTGCTTTCGCTGTATTCCATAATTTTTTTGCTATGTTGCTTTTCCATATCATTTGTCTCGAGGTATTTTTTTTTTTTATTTCTCCTTTGATTCATTGGTTGGTCAGAAGCATGTTGTTTTATCTTCACATAATTGTAGAATTTTTGGTTTTCATCTTGTAATTGATTTTTAGTTTCATATCCTTGTGGTCAGAAAAGATGCTTGATATGATTTCAGTTTTTTAGATTTATTAAGACTTTTTTTGTGACCTAACATGTGATTTATGTTGGAGAATTTTCCATGTGTGCTTGAGAAGAATGTGTATCCTGCTATTGGATGGAATGTTCTGTAGGTGTCTTTTAGGTCCATCTGGTCTAACATGTAGGGTAAGTCCAATCTCTAGGCACTTTAAAAAAGATACTGTTCTAAGTCTTCTGCTTTCATAGCTTTTGTTGGTCAGCTATCAGTCTTATTGATGCTACTTAAAGTAATCTTTTTTTACTCTCTGGCAGCTTTTAATGTTTTTGTCTTTGATTGTCAGCAGTTTCTGTGGTGCACCTGGGTATAGTTTTCTTTTTCTTTTTCCATCTGAGGTTCATGGGGCTTTTTTAATCTATAGTTTGATATCTTTTATTGGTTTTAGGAAATTCTTTGTCATCACTTCTTAGGAATTATTTCTGCCCCATTCACTATCACCAAGGATTTCAGTGACAGATACATGGGCTTCATAACTTAATCTCTGTGTGTTCAATCTTCTAGTCTCCCTCCTCAGATTTTTGTGTATCTTTGTTTCTTTCTGGATATTTTTTTTCTGATATAGTTTCTATTTCTATAATTTTCATCTATGTGTCTTTCCATTTTATTCTTAATAATTTTGTTATTGACTGTTTTTGTTTCTAGAATTATGTGATTCTTTTTCAAATGTTCTGTGGCCTTCCTTACTTCCCACCCAAGTTTCTAGTTTTCTGCCAATGGTCTCGGTCTTTTTGAATAATCTTTATGTACACAAATACTTTAAAGTATTTGTTTAATAACTTTACCATCTGGAGGTCCTGTGACCCTGTTACTTTGGGCTACTTCTGCTGTTCCTCATGTTTTCATAGATTTGTCCAAGCCTATGAATTGCACTTTAAGTATTGCTTTGGTTGCATCTTACAGGTTTTTGTAGGTTTACATATTCGCTTAAGTATGTAGTCCTTGCCATCTTCTCATATCCTGCAAAGGAACATATTTTAGTTTCCAAGTATAGGGGAAGTTTAAAGCTACCTTTGTGGTGGATTTCTAAATTTATTGTGAGAGCAGGTTATCTAT
The DNA here is from genome assembly GCF_023065955.2 of Ursus arctos. Taxonomy (NCBI): domain Eukaryota; kingdom Metazoa; phylum Chordata; class Mammalia; order Carnivora; family Ursidae; genus Ursus; species Ursus arctos. The sequence continues at coordinate 3,489,270 of NW_026622830.1, forward strand.
CATATTATTCTTTTGCATGCTTTTGTTTTTGCTTTTGTGAGTTAAGATTTTCTCTTTTATTATTCAAAAATAACCTCACAGCATTTGTAAATTTGTCTTCTTTGGTATTCAGTGGACTCTTAAAATTTGTGGATGTCTGTTTTTATTTTGAGAAGGTTCTTGGCTGTTACTCAACTGTTGTTACCCCATTATTTTTTTTCCTTATAATTTTTGGAATTCTTATTGAGTAGATATTGGAATGTCTGAATCTCTCCTTCAGATCTCAACATTTTTCTTTTCTTTTTTTTTCAAAGATCTTATTTATTTATTTGACAGAGATAGAGACAGCCAGCGAGAGAGGGAACACAAGCAGGGGGAGTGGGAGAGGAAGAAACAGGCTCATAGCAGAGGAGCCTGATGTGGGGCTCGATCCCATAACGCCGGGATCACGCCCTGAGCCGAAGGCAGATGCTTAACCGCTGTGCCACCCAGGCGCCCCTCAACATTTTTCTTGTATACATTTTATCATTTCATTCCTTTGTAATATTCTGTATCATATCACCCAAGGAATAGTTCCTCCTGCAGACAGCTACCCCCTTAAGCTTCAGGCTTATGATAATAGTGCCAATAGCAGATGCTTAAGGTTCGAGCCTATGTTGTTTCTCAGTAATCACCCTTTTGGTTGTTGACCTCCAGTACTTATTTCTTACTGCTGTATTTATGATAATACTTTTCATATCCTTTCCCACCCCCATTTTCTATCTATGAAGCAAGTCTGTGTGTGTGTGTGTGTGTGTGTGTGTGTGTTAAAATCTTATAATAATGTGTGATATGACATTCTCAAACAGAATCAGGCTAAATTTCTATTTTCTGTGGTGGCCTGGGGAGAATTAAGGAAAGAGTGAAGCCAAGTAGAAAATAGGCAACCCCCTTCTTTGGAATTGGGGAAGCAAAGGGTGGGTCCCTGAGTTTCCAATATTTTCTGGGTCAGAGCTCTCTGAGTCAAGCAAAATGACAAAATGACTACCAGCTATTTAGAGATCTTGGAATCGTTGTTGGTATGCTGGAACTACCAGCTAGCCATGGACCTAGAATTGCCCCTTTAGTATATAGGCCAGAGCAGACAAGCAAAACCAGATAGGTTTTAATCACAGCTAGGCCCTGAATAGGTTTAGATGGAACAGCTGGACTTCCCAGCTGCTTGACTATGGAGGCATGCCTTGGACTTTTTCATCTCCTCACAATAACCCAACCTACATTTTACCGATCACATGTTTTGTGTTTTGGCAAGAATTTATTGTACTTTTAAAAAGGGATGTAAGCATAAATTACAAATAAAGCTTGCCTTTGACAAATAGCAAGTTACAGTCTGTGCATTTCACTACTCTTTCTTCCCAGTGAGCTGACAGACTGTCCCAACAGAGTCTCCCTCTCCCTCCCACCCACCACACACACAAATACACACACACACACACACACACACGTGCAAATGTGTATATACTTATTCCTAGAGATATAATAATGAATAAGACAATGTTTCTTTGTTTCACATAAATGCCATTACACAGTATGTATCATTTGGCAACATGTTTTTAATTTAACTTAAAATTGACTGCAAATATCTAAAATTCTGGTTCATCCATTATGTTTACAAAATTGATTATCATATACCACATTTTATTTATTCTTCACCTTCTCTTTCGTTCCTAGCTCCTATGTGAGTACTTTTGAATTTTTGTCACTCAAAACAGTGCTGCAAACTTATGCACATGGAGCAAATGTTTCTCTGGGGATCGATTTTTTTTTCCCCCTCTAGAGTTAATTTGAAAATACAAGAGATTTTTTTTTACTCATGCCTCTTGTCTGCCTGATATGTTTATGCCCTCATTGGCACTTAAATTTCTCTATTAGCACATCTATAAGAAAGTAGACTGTGACTAACACCACTTGTTCTCATGAATATATAGTCCTGTATTCGTTTTGGGTTAATTAGTTGCCTCTCTATGTTGGATTTCCTGGTGTTTCTATTATGAAGCTTTTCATAGTACAGATTATTTTTAAATTGTTCCAGTTATAATATCTAGAAAAGATGGTATTTCTTTTCCTTTATAGAGCTAATGGCCAAATCACATTTGAAAATATTAGATGCTTTCGTCAAGATGGTAGGTGATGCTGGGGCGCCTGCGTGGCTCAGTTGGTTAAGTGTCTGCCTTTGCTCAGATCCTGATTTCAGGGTCTTGGGAATCAAGCGCCACATTGGGCTTCCTGCTCAATGGGGAGTCAGCTTGTCCCTCTCCCTCTCCCTCTGCCTCTCTTCCTGCTCCTGCTCTCTTTCTCATATAAAGAAATAAAATCTTAAAAAAAAAATGGTAGGTGGTGCTAAGTGTAACCCTGTTGATTCCTGTTTCCATTCCTCTTTGAAGGGACGGTGTGCTTAGGTTTTCTTTTCCTCCTTTCATCGCATATTTGTCTATTCTCATATAGCCTGGTCTTTGGCAATATGCTTGCGTATTCTCCCCTTCTTAAATATTATGTTACTAGACTGAATTTCATTTACACATTAATTCAAGATTATTTTTCTTCTTGTTCCCAAAGTTGGAACAAGTATAGCAGAAATCCCTAATGAGAGAGGTCCAGGTTTGTTTTTTTTTCCACTAACTAGTTTTGTGACCTTTTGGCAAGACTTGCGACATTTATTTAAGTAATCTATAAAAAGAGAAGGCTTTGAATAAATGATCTTGAGGCTTTCCTCCAGAAGCTTCCTTGACCAGATTCACATATGTAATGTCATAAACAGTGAGGAACTTGAAATTATTTATTGCCTTTGGTATAAGCACTGGTGCTTATTTAGGTGTATTAAGATTTTGGACGATAAACATACAGAATAGATTGTCAGATACTAAAAGCATATGTCTTATTTTACAGGTGTTTGTTTTGTTTTGCTGTTTTAAAATTACATCAAAATGCCCATAAGACCAGATCTCCAGGTATGTAGTCCTAGACCAAAAGGAAGGAAACATTTTAATTCCTAAAATCACTTTCGTTTATAGGTGTTAAGTGCTATATTTTTAGGAAAAATGAAGCTTACTTGTTTTTATGAAATGGTCAGAGTGGAATAATTTAAAATTTTACCCTTTCAATTTTTCAGTAGATTTACTTTCAAAATCTGTTATTTATGAGTTATGAAAGATGCTGATTATTTACATATGCCTTTTACATTGAAAAGAATACGCAGTGATTCACGTTTAATTCATGCCTGGATATTTTTATATCAGGGTTTAAAATTGTAAGATACTTGCATTTTGGTAAAAAGCTTAATATATCTATTTAACATGTATGCAGTTTACCACTAAATCTGGTGATCAGATTATAGTATAAAAATTCCTTATTAGTGATGTTATACTTTAGTAGTAAGGATGGTGGATTTTGTAAAGGTTATAAATGTGTAATATAAATTATATATGTAATTCTTAAATTATATTGATATAGTTTCCAAACAGTGCTTTTATCTGTCTTTATGTGTTTTTTAAAAACTATTTAAACCTCATTAAGAAATTAATATTCAGATATGTTAGGTTTTCATCCATGGTGTTAAGTATTACTATGAAGTTTATTTCTTTCATTAATAGGTTTCTTTTTTGGGCCCGACATAATGATGACTTTACGATAAAGGATATAAAGTGGAAAATTAGAGTGTGTGTGTGTGTGTGTGTGTGTGTACAATGTAGAATCTTGCTACTGTGAAAGAAGCTTGATCTCTGTCTCTGTTACTCCACATTTAATAGTGGACAGCTTTTCTTTTTTTTAGTAAGTGAATTGTTATAAGGTCTTTTGAGAATTTTCATGTGACAACAATTCTTGAATTACTGGATTGCATACGGTGACTAATTTTGGTTTTGATTCAATCTCTGTGTCATTAACTGTATTTCTCTAGCAGTTGGAAAAATGCATTGATGATGCTTTAAGAAAAAATGATTTCAAACCCTTGAAAACACTTTTACAAATTGATATTTGTGAAGATGTGAAGATTAAATGCAGCAAACAGTTTTTCCACAAGTTGGATGACCTTGTATGCAGGGTAAATACTCCTTTTTATTGAATGATTGTTAAAAAATGGGATTGCACTCTTTTTTTTATGATAATTTTTTATTATATTAGTCACCATACAGTACATCCCTAGTTTTTGTTAAGTTCCATGATTCATTACTTGCGTATAACACCCAGTGCACCATGCAATACATGCCCTCCTTAATACCCATCACCAGCCTATCCCATTCCCCTACCACCCCTCCCCTCTGAAGCCCTCAGTTTATTTCCCAGAGTCCATAGTCTCTCATGGTTCATTCCCCCTTCTGTTTACCCAACCCTTTCTTCTTCCCTTTCTTCTCCTACCGATCTTCCTACTTATTATGTTCCATAAATGAGCAAAACCATATGATAATTGTCTTTCTCTGCTTGACTTATTTTGCTTAGCATTATCTCCTCCAGTGCCGTCCATGTTGCAGCATATGTTGAGAATTCCTTCTTTCTGATAGCTGAGTAATATTCCATTGTATATATGGACCACAACTTCTTAATCCAGTCATCTGTTGAAGGGCATCTCGGCTCTTTCCACGATTTAGCTATTGTGGACAATGCTGCTATGAACATTGGGTTGTATATGGCCCTTCTCTTCACTACATCTATATGATTGGGGTAAATACCCAGTAGTGAAATTGCTGGGTCATAGGGTAGCTCAATTTTTAACTTTTTAAGGGACCTCCACACTGTTTTCCAAAGTGGCTTTACCAACTTGCATTCCCACCAACAATGTAGGAGGGATCCCCTTTCTCCACATCCTCTCCAACATTTGTTGTTTCCTGCCTTATCAATTTTTGCCATTCTAACTGGTGTAAGGTGGTATCTCAATGTGGTTTTGATTTGAATTTCCCTGATGGCTAATGATGATGAACATTTTTTCAGGTGTCTGTTAGCCATTTGTATGTCTTCAGTGGAAAAGTGTCCGTTCATATCTTCTGCCCATTTTTTTATTTGTTTATTTCTTGTGTATTGAGTTTGAGAAGTTCTTTGTAGATCTTGGATACCAGTCTTTTATCTGTAGTTTCATTTGCAAATATCTTCTCCCATTCTGTGGGCTGCCTCTTAGTTTTTTTGACTATTTCCTTGGCTGTGCAGAAGCTTTTTATCTTGATAAAGTCCCACAAGTTCATTTTTTCTTTAGTTTCTCTTGCCTTTGGAGATGTGTCATGAAAAAGGTTGCTTTGGCCGATGTCATAGAGGTTGCTGCCTATGTTCTCCTCTAGGATTTTGATGGATTCCTGTTTCACATCGAGGTCTTTCATCCATTTGGAGTTTATCTTTGTGTATGATGTGAGAGAGTGGTCAAGTTTCATTCTTTTGCATGTAGCTGTCCAATTTTCCCAGCACCATTTATTGAAGAGACTGTCTTTTTTCCACTGGATGTTTTTTCCTGCTTTGTCAAATATTAGTTGTCCAAAGAGCTGAAGGTCCATTTCTGGGCCCTCTATTCTGTTCCATTGGTCTATGTGTCTGTTTTTGTGCCAGTACCATGCTGTCTTTGTGATCACAGCTTTGTAGTATAGCTTGAAATCCGGCAACATGATGCCCCCAGCTTTGTCTTTCCTTTTCAACAATTCCTTGGCGATTCGGAGCCTTTTCTGGTTCCACACAAATTTAAGGGCTGTTTGTTCCAGCTCTTTGAAAAATGTCATTGGTATTTTGATCGGGATGGCATTGAAAGAATAGATTGCTCTGGGTAGCATGGACATTTTAACTATGTTAATTCTTCCTATCCATGAGCATGGAATATTTTTCCATCTTTTTGTGTCTTCTTCAATGTCTTTCAAGAGTGATTTGTAGTTTCTAGAATATAGATCCTTTATGTCTCTGGTTAAGTTAATTCCGAGATAACATATGATTTTTGGTGCTATTGTAAATGGAATGGATTCCCTAATTTCTCTTTCTTTAATCTCATTGTTCGTGTATAGAAATGCAACTGATTTCTGAGCATTGATTTTTTTTTTTTTTTTTTTTTTTTTTTTGTATCCCGCCCCATTACTGAATTGCTCTTTAACTTCTAGTAGTTCGGGGGTGGATTCTTTTGGGTTTTCCATATAGAGTATCATGTCATCTGCGAAGAGAGACAGTTTGACTTCTTTGCCGACTTGGATACATTTTATCCCTTTTTGTTGTCTGATTGCTGTTGCAAGGACTTCTAGTACTATGTTGAATAATAATGGCGAGAGTGGGCATCCTTGTCATGTTCCTGATCTTAAGGGAAAGGCTTCCAGCTTTTCCCCATTGAGAATGATATTTGCTGTAGGTTTTTCGTAGATGGTTTTTATGAAATTGAAGAATGTACCCTCTTTCCCTACACTCTGAAGGGTTTTAATCAGGAAAGGATGCTGTATTTTGTCAAATGCTTTTTCTGCATTAATTGAGAGGATCATATGGTTCTTGACTCTTTTCTTATTGATATGATCTATCACACTGATCGATTTGTGAATCTTGAACCACCCTTGTGTCCCAGGGATGAATCCCACTTGGTCATGATGGATAATCCTTTCAATGTACTGTTGGATCCTATTAGCTAGATTTTGTTGAGAATTTTGGCATCCATATTCATCAGAGATATCGGTCTGTAATTCTCCTTTTTGATGGGGTCTTTGCCTGGTTTGGGGATCAGGGTAATACTGGCCTCATAGAATGAGTTTGGTAGTTTTCCTTCTATTTTTTGAAACAGCTTCAGGAGAATAGGTACTATTTCTTCTTTGAATGTTTGGTAGAATTCCCCGGGGAGTGCGTCAAGCCCTGGACTCTTGTTTTTTGGGAGGTTTTTGATCACTGCTTCAATCTCTTCATGATTAATTGGTCTGTTTAAAAAATCAATTTCTTTCGGGGCACCTGGGTGGCGCAGTTGTTGGGCGTCTGCCTTCGGCTCAGGGCGTGATCCTGGCGTTTCAGGATCGAGCCCCACATCAGGCTCCTCCACTAGGAGCCTGCTTCTTCCTCTCCCACTCCCCCTGCTTGTGTTCCCTCTCTCGCTGGCTGTCTCTAATAAATAAATAAATAAATAAATAAATCTTAAAAAAAAAATCAATTTCTTCCTGTTTCAGTCTTGGTAGTTTATAGGTTTCCAGGAAGGCATCCATTTCTTCCAGGTTGTTTAATTTATTGGCATAAAGCTGTTGATAAAAGTTTCTAATGATCCTTCCTATTTCATTGATGTTTGTTGTGACCTCTCCCCTTTCATTCATGATTTTATTAATTTAGGTCCTTTCTCTATTCTTTTGAATAAGTCTTGCCAGTGGCTGATCGATCTTATTTATTCTTTCAAAGAACCAGCTTCTAGTTCTGTTGATCTGCTCTACTGTGCTCCTGGTTTCTAATTCATTGATCTCTGCTCTAATCTTGATCAGCTGCTTTCTCATGCATGTGTTAGGCCTGTTCTTCTGTTCCTGCTCCAGCTTCTTGAGGTGAGAATATAAAAACTGCATTTTGGATTTTTCTATTCTTTTGAGTGAGGTTTGGATGGCTATGTATTTTCCCCTTAGGACTGCCTTTGCAGTGTCCCATAGGTTTTGGACCATTGTGTTTTCATTCTCGTTGGTCTTCATAAATTGTTTAAGTTGATTTTTAATTTCCTGGTTTACCCAGTCATTCTTGAGCAGGATGGTTCTTAGTTTCCAAGTGTTTGAGTTTCTTCCAAATTTTTCCTTGTGATTGAGTTCCAATTTCAAATCATTGTGGTCTGAGAATATGAAGGGAATAATTTCAGTCTTTTGTGACCCAGTATATGGTCTATTCTGGAGAAAGTTCCATGAGCATTTGAAAAGAATGCGTATTCTGTTGTTCTGGAGTGTAGTGTTCTGTATATAATCTGTGAGGTGCAACTGGTCTAGTATGTCATTCAAAGCTCTTGTTTCTTTGTTGATTTTCTGCTTAGGTGATCTGTCTGTTGCTGATAGTGGAGTGTTGAGGTACCCTACTATTAACGTATTTTTATCTATATGTCTCTTTATTCTGGTTAAGAGTTGGCTTGTGTATCTTGCTGCTCCCCTGTTGGGGGCATAGATATTTATAATTGTCATATCCACTTGTTGGATACATCCTTTAAGAAGAATATAGTGTCCTTCTGTATCTCTAACTACAGTCTTTAGTTTAGAATCTAATCTGTCTGATATGAGAATTGCTACCCCAGCTTTCTTTTGAGGTCCATTGGCATGAAAAATGGTTTTCCATTCCTTCACATTCAGTCTGGATGTATCTTTAGGTTCAAGATGAGTCTCTTGTAGACAGCAAACGGATGGGTCATGTCTTTTTATCCAATCTGCAACCCTGTGGCGTTTTATGGGAGCATTTAGGCCATTCACATTAAGCATGATTATTGAGAGAGATGATTTTAATGATGTCATGTTGCCTGTAAAGTCTTTGTTTCTATAGATTGTAAATTTCTGTTCTGTATCATTCTTGGGGCCTTTTAACCTTTATAGAACCCCCCCCTTTAATATCTCCTATAGGGCTGGTTTCGTGGTTACGAATTTGGTCAGTTTCTGCCGATCCTAGAAGGTCCTTATCTCTCCATCAGTTCTGAATGACAGCCTTGCTAGGATAAAGGATCCTTGGCTGCATGTTTTTCTCGGATAGAGCTTTAAAAATATTCTGTCAACCCTTCCTCTCATTCCAGGTCTGTGTAGACAGGTCTGGCGTTATTCTGATATTTTTGCCTCTGTACGTGAGAAATTTCTTCACCCTGGCTGCTTTCATACTGTATCCTTGGATCTAATACTTGCGAAATGCACTATGACATGACGTAGATTTGTCGTGATTGACCGTGGGAGGGGTCCTCTCTGCCTCTTGGACACTAATGCTTGTTTCCTTTGCTAGATTAGGGAAGTTTTCAGCTACAATTTGCTCAAATATCTCTTCTAGACCTCTCACTTTCTCCACCCCCTCGGGGATGCCAATGATTCTGACATTGGAACGTTTCATTGAGTCAGTAATCTCCCGTAATCTACATTCATGAATTGGATCTTTTTGAGCCAAGTTTCTGTTTTAACTTTCTCTTCTACCATCCCATCCTCCAGTTCACTAATTCATCCTTCTGCCTCATTTACCCTGGCCGTCAGAGCCTCTAGTTTTGACTGCATTTGATTCATAGCATTTTTAATTTCTGCCAGATTCGCTCTCATTTCCGCCCTTAGAGATTCTATACTCTCGTTAATATTTTCATTAATATTTTTTTCAAGTCTACACATCATCTTGACCATTGTTACTCTGAACTCCATTTCTGACAATTTGGTTATATCCATATCCATCAGTTCTGTGGCAGAGGCCACAGACTCATTGTCTTTTCTTTGCTTGGGGGGGATTTCTCCTTCTCATTCTGATAAGGAGAGGTTGCAGGGTTGCCCAGAGCCCAAATTATTGACTGGGACCCAGGCAGTATGCACTTGTTTTATAGGGACCTTAGGGATGTGGGCTTCTTGATTTTTCAGCCTGTCTTCTGGGGGAGGGGCCTGCCGCGCTGATATTCAGGCAACCCTGTTTGGGTAGAGTCTCCCTGTCCCCTGCGAGGGGGGATGGTGATGGGCACAATGCAAACCGGTATTTCTGGGCTTTTGTTCTCTGGTGGCTTTCCCTGGCAGTTTTCTGTGGCTCTTCTGAGAGAGCAGTAGTGGCCGTATCCCAGCCTCTGTCTCAGAACAGAGAGATTGCAGTCCGCTCTCCACTGAGCTCTCCTGGCCTTTTTACCTCTGTTTCTGTCGGTGCTGCCGAAAACCCTGCAACGTCCCGCATTGTGCGACCCACAGCCTGTGTCCCAGCCCTCACTTCCAGGGCCCGCAGGTCTCTGTCCTTTGTGTTTCCAGTACCAGCAGCGCCCCCGGTTCCCGCGCGCCCTTCCGAGCTCTCTGCTTCAGTGTGGTTCGCAGGCGCTCTGGAGCTCCGGTTTAAGGTCTGGTTGCGCAAGCACTCCCAAGCTCCTGGTTTCAGTCTGGTTCAAGTGTGCGCTCCAGAGCTCCGGTTTTTAGTTTGGACGCGCGTGCTCCCGAGCTCCCAGTTTTAGTCTGGTTCACGTGAGCGCTACGGTCACGTGCATTCCCGGGCTCACGGTCTCAGTCCGCTCTCTCGTGGTGCCAGTCCACGAGTCCCGCTTGCTCCCCAGTGCAGGTGGCTACTGCTTCCCGGCGCCAAGTGCGGCTGGGATTGCACTCTTTCTAGAAGAAATACTCCATTGGAAAAAAATGAATAAAAAGGCTTTGGCATACTTTTAATTATATAAATAAGTGCTCATCTTTTAAAAAAACGGAATAGTCCCGAATAACATATTAGACTACTCTTCTCAAAATATAACATACAAAAAGCTGTGTTTACATAGCATTACCATTATTGTTACCTAAACTGAGGAAAAATAGTTTACCTGTTTGAAGTTTGAAAAACTTTTCTAAAAAACCTATCAGCATATTCTTCATGTTATGGGGACAGTGCTTGGTGCTTTCAAAAATAAAACCAAAATTATCCAAACTCCTGGACTTGATTTATTATATGTAAGGCATTTTTATACAGGAGAAAAAGTAATTATTGACAGTCTCCCCCAGTACCTAAAATTTGTTATGAATCTACAAGATTGAGTAAAAATTTCTTATTTCCATTAGTTAAATATGTAGAGCTTTTTAGAATGGGAGGGAACTGATTCATTGTATCATAGTCTAAAGTTTCTTGAATTTATACAGATCTGCATTTTTTGTGCTGGGTTTGTTATTCACGGGCTAGGTGGCTTTAGGCCTTGCTTCTCTAAACCACGCTTCTGTACTTTGCAATATGGAGATGATGGTAGTAGCTAACTTTGAGGATTTGTGAGGATTACAAAGCTCCTAGCACAGTGCCAGCTCCACACTATTTTAAATTTACAGATGTTTAAATGTATACTTTTTGTTTTAGGAGCTTAATAAAAAGGATATCCAAGCAGTTTCAACCATTTTGGTTTCTTTTGGAAGATGTGGCAAAAATATCACTATATTGGGGCAAGGTGGACTTACAGCTATGATAAAACAAGGACTGGTCCAAAAGATAAGTATGGAATATGTAATATTTATGTGAGGGGAAATAGGATTCAAGGTGTGTTTTCTAATAAAATGTTCAAACAGTTGAAAAATAAATTTGGGGAAGTTTACATAAAACTTTAGGTAAAATAAATATTTTTGTAACCTGAGCTATATGTTGCAAAGATGGAGATCAAAAGGACACCCTATACACCAGGCTCCTTGATGATCATGTGAATTTAAGGCCACAAGACTCCCTGAGGCTTTTACTTATTTTATTTTATCTATTTACTGTCTAATTTGTTTTTCTTTTTGTATCGTTTATTATCTATTTCCCATGTTAAAATGTGGGATATTGATTTTTATTTGTTTTATTTATTTCTGTATACCTAGCTCTGAGAATAGTACCTGGGAAGTAGTATATTCTCAAATACGTGAATTAATTAAAGTAAAATAACACCAAAACTTTTCAAATAGTAATAATGCCAAAATAATCTAATTTATGATGATAATTTATTTTCATCTACTAATGAATGTACCTGAACTAGGAATTTGAAAGGGGAAATCAAGTTCTTCTGCCTAGAATTAGGATTAGTTCATCCATTCCCATCTAAACTGGTAAAATATAGTGAGTTATCAAAAAATGAAAACAACAAAGATGTTTAAAAACATAAAACTTCTTTTCATACAATACCGGAATTTTTATTTTTATGTTTCTTTATTCCTAGGTTTACTGTTTATGCAAGATAAGTATATTCTTAAATTATTAAAATTTAATTCAAAGTAACTAATGTATACATTTCTTTTTTTACATGGTTGCCTGGTTTGAAAAATCAAAGGAGATCATTCTCAGTCGAGGAAATTCAAAAGATGAGGCAGTTATAAATATGATAGAAGACTTATTTGATCTTTTGATGGTAAAGTCACATTGATTAACCAATCTTACAAGCATGTGTTTATTTAAAATAGAATTTGTGTTCTGTATGTCCAGAGCCTAAAAGTTCCTAACAGATTGATTAGTGACTTGATTGGATTTGTCTGTTCAGATTGTATAAAGCACTTATTCTGATTAATACAATTAAATAGTTAATAAATAAAAGTTAAATAATTACATGGTGAATTCAAATGTGATCTGTCACTTTAATACTATTTTAATATTTACTACTATATCAATACAATATAATGGTTTATAATATAAGATAATAAATTATAAATTAAATATTCACTTTTTTTCAGGTTATACATGACATCAATGATGAAGGTATAATAAACATTTTATTTCTTTTAAAACAATAACTTGCTATTAGGGTTTTAGTATAATTTTGCAATCCTCAGAGTATTGTCCTAATATTAGGAATCTATTTAATTTAGGGATCAACAACCTTTTTCTGTAAAGGGCCAGATAGTAAACATTTTAAGCTTCATAATTGGCTAAGCAAAAGAAATCAACGATATTATATAGGTACTTATATAACAAGAAAGAGAACAGATTCCCACAGATATCTTACTGATACAATTCAAGATACGTACAGTGTTTTTGTAATATAGGTCAACTAATGAGAATAACACTCTTTTGAGGGGATGACATTTCACTTAATTAAGGCTCAGAGTTAGTGTTTGCTCTTATCAGAATTGATTGCAAATGTTCATTTTTTATGCTTATCTGTAATGAGATTTTATGTAAATTGCGTTAGAAAATGTCTTTTCATGCAGATAATGCCAAATACTGATATCAGTTCATGAGCATGACTTTTAATTGAGCATGTTCATCACTTGGAAAGCATTTATGGAATTATATTAGATTCTTAATATTTGCCTTTTAGAATGTCATTGCGTTGCAAATGAATCACTTTCATCTGAAGGCTAGGTGGAAGCCCCTCAGCTGAACATTTAAATAAATTTTGAAATATGGGAATTTCCTTTGTACTTCATCAGTGTCCAGAAATGCTGCAGGACCTGTAATTGGAGCTTAGAAAAAATGTACTCCTATAAATATGTGTGGGAATGGAGTTGTCACTCCTTGTTTTAATTTTTGACAGCCTGGGAAATGTATAAAAGTTTGGCAGTACTTGTGATTCAGATAACCTTGCTTTCATTGAAAGGACTTTAGTGAAGTACAAGTTTCTAATATAAGAACAATTCTTGCCTTGTAATTTTGGGTTGAATTCATTAAGAAACATTAACTCTGTGGCCCATGCTAATTACTGAAGCCATTCAGTGGTACTTGACATTGGCTTAGTTCATGAGAATAGAATGAAATTCACTTTGATACTCCTGCTTCAGTGACTCAGATATTTCCGTAGAATACCTACTGATGAATAATAAAACCATACAAAATGGGCAGTGGGGTGGATTTGGTTTGTGGGCCATAATTTGCCAACTCTTATCTAATGGGATAGAACTTTGAGTATGTAGAACACATAACAACTCATCCTCACTTGCGAATGGCCATTGTTTTATGCCAAGCAAGCGGTCCAACAAATTATTTTATCTCTATTGGTTGAAGAAGAATTACCTAGGATTGGTCATTGAGGCTGGTGAAAGGAACAATTTACCTTCAAAGCCAAAAAGTTTCAAAAGCTTAATTGCATTTACTTCAATAGTAGTTAATGCTACCTTTTCATTGATTGCTTTACAGTTGACATATAATCTAGCCTAAATTCTTAAGTTTTTAGGGAAGAAAACAGCCCTAAAGCACCAGTGAATATGAAGTAATCCAAGTGTTTTTTTTTAAGTAAATAATTACATCCTTTTACCTAATTGAGTGATTTTATTCCTTTTTACCTTCAGTGTAGTCACTTTGGAAAGTCGTATATTTTCTGTTGTATTGCTATTATTTAAAACTATTTTTAATTTGCGTTATGAAATGGCATGTGGCAAATTCTTCTGAATGTATTTAGTATTGATAAAGCCTTGTTCTTTGAGAATAGGGTTAACTTTAGAAAACTCAAGATATTTAGATCTTTATATTGAGAAGTGTTCATGGCTGTCATGGAACTTTCGATATATGACTAAATTAATGAGGCCAGTTTTCATAAGAACTTCACGATAGAAATTTCCACTTTTGAACTATATTTATTTCACCTGAAAAAAGTCCTGCTACCTTGGGACTGAAAGGAGAAGCTGAATCTGAAATTATGTCTTTGCCAGAGTTAAGGTGAGTCAAATCTATTGAAGTGTTTTTTCAAAGCCACGTATCTAGTTAATGGGAGAACTAGGACTGGATTTCATGTTTCCTGTTGCCCAAGACAGTCAGTGGGCCTTCTCTGAACTAGTACATTCTTTCATTAACTCATATAAGAAAAGATTGCCGTTTAAAAGAATTTAAAATACACATTTATTAATGATTTAACACTTTCAGGTAAAAGGCAAGTAGTGGAAAGTTTCGTGCCTCGAATCTGTGTCCTGGTTATTGACTCAAGAGTGAATATTTGTATTCAGCAGGAGGTAAAGTCATCGTTAGATTTTTTTAAAAAAAACCTAAAAATGAGAGAGTGAAGCAAATTTAGTAGCAATTCAACAAAATGAATAATTATTTTTTCTTGGTAGTAAATTAATTGTGTAGTGTATTTCTGTTGTCTTAATTCATTGCCTGACGTGATGAATAAATGTTACCCAAATATTTACTGAAACTTCATAGCCATCTGTGGTTATGTATGCATATAGCTCGTATGAAAATAAATTATACCATCCAGATATTAGGAGTTCTCAGTATTTAAGTGCTAAAAATAACCTGTATTAGTATATGTATGTGTGTACATATATAACCATAAGAACAAATATAAATCAGGTAATAGTTTTTGCTTGTTTAGTTCTTATGAGTAATAAACATATGTCTTATTGCAAAGAGTGTAACTGGAATCATGGTATGTTTTGTTCTTGATATCCTTTGTTTCATGGTGTTTTTTTTTTTTTTTTGTATTCACCATTTTATACTTTATATTCTTTCCTCCACCCTTCTCCATCATTCCTGCATAAAGTGCTGTGCTTAAAAAAAAATAGGCTTCTAAGTTTGTATACCTAGAATATTTCTGTAAGTACTTAATGTTCCACTGAATATATAATGGATTATCTTTTTTTCTTTTCTAGACTCTGAAAAAAATGAATGCTATGCTTGACAAAATGCCTCAAGATGCCAGGAAAATACTCTCTAACCAAGAAATGTTAATTCTCATGTAATAATTTGTACTATATTGCTTTAATTAGTGGTTCAGGTCAAGAATTTAAAGGATATTTTATAAGGCTGTGAGACAACCATTAGTTGCATTAATAATTAAAACTGATAAACTGTTGTAGATTTCTAAATCAGTTTATGGCTATATTTTCTGCATAAGTCTGTGATACTAGCCAATTGTAAATTTTAGTGAAGTTTTTTTCCCCCAATATGTGGGCTTTTTAATTGGTACTAGTTTAGTATGTAATCTGTTATTTTGATTTACAGGAGTAGTATGGGAGAAAGGATTTTAGATGCCGGAGGTAAGTATCCTTTTTCAAAATGTTGTATTTGAAATTATTCCAAATTTATTAATAGAATATAATACCTATTTAGTCAAAATAATATTAACATTGTAATGTAGTGAGATTATGTGAGGGAATTATAAACTATGTACAATCAAGCAATCTTTAATGACTAATAGGTGATTAAATGATCTGTATCTGTGACACTAAAATAATAACTAAACATGACAATAGGAGTCTTCAAATATAAATCTTACCTAATGGAGGATTTATGAATAATAACTTAATTTTCTAACATATTTGAATTACTTTTCCTAAGAAATTCCTCAAATGATGTTTTATGAATTAGTAGGTTTAATATTTTGGGGACGTAGAGATTTGTTTTTAAAGAACGTGTTTATTAAAAGAACTCAATCTTTTCTAAGTTTCATATGAGAAAATTTTGTAGTGATTGACGTACAGAACAAACCACTGGTTAAAGTACTTTGGAATAACTATAACCGTAATACGACAGTAAAAGCTTCTGTGATTTATAGGCTATCGTATGAGTTATTTAGCAATTCACATCCCTAATAATGAAATGACAGAGTCTTTGACTATTTAGGAGTTTCTTTCAAATATCCTTTTAAAAAAAAAGAAGTTTTACTCCTTTCTTCCATTAGTAAACTTGTTATTTGGGCTGTATTCATTTCTGTACTGATAAGATCTGTCTTAATCCATATGAACAAAATGGCAAAAGATGAGTGAATGACACTAATATGTTCCTTTCTCTTGCTTGTTCTAATTCCTTATAAACAATGACTTTTATAAACTTATTTTTCATAATTTCCAATAATACATTAACAATTTTTTTCAAGATTATGACTTACAAGTAGGTATCGTAGAAGCACTGTGCAGAATGACTACAGAAAAACAAAGACAAGAACTGGCATGTCAGTGGTTTTCAATGGATTTTATTGCTAATGCATTTAAAGGAATTAAAGACTCTGAATTTGAAACAGTAAGTAGTATAAAAATAACAAATTAACGACAGGCTTTTTTTTTTTTATTACTATGCTTTTTAAAAGTCTCTTTTTTTAAAATTAGGATTGCAGAGTATTTCTCAACCTTGTAAATGGCATGCTTGGAGACAAGAGGAGGTAAACTTAATACAGTATTCAACCATTTACTGATAAGGAACTAGCTCAAGAGGGAGCACACAGTGTTGAACTTTTAAAATTTATGTGGTCTTTGGGATGTAAAATGCACGGGGATAAAATAATGTCTTATTGTAACACCATGTAATAAGTTACTGCGCTGGTACACTGAGACCATCTCCCACTGGTCTTATTTTGTCTTTTTAGAGGAAACATGCATTTTTATTTAGTATTAATAAAATTAGTTTATTGTATTTCAGAATTACATATACCTTATCATAAATTTAGTGTTTTAGGAATATAAAAATCTAGTATAAGTATACCTTGAGCTACTTCCTTCATCCACATACTGGAATAAAAACATATAGCAAACAAATTTATCTTTTTTTATAATTAATGCACTCTACCTCTTTCTGAGGTTATTTAATTTCAGGAATGGGCATGAATGAAAGGTAATTATCACTTTGGATAGTAACGAGCAGTATTTGCAGTTCATTGCCTGGCACCATATTATAGATGCTCAGGACACCTTTATTGGATGAATAAGTTTACTTTACTTACTAAGGAAACAAAGACAGAATGAGGGTTGAGTGCAGGGAATCATGTTATTTGGATTTGAATCATAGGTTCCCCTCTTCTAATGTTGGGCAAATTATTAAACTTACTTGCATCAGTTTCCTTAGCTGTAAAATAAGAATACTAATGATACCTACCTTATATGTTTGTTGTAGAAATTAAATGAGATGATTATATGTTAAGTACTTATAATAAAAAGTATCTGACCAAGGAAGCATTTGGCGAATTCAGTCATTTTTATTAGCTGTATTATTCACTTCTACTCTTCTTTTCCCATGTAAATCCTATGGGAGCGTCCACTATCTTAATAATATAAGCTAAATTAGGAATTTCTACTCCTAGTCAATAGCATAAAAAGTAAATGGATATAGTCACTGTAGTCAGAATGGGAGGTTGAGTAGTATCCTCAAAATAATACACTTTTCCAAAGAAACAAATTTCCATTAAACTCTTATTTTAGTTTAGAAGGAGATATGATTTTATTTAAATCATTAGGACCACAACCTGATTTCCTTTTGATCCTAGACATGATTTCTATGGTGAGTCAAGATTATAGTGTGAAGGCTTATTTTTTTATTATAATAATATTTTTTTATTATGTTAGTCACCATACAGTACATCCCGGGTTTTTGATGTAAAGTTCGATGATTCATTAGTTGCGTATAACGTGAAGGCTTATTAACATTTTTTTAACACAACATACTTTTTATTTCAGGGTCTTTACGTTTCCTTGTTTATCAGCATTTCTTGGTAAATATGAGGTAAGTTTTAAATTTAACATGTTTTAGTTATTGGATGAACTTTGATACATGGTCTAGTGAGTTACAGGTTACAAGTTGACAAGAATGTTAAAAATAGTCATAACTTGATCATAAATATAGCTGGTCTAGTATTCTGTGTCTAAGAGCCATTTTATGAAGTGACATATTTGTAGCCAAGGATAACTGAAATATAAAGGCTGCGCTTCAATTTTTTTTTCCTTTAAGTCAAGCCCATTATTGATTTACCATTCATTAATATGTTCAAACTAATATTTTCAATCTTTTTTTTTTTACTTGGAATATTTGTGATTTTTTTGGAGCTAGCTAATTTCTGTGTAAGGTATTAAAGCAGCATTTCTTTTGATTGTTTCTAAATTGATTTAAATACTCATCTGCTCTTTCTCTTACCTCACCTTCTGGCTGTCCTCTTTTCTTTAAACAAACAAACAAACAAACAAAAAACCCTCAACCATGAGTATAATATAGTCATAATTTTCTGTTGTCACTTTTAAAATCATAGTATATAATAATTTTTTTATGTTTATTAGTTGCAAATACCTTCAGATGAAAAACTTGAGGAATTTTGGATAGATTTTAATCTTGGGAGCCAGACTTTATCATTCTACATTGCTGGAGATAATGATGTAAGCTTTATTCCATCTACTATTGTATGTTTGTATATGTGTATGTATTAAATGTATTAATTTAAGAACATGGATTTTTGTATGTTTATTTTTCCAGCTATTTTAATAGATTTCAATATTAACCTTGTAGTTTTGATTAGCATGGTAACCCATTCAGTTAATTCAAAGTGAAGATTATTTCTGATATTTTATTGCAACAGAAAAATTAATGTTAGATTTTAATACTAGTTTTTTAACCTAATATTTTTCAGAAATAAATTACACGTTAATGACATAACATTTAACATTCATATGAACATATGAACTGGAATCTAGAAAAGATAACATTCAAATATAGAGGCACTCAAAAATATTCTAACAAATACTGACAAGTGGTCTTATCCATTCATAAAATCTTCTGTTTGAAAATAGCGAGATATTGATTCTTACGGTAGTATTTGGAAATGATTTATTTCTTTATGTGCTATATTGTAGCTATATTTAAACCTTCCAACCAGATGGTATATTTTCTACTGACTTCTCTTTAACCTGAGGAGAATTCTTGAGCCATTGTTTCCAAATAGCTACCACTTAATATTTGGTCCATGGGCATACTTTTAGTCTGGATGTATAGTCACTTTGTAAAAATCCAAGTAAGAGTTGATCTGCATTTACTTATCTCATTGTGGTTGCTGATATTTTAATGAGGATTTAGTCTTTTTAGTCTGTCTCTTGTAAAATCCTGCTTTTTGTTCCAGGTAAACTATAGACAGACATTAAGCAAATGCCCCTGAGGATTTCCACGTACTGTCAATTCTTTTTATTTTAGAGCACCTTCATAGAATGCTTAATTAAAATCGAGTTCCAAATATTAGCACTTCTTCTCAGGATCACTGACAGTTTTTATTGGTGTATTTATTCTAGCAGGATTTGTAGGAATATTTTTTAACTGGGTTTTCTTTAGAAATGGACTCTAATTTTGGGAGAAGAGGATAGAATAGGATCGATGTAGTTCCTGCCTTCACTCAGTTTGGTCTAATGGGTGATTCCAACAAGAAAATAAGCAATTATAGTATGATATATGGTAGGGATAGTATAAAATGCATTTATAAATGTTAAATGCCTGCCATGTGCTAGAAACTAACCTAGAAATGCAGGGGGATTCCTTCAAAACACATATTTACAGTCCTTTCTTTCCTGGATTTCTATAGCAGTACATTCTCACTGTATTCTCTGACTTTCCTAAAAGCCATTCTCCATGTAGTGGCTGCTTAAAAACCCTTCTTTTGTCTCTTTAACATTGTGTATGAGGGTCTTTGTGATCTGGCCCCTGGCTATCTCTCTGACATCTCAGACCATTCTCTGTGCTTACTATGTTCCAGCCACATTCTTTTTTTTTTTTTTCTATTTAACAAAGATCTTGCCCATTTCAGATCTTTCTATTTGCTGGTTCTTCTGCCCAGAAACTTCCACATCTTTGCATCTCAGTTTCTTTCCATTTAGAGTTCAGTATAAATATTGCTTCTTTTTTTTTTTTTTAAAGATTTTATTTATTTATTTGACAGAGAGACAGCCAGCGAGAGAGGGAACACAAGCAGGGGGAGTGGGAGAGGAAGAAGCAGGCTCGTAGCAGAGGAGCCTGATGTGGGGCTCGATCCCATGATGCCAGGATCACGCCCTGAGCCGAAGGCAGACGCTTAACTGCTGTGCCACCCAGGCGCCCCTAAATATTGCTTCTTTATACAGATATTCTCTGGTAACTCAATCTAATGTTTAAAGTTGCCTCCCAACCATATGATCCTCTCAGTAAATGCAGAAAAAAAGATTTGACAAAATACAGCATTCTTTCTTGATTAAAACTCCCCATAGTGTAGGGATAGAGGGAATATACCTCAATATCATAAAAGCCATTTATGAAAAGCCCACTGTGAATATCATTCTCAATGGGGAAAACTTGAGAGCTTTTCCCCTAAAGTCAGGAACAGGACAGGGATGTCCACTATCACCACTGTTGTTCAACATAGTACTAGAAGTCCTAGCCTCAGCAATCAGATAACAAGAAATAAAAGTCATCTGAATCGGCAAAAAAGAAGTTAGACTCTCACTGTTTGCAGATGATGTGATACTCTATGTGGAAAACCCAAAAGACTTCACCCCAGAATTGCTTTAACTCATGTAGGACTTCAGCAAAGTAGTGGTATATAAAATCAATGCACAGATAGCAGTTGTATTTCTATACACTGAGACAGAAGAAAGAAATTAAGGAGCCAATCCCATTTACAATTGCACCCAAAACCATGAGATACCTAGGAATAAACCTAACCAAAGAGGTGAAGGATCTGACTCTGAAAACTATAGGATGCTCATAAAAGAAATTGAAGAAAACACAAAGAAATCGAAAAACATTTTCCATGCTCATGGATTGGAAGAACAAATATTGTTAAAATGTCTTTGCTACCCAGAACAGTCTGTTCATTCAGTGCAATCCCTATGAACATACCATCAACACTCTTAACAGAGCTGGAACAAATAATCCTAAAATTTGTGTGGAACCAGAAAAGACCCTGAATAGCCAAAAGAATGTTGAAAAAGAAAACCAAAGCTGATGGCTTCACAATTCCGGACTTCAAACTCTATTACAAAGCTGTAATCATCAAGACAGCATGGTACTGGCACAAAAACAGACACATAGATCAATGGAACAGAATAGAGAACCCACAAATGGACCCTCAACTCTATGGTCAACTAATCTTCAACAAAGCAGGAAAGAATATCTAATGGAAAAAGGATAGTCTCTTCAACAAAGGGTGTTGGGAAAATTGGAGAGTCACATGCAGAAGAACAAAACTGGACCATTTTCTTACACAATGCACAAAAATAAACTCAAAATGATGAAAGACCTAAATGTGAGATAGGAATCCATCAAAATCCTAGAGGAGGACACAGGCAGCAACCTCTTCAACTTGGCCACAGAAACTTCTTGCTAGACACGTCTCCAAAGGCAAGTGAAACAGGCAAAAATGAATTACTGGGGTTTCATCAAGATAAAAAGCTTTTGCACAGCAAAGGAAACAGTCAACAAAACCAAAAGAGAACCTATAGAATGGGAGAAGATATTTGCAAATGTCTTATCAGATAAAGGGCTAGTATCCAAAATCTGTAAAGGACTTATCAAACTCAACATCTGAAGAACAAATAATAGAGTCAAGAAATGGGCAGAAGACATGAACAGACATTTCTCCAAAGAAAACATGCAAATGGCCAACAGACACGTGAAAAAAAATGCTCCACATCACTTGGCATCAGGGAAATACAAATCAAAACCACAATGAGATACCACCTCACATCAGTCAGAATGGCTAAAATTAATAAGTCAGGGAACAACAGATGTTGGCAAGGATGCAGAGAAAGGGGAACTCTCTTACACTGTTGGTAGGAATGCAAGCTGGTGCAGCCACTCTGGAAAACAGTATGGAGGTTCCTCAAGAAGTTAAAAATAGAGCTACCCTACGACCCAGCAATTTCACTAGTGGTATTTACCCCAAAGATACAAAGGTAGTGATTCTAAGAGGTACCTTCACCCCAGTGTTCATAGCAGCAATGTCCGCAATAGCCAAACTATGGAAAGAGCCCAGATGTCCATTGACAGATGAATGGATAAAGATGTGGTATATGTGTGTACACACACACACACACACACACACACACGCATGCACACACAATGGAATACTCAGCTATCAGAAAATGAAATCTTGCCATTTGCAACAACGTGGTTGGAGCTATAGGGTATTATGCTAAGCGAAATAAGTCAATCAAAGGAAGACAATCATATGATCTCACATATGTGGAATTTAAGAAACAAAGACGATCATAGGGGAAGAGAGGGAAAAATGAAAAAAAAGATGAAATCAGAGAGGAAGACAAACCATTAGAGACTCTTAATTATAGAAAACAAACTGAGGGTTGCTAGAGGGGAGGTGGCGGGTGGAGGGATGGGGTAACTGGGTGATGGACTATAAGGAGGGCACGTGATGTCACAAGCACTGGGTGTTATGGAAGACTGATGAATCACTGAACTCTACCTCTGAAACTAGTAATACACTACATGTTAATTGAATTTAAGTTACAAAAAATAATAAAAATTATGAAATTTTCCATAATATAAAAAAAAAAGGAAGGCAATAAACCAGGAAGCATCACTTTGAAGTTAACAACCATCCAGAATGTGCCTCAAAGGAGCAAGTGTTTTTACACATAGAAAATAAGAATCTGCTCAAAGCTTTGGGGCAGAGAAGAGGATAGCAACACTTTTCTCCCAACCCTGAGGCTTTGAGGTAAGGGAGAGTTAGCACCTTAACTGGAGATGCCATAATGGTAGTGGTGCCCTCAGCATATGGACTGGTTTCAAGTAAGGCAAAGAAGTGGAGGGAGTTAGTGAGGAGATTGAGGATTCAGGTGAATTTCTGTAAAATGAATTGTCCTTAAATAACAAAAGAAGGGGATCTATTTTCCTCGCAAGATTAGTGGAGGGTTTTAGGATCTCATCTTTTGGGAATGGTATCTAATTTTTCCCGTAGCTTTTTTTGTGAATTCAGTATTAGTTTATTCTGTTATATACATTTTCAATGAAAGCATTTCCGTGGAAGGGGGAAGGGGAAAATACAGTGATTATTCATATGCATTCAGTGTTTGAATTTAAGGACAGTTAATCAGCAAGTGGGAATTGAGGAATGCATAGGATTTCACACTATTTCAAAGGCATAAATGACAGGATTTGGTAACATTTTTAAAAAGGATATCCTCTAATAAATATTAATGGTAGTAATTCCTTTTTTGGTCAAAAACAAAAATTATACCATTATACTATGAAATCATACCAGTATTTCCTTTATAAAAGTGGATAGATTAAATATGACACATGTAATATATTATACAATTCATGGAGCAAGAAATGTGTTACTTAGTGATACTTAATAAAAAATAACTTTATTGTTTGTATAACTTTTAAGTTTTTAAACTGGTGTTTAAAGAAGATTTAAAGCAGGAGTAAGTTATTTATTTATGGTCAAACCTGTTTTTAAATTTCAGGATCATCAGTGGGAAGCAGTGACTGTGCCTGAGGATAAAGTACAAATATACAGTGTTGAAGGTATTAAACGTGTTTTCTTTAACTCTCCTCTTGACTCTGATCGCATGAGTAGCAGTTGCATGCTCTCTGGGGAAAAAATAGACTAATGAAAACAAAGTCAACATTTTCATATATTTACATTCATAAATTTGATAGTTCAATATCATCAATATTTGCTGAACCCACATTTCCCCACCCCAATTTCCTAACTCCTTCCTGAACTTCTTTTCGTTATCTAGTCTAAAACCTGTGACCAATCACTTTCTTGTCAATATGTTCAAGGCTCTTGCCTTTTATCCAATTAGTTTGATTAGATCCAAAAACATCTAGCTCCCGCACTAATATAACTGGAATTGTATTAACATTGCTGGCAAAGTCCTACAACTTGGCAGACTGGTACCAAGATATAGTTTAGTCATTTCAATGGGGATGTGGTATCTTGTGATCGTTTTAATTTGCATATTCCTCTTGACCAGAAATGTTGAGCACTTTTGCATTTGCTTGGTGGCCATTGATATATATTCCTTTGTGAAGTATCCATTTAAATATTTTGTCCTTTTTTTACTAGGCTGTCTTTTTTTAATTAAGTTTTTGAGTTCTTACATATGTGGGTAGCAATCCTTTGATAGATAGATGTTCTGTGTGTATCTTCTCCCCATCTGCATCTTCCTTACTTATTTCTTAGGGGTGTCTTTCATGAGCAGAAGTCTTTAAATTTGAAGTCCACTTGATCACTTTTTTCATTGTGCTTATTGCTTTGTGTGACCTAAGTAATTTTTGCTTACAACCAAGTCACAAAGATGTTCTTTTGTCTATAAAAACTTTGTGGTTTTAGCTTTTATGTTTGGGATTATGATCCATCTCAAATTAACATTTGGTTATAGTATGATACAGGAGTTGTGGTTCATTTTCTCATACGGACACGCAGTTTTTCCAGTACTATTTGATGAAAAGGCTTTCCCCACTGGATTTCACTGATTCCCTATTTGAAAATCAAATGACTGATAGCAGTGCATATCTCATCTCTTGAAGCTGTACTCCATCCCATGGATCTATTTGCCATTCCTTATGCCAGTAGTACCACACTGTTTTAATTTTTGTAGATTTACAGTTAGTCTTGAAATCAGAGAGTGTAAGTCTTCCAACATTCTGGTTTTTTCAAGGCTGTTTTAGAAATTGTAGACCTTATGTATTTCCGTATGTCTTTTGAAGTTATCAATTGCAATAAAAAGTCTGCTAGGTTTATGATTACAATTGTAGTTTGATATGGGGAGAAACAACTTTGTAACAATGGTAAGTATTTCAGTCTACAAACATGGTATATCTTTACATTTATTCAGGTCTTTAATTTCTCTCAATAATGCCGTGTAGTTTTTAGTGTAGAAATCTTACACATCCTATGATGAACTTATTCCCAAGTCTTCAATCTTAACCTGATATGATTATAAATAGAATTGATCTTTAATTTCATTTTCCAGATATTTTCTGCTGATATGCAAAAATACAATTGATTTTGAAATACTTACCTTGTATCCTACAGTCTTGCCAAAGTCACTACTTCATTCTAGTAGTTGTAGCGTGGATTCCTGATATTCCAGGGAGTCTGTTATGGTCTCTGCAAATAAAGATGCGGTTTTACTTCTTCCTTTCTGATCCTTACGCCCGCCCTTAACGAACTTCCTTCCTTTGTCCCTCTCCCCCACCTCTCCTCTGTCCCTCTCTTTATTTTTTCCTCCCTTTATTCTCCCCCACCTTCCTTTGTTCCTACCGTTGCCTTACTGCAATAGCTAGAACTTCTAGTATAGTATAGAATAGAATTGGTAAACGTGGTCATCTTTGCCTTCTTCATGATCTTTGCTTAGGGAAGAACATGTAGTAGTTTACCCTCGAACGTGATGTTAGCTGAAGGTTTTTTGTAGATGACCTTCCATCGGGTTGAGGAAGTTGGTGAGTCTTCATGTGTATAAACACACATAAAACTATTATGCAATTCAAGGTAGTAAATATATCCAGTCCCCCTAAATGTTCTTTATGCTCCTTTTGATCTATCCCCAGGAAGATCTAGTCCTAGGAAGTCACTGATGTTTTCTCTACCATGGACAAGTTTACATTTCCTCAGTTTCTATAAATAGAATCATACAACATATAGCAATTTTTTCTGGGTACTTCCTTTCAACATTACCTATGTATATGCATATTTATGTTAGTATATGTAATATATATAATTATATGTATTATATGTAATATATAAAATATACATGTAAAAATATATAATACATATTTAATATAAATATACATATTTTACACAAATGTAATATGTACATTTATATATGACGTATTTGTGTATTTTTATGTAGTAATACATTTAGATATATATTTTTAACTTAGCCACATTACATGTATTCATAGTTTATTCCTTTTTATTGCTGAGTGGTATTCCATGGTATGGTTATACTTCAATTTGTTTATCCATTCACCTTTTGATGAGTATTTGGAAGGTTCCCAGTTGTCAGCTATTATAAAATGCTACTGTGAGTATTCATGTATACTTATCTTTATGCATATGTATATATATGCTTTTATTTTTCCTCAGTAAATACTGGGGAGTGTAGTGGCTGTGTCAAAGCATAGATATATGTTTACCTTTGTCAGAAACTTCCAAATGGTTGTCCCAAGCAGTTTTACCATTTTACATCCTCACCACCGGTGTATAAGAGCTCCAGTTGACATCCTTGGCAACAGTTCACATGGTCAGTCTTACCTTTTGGCCTTATTGCATTGCCTAGAACCTTCAGTATAATGTTGAGTAGAAGTGATGAGAGTAGATGTCTTCACCTGGTTTTTGATGTTGGGGGGGAAAGCATTCCTTTTTTGCACCACGAAGTATTTATGGTGATAGTTTTTCATGTGTGCCCTCTGTCAAACTGAGGAAATTCTCATTCCTAATTTGCTGCGAGGGACTTCCTTGATCACAAACACTGTTGGATTTGGGGAAATGCTTTTCCTGCACCTATTGATATTATATATGGTTTCTCTTGTTTGGTTCCTTAATAGAAATCCATTGATTTTCAAATGTTAGACCAACTTTGTGTTGTTGGGATAAACCCCACTTGGTTTTGGTACATTATCCTTTTATGTATCATTGGAATTGATTTATAAAATTTACCTACGAATTTGGTATTCTATGCATGAGAAGGTCTATAGTTTTCTTGTAATGTCTTTCAGTTTCAGAATGAGGGCAGTGTTAGCCTCCTAAGAATGAATTGGCAAGTTTTCCGTTGTCTTCAGTTTTCTATAAGAATATGTGTGGAATTGATACTGTTTCTTTCTTGTACCTGCTAGTATTTGCCAGTGAAGCTGTCTGGGCTCCCACCATTCTTTGTTGAAGGCTCTTAACTACAAATTCAGTTTATTTAATAAATAGAGAGTGTTTCAGGTCATCTCTTTCTTCTTGAGTAAGCTGATAATTTGTGTCTCTCAAGTAATCTGTCCGTTTTATTCATATTGTCAAATTTATTGGTATGAAGTGGTTTATTATGGTCCTTGGTATCTTCTTACTCTCTGTAGACTGTTATGATGGACTTTCTGTCACTCCTGATGTTTATAACTTGTATATTTTTCCTAATCAGTTTGATAAGAATATCAGTTTATTGGTATCATCAAAGAGCCAGCCTTTGGTTTCATTGATTTTTCTCTATTGTTTTTCTATTTTCCATTTAGTTAATCTCTGCTCTTATGTTTTTTTTTTTTTTCTGCTTACTTTAGTTTGAATTTGTTTTTCTGTTTCCATTGTCCTAGGGTGGAAGTTGATTTTATTATATCTCCTTTGTTGGCTTTATACCCCTTTAATTGGTGGTTGATTTAGGATTTATTTTATTCATCTTTAACTTAATAGTGTGTATATTCAGGTGATATTACACCCTTTTATGTGTAGCACAGGAACCCGCAACAGTGCACTTGCGCTTCTGCTTTCCTGGCTTTCCTGCCATTGCTATCAGTAGACAAAAAAGGTTTTTGTTTGTTTGTTTCTTTGTTGTTGTTGTTTTGCTTCTGCATGTGTCAGAACCTTTGCAATATGGTGTAATGATATTTTGCTTTATGCAGTCAATTAGCTTTTAAAGAGGTTTTTTAAAACGGATTAAAAAGTATTTTATGTTTACCTACACCTTTGCCATTTCCAGTGTTCAGTTTTCCTTTGCGTGGATTCAGATTTCTAACTACTGTTGTTTTCCCTCTCCTTGAATGACTTCTGTAGTACTTCTCGTAGTACAGACACTGGTGATGAGTTCTTTCAGTTTTTATGTTTCAGAAAAATCTTTTATTTTGTTTTCATTTTTGAAAAGTACTTTTGATACATATCGAATTTTAGATTGCCTATTGTTTCAGTTCAGTTTACTTTAAAGATGTATCGTCAAAGATATTCTACTTTCTCCTGGCTTGTGTTGTTTCTTCTGAGAAGTCTATTGTCATTCTCTAGTTTGTTCCATTTTATTTAAAGTCTTTTTACCCCGGATTCTTTTTAAGATTTTCTCTTCATCACTAGTTTTAAACAGTTTCAATATAGTGCTTTAGTGTGATTTTCTTCATGTCCTTTGTTCTTGGGGTTCATTGAGGCTGTTTGTTCTGTGGGTTCATAGTTTTCATCAAATTTAAAGTTTTTATCCTGTATTGTTCAGATATTCTTTTCCTGCTGATTTTTTCCTTCTCCTTTCCTCTGGAGACTCTGATTGCACATACACTAAGCTACCTGAAATCTTCCCACAGCTCACTGATTCTGCAGTTTCTCCACTCCTTCCACCCCAAATTTCCACCCCCCTTTTTTCATTTGAATATTTCTCTCTTGCTGTATTTCATGGTCATTAATATTTTCTTTAGCAGTATCTAATCTGTTGCTAGTCCTATCTTGTATAATGCTCACCTCCCCTATTGTATTTTTCATCTCTGAAAGTTTGATTTGGATCTTTTTTTTAAGATAAATTTTTAATTTTAGAATAGTTGTAGATTACAGAAAACTTACCAAAATAGTATAGAAAGTTTCCATGTACCCCCTCACTCAGTTTCTCCAATTTCTTAAATTGTGGTAAAAAAAAAATATATATATATATATATATATATACACACACACACACACATATACATATATACATACACACACACAACATAAAATTTATTACCTTAACTATTTTAAATGTATAGTTCAGTAGTGTTACGTATATTCACATTGTTGTGGAATAGTTCTCCAGAACTTTTGTCATCTTGCCAAATTGTAACTTTATACCCATTAAATCACTTCCCTTTTCCCCCCGTCCACCCATACCCTGGTAACCACCATTCTGCATCTTTCTTCTGTGAATTTGACTATTTTAAGTAGAATCATACAGTATATATTTTTTGTGACCAGCATTTTTCATTTAGCATAGTGTTTTCTCCCATACTTGCTTTTTAAAAGATTTTTATTTTTATTTATTTATTAAATATTTTATTTATTTGTTTGACAGAGATAGAGACGGCGAGAGCAGGAACACAAGCAGGGGGAGTGGGAGAGGGAGAAGCAGGCCTCCTGCTGAGCAGGGAGCCTGATGCGGAGCTGGATCCCAGGACTCTGGGATCATGACCTGAGCCAAAGGCAGACACTTAACGACTGAGCCACCCAGGCACCCAAGATTTTTCTTTTTTTTTTTTTTTTTATAAAGATTTTATTTATTTATTTGACAGAGAGAGACAGCCAGCGAGAGAGGGAACACAAGCAGGGGGAGTGGGAGAGGAAGAAGCAGGCTCCCAGCAGAGGAGCCTGATGTAGGGCTCGATCCCATAACGCCAGGATCACGCCCTGAGCCGAAGGCAGCCGCCTAATGACTGCGCTACCCAGGCGCCCCAAGATTTTTATTTTCTTTAATCTCTACACCCATCTTGGGGCTTGAACCCAAAACTTCTAGATCAAAATCCACTGACCAACCAGGCACCCCTCATTTTTTAATTTTTACATCTTTTTTTTTTTAATATATTTTTACGGGACGTAAATTATTGCATTTTAAAACAAGAAGCCTACTTGGATCTTCATCTTCCTTTAGTTGTCTCATTCTTTTTCATTCATAGCCAATTTTGAGAGAGAGTTTTACTAAATCCTTTTTTTTCTCCTTCTTTTCAGTCCTGCTCTTACTACTTTGTTTCCCATCCCACTCCACTGAAATTTTAGATGTCAAAATAATAGTTAATTTTATTACTTATATCAGTATGCACAGTTTCAGTCCTTATACTAACCCTCCCCCCACCTTTGACGCTGTTGACTATACTTTCATTTTTGAATCGTTTTTCCTAATTTCTCAGCTAAGCTCTATATATTCCTCCTTTATTTCCTATTTTGACAAATGGTATGATGACCTTCCAGGTCCCCCAATACAGAAGCCATTCTTGATTGTTTCCTTTCCCTCAACTAATCATTTTTCATGTTCATGTATTTCTCTTAACATTTTTTGAATTTCTTTTCTCCCCTTTATCTTCATGCTAATCACTGCTGCCGCTTCCTAATAAAGTTCTATCGTTTGCATCTTGCCAAATGTAGTTGCACATAATTGGGGGGAAAACGTTATTTTCATTGTTTTAATAGTGTAATTTGATTTTTAAGATTTATTTTCCAATATATAACTCTCCCTAATTTTATGAGGACTCTTCTGTAAAAAAATCAAGTTCTTTATGTATGGATTAAAAAGAGTTTTTCAGGTTTTTTTTTTTTTTTTGGAGCTTCCTGGTTGGTGAATAAGAATGAATCTTCATTCCAGGAGGGTGGTGCGTCCTAAACTTCACAGGGACAGGAGTTCCTGTGCTCCAGACCCTTCCAGACCTCACACTGTGTATCTCTTCACCTAGCTGTTCATGCGTATCCTTTAATATCCTTTGTAGTAAAGTAGTAATCTAGTGTAACCTATATGGAACAGGCAATATCTGAATGAATGGCACTCATGGAAAAAAAAAAAAAGTGGAACCTGGGAATCAATTAATATTTCTAGTGAAAAAGAATGTGATTAGTTGCAGACTGAGGGGATGGGAAGCAGCAGTGTAATGGATTACAGACAGACCGTTTTATATATAATATGTAAGAATTTATAAAATAAATGCTCCGTGAGCAATCTTAAAATTTTTTTTTAAAATGCCTTTGCAGGAGAAAATGTTATTATATTCATATAGTGTACTAGAATCTCATATAAATATGTTTACTATAAATACTTAGGTTTTTTTAAAGATTTATTTATTCGAGATAGAGTGAGAGCATGCGCGTTCATGCCCATGTGTGGTGGGGAGAGAGGCAGAGGGAGAGAGAGTTACAAGCAGACTCTGCGCTGAGTGCAGAGCCCATCACAGGGCTTGATCTCACAACCCCGAGGTCATGACTGAGCTAAAACCAAGAGTTGGATGCTCAACTGACTGTGCCACCCAGGCGCCCCAAAATACTTGGCTTTTTAGCAAGCAACAAAATAAATTTTCTGGTATCTCAGTAATATTGCTAATTAAAAGCAAGTCATGATATACTCTAGGCAGTTAAAGGAAATACCAAAAATTTCAACAAAGCCCACAATAAAATATAACAAATACCAATAAATTCTTTACATAGTCACAGTATATGTGGAGAATACTTTGTACAAAAAGGTACAAAGCATTCAGCATTATTTGAAGTAATTCTAATACTATGTTTATGTAAGCAGTGAAACAAATATTGCATGTAAGTTCGTGGTAAGCTGCAGAAAAAAAAAAGTCATATCAGAGCAATATAATAATAAAAAATATCCATAAGGATTATAAATTTTCTAATATTCATCAGAATTCAAAACATTATTGTCTTCAAAGTCACCCAAAATTTCATCTCTGAAGCTTGAAAACTTATTACTGTTGAAACACATGACTTTTTTTTCCCCCGAAATAAAACCACCAGCACTCTTTGAGTTAGAAACAGTCACTTCTATCTTCAAGCAATTAATAATTCTTATAACCATCAAAGGACGTTACTGCGCAAGTTTTTCATGACCATAGAGTTGCAAAAACAAATAACACATATTCTGCTTGAGTAAGCCTCATAGGAATCAGAATTTTATAGCCAATAGGACATTTGTCCTGTAGGTTAGGTCATGAAGTAGCCAGCAGAGCTTTTCCTGATGTAGAGACAAATTTTTCTACTTGGTATGCTCCATCTCCATCAGAATGTTTTCCTCCTGCCCAAAAATATACATTGGGGACAGGTGTGGCAACTTGTCAGTTATCAATAGAAGCCCCATCAGAAGTAGGACAGGACGATATGTGGCCTTTAGTCCATAATACAGGCACATTAATTGGATGTTGAGTGATTCTTTGGTGAGTTTTTGGAGGAAGGGAGGTAAATATCTCTTATAAACTGGCACTTACAGTATTTTCAGTGGATCAACAAATTAATGGAGGGGTTGCACTGATTCTTCTTCACAGTTTCCTGGCACAGTTCTTTACAGTCAACTTGTTTGTAACACTTGGATTTAAGAGAAATGTTCAAATAGATGCTTATGCCAAGAAACATAGTTATTTATGGAACTAAAGTTATTTTCTTTGTTTGACTCTTTTAAATTAAGCAAATAGTTTTCTAAGATATGTTCTAGGAATATAAGAATATAAGGAAAATAAGAACCTGTTAGTGTCCAGAGCATATTTAGGGCTTTAGCTCATTAGCTATTATGTTAGTTTGTAATTTATAGATCAGGAAACAGAGACTCTGAAAAATAAATTGATTTGTTTGCATAAGTCGTTAGTACTGGAATTGATTGTTAAATCATAGAAGTTAATGTTATTTCCCTTCAATTTAATTACTATGCTACATGACTTTCTTATTTATAGTATACCTAGAGAGTGGTATCGTAGAAATGAATATAAACTAATAGGTGTGATTTCTTTGATTACAGTGAGAGAATCGAAGAAGCTGCTGACCATAATTCTGAAAAACATAGTAAAAATTAGTAAAAGAGAAGGGAAAGAATTGCTGTTGTATTTTGATGCATCATTAGAAATCACTAGTGTGACACAAAAAATTTTTGGTGCAAATAAATATAGGGTAAGTGTTTAAATTCTTTTTAATATTTATTTTCATAAAATTCTTTTTAGTATTTATTTTCATAATTCTGGAAACTTTCGGTTATTTAGGGCTATAAGTTTCATTGATTTTTTTCCCCCTAGAATTCTTAAAATATGTTGGTTTTTAGTTCTTTAAATTTTTATTGTCGCATAGCCATCAGATTGTTAGCCATATCCTTGAGACACCTGTTAGAATCTCAGATGACAAAATAAGCTGCAGTATTAAAAATATTTGATGAATTCCTGGTAGGTGTTTAAAAAGTGAATTGAGAAAAGACCATGTTTTTAAGATGTTAAACATTTTGAGGATTACAGAATCTACCTCAGAAGAAGTAAATAAGAGGCAGGTACAGAAGTTGAGAAAACAGAATGCTCATTGAGAGTCAGATTTGAAGGAAAGGCTATTCAGATGGGGTTTGAAATGGCCTTGGAAATTGATGGGTGAAATTTAGAGAAGATGCATTCTAGGACTGTGGAAGACATCATGTCAGTAAGGTGACAGCTCATGTTATGTTTCAGGGAGCTACTCTGTTGACAAGCTTGGATAGTGCATGTCTTAGTCTGTTCAGGCAGCTATAACAAAAATACCGTAGACTGGGTGGCTTAAATGACAAACCTTTCTTTCTTGCTTGCTTGCTTTTCTTTCTTTTTTTCTTTCTTCCTTTTTCTTTTCTTCTCTCCTTCCTTCCTTCCTTCCTTCCTTCCTTCCTTCCTTCCTTCCTTCCTTCCTTCCTTCCTATTTATTTCTCATGGTTCTGGAGACTAGAAGTCCAAGATCAGGGTACCAGCAGACTTGTTTTCTGGTGAGGGCCCAATTCCTGGTTCACAGTGGCTGTCTTTCCACTGTGTCCTCACATAGCAGAAGAAGTGAGGGAGTTCTTTGGGGTCTCATTCTATAGCAGCACTGATCCCATTCACGACAGCCCTGCCCTGATGACCCAGTCACCTGCCAGAGGCCCCACCTCCTAACACCATCACCTTGGGGGTTAGGTTTCAGTATATGAATTCGGGGGGACACATTCAGCTCATAGCTGTGCAGAAGATTTATGGTGAAGAAAAATAGAGACTGTATTTGTGGAGAAGGGTATTTATATATACAAAATAATGATTTGAAATAATTTGAGAGTTTTGAAAGGAAACAGGAAATAATTGCATTAACATGCAACGAACCGGGAGAAAATGACATCATTTTGAATTAATTTTAGGAATTTACCAGAAAACAAGGTATTTCAGTTGCCAAAACATCTGTGCATATACTTTTTGATGCAAGTGGATCACAGGTATGTGTCTGACTTACTTGATTTTTATCATTGGGCTAAGTTGAACCCTAAATAATTGCACAATATTATGTTGGACAGTGAATATCTAAAAAAATAAATTTTCTCAACATAAAATGCCCCAATACGGTATATGATTTTTTTAAGCATGTTATTAAAGATCATTTATTTTAGTATAGAAGATAGTTATTAATATCATTTTGTAACTTTAAAAATTAGGTATATATGTCCTGCCACTAATGCCAAAGCTTGTTTTATGTCTATTGACATTTGAAAATATGGATGCTTTTTGTTGGGTTACTTTGTAGGAATAAGTACATAGAAAATAAAGAGTTGACTTTGTAAGTGTGGGATGAATGGGCGCTTTATTAAGACATCCGGTGATTTTTGAGAACTTCCTGTGGTTTGCAGTTTGAAATACTTTTTTCTCTACATTCTCCAACAGATTCTAGTGCCGGAAAGTCAAATCTCACCCATGGAAGAGGAACTCATTAGTTTGAAAGAAAAACCTAACTCCCAAAAGGAATTTGCTAAGCCTCCAAAATATATCAAAAACGGTAATCAGGGGGACAGAAAAAATAGTCAGCCTGAGGTAAATATGGTGCCAAAATACTTGTTTATTAAACAGCATAGATCAAATCATTGCTACATATAATTATAGAAAAAAAAATCTAGAATTTACCTTAATGGCCTTCATCAATAACATTCAGAGTATTTCCCCTGCCTTTTATAAATGCAAACAAAAGATAGTGTTTTGGCAATTGTGTTTACGTGTAGGGATAAGAGGGTTAAGACAAGGTATACTATATACTTGTAAATTCCAAGTTAGAAATATATAAGAAAGCACCACTTGTTAAATTTATCCTGTCTGTCTATATTTGCTTTTGGCTGTTATGTAGAATACAAATCCATAATGTAACGTTCTCTTTATTTGCACAAGGAAAGGAAAGCTAAATAATAAGTTTTTTTTCCTCCTCCTCCTACCAGTGAAGGCTCCTCTAGACCACATTCAGCAGAACCAGTTCTCAGCCTTTGTGTCTTGTGACACTTGACATTGCTAACAGCCCCGTCTTTCTTAATGCCCTCTCCTTCTTTGCTTTGTTAGCCTGTTAGTTCTCTTCCAACTTCTGTTACTACCTTAGAGATACCTTCTCTCCTTGCATCCTAAATGTAGATTTGCTCTGAAAACTTGACTCAGCCTCCTGAACATCTCTGTGCCTTCTCCCTTAAAGAGCTCCCTTCATGTGCATAGTTGAAGCTCTTGAAATATACCAGACCTCTCTTCAAAGTGCTACAGCCCAGTCTCCACTTATTCTTTTGAATGTTTCCTTTTGTATGTCTCTTCCTTTCCTGAAATCTAACCTCAAACACTTTTATCTTTTGCTTCAAATTTGCATCTACCTCCATACTTCAGTAATGCTACCATTAATTTTCTGATGGTATCCTGAATCCTGCCTCCTCTCCCCTGACACCTAGGACCAAGGTACTAGTGATGGTTCTTTCACAGTACCTCTCACATCCTTTCCTCCTCATTCCCTCTGCCCTTACTCATTTTAGCACACCTAGCTCAGTTCAGCAGCCTCCTCTTTGGCCTTTGACTCTGCCAACTACCCCATGTGGTGTTCCTTCCCTGGTTTTTCTTAATCCCGGAGTCCCTGTTGCATTCTGCTCAGAAAGTTGTGGGATCTCTGTGTTTATCTTCCTGCATCTAAATTTTGACTCAATCCTGAGACCTTCTACAAGTTCATTTTACTCTACCTACTCACCACATGAGTAAGGTTAACGGCTTTCCTGCCTCTTTTTATGTCATACTAATTCTTGCCTCTATACCTTCATTCATGTTGTCTGTCTTTTTTTTTTTTTTTTTTTTTTTTTTACCTTCCCTCATTTAAAGTGCCCTTACATTTGCAAGTCTTGATTAATTTTCACTTTTCTTCATGGACTTTTTCCTGTTTTAGTTTTTACTAATTTCTCGCCTTTAGGCGACTTTAACTCTCACAGGCTCTTCCATACATTTTGTCATGTTGATATTACCCACTGTTTTTTCCCCGTTAGTCTTGTGTCCTTTGTTAAATGAAAAATGCCATCTTCTGTTTTCCTTGGACGATTAAATTATAAAAGCCATTTTCTGTGTCTTTATATCAGAGTCATAATGAGTACTTATTTAAAATGCTGATTCTTAGGGCCTCCCACCTTAAATGTATTGAGTCATAAACTCTAGAACTAAAGATCTCTAAGAAACAGTGCACTGTTGTTAAAATACCACTGTGTTTTTGTTAAGGATTGACTGTTTTAAGCATTTATATGAATAAGTAACTTCCCAGGTCCCATTCACTATGCCACTAGGAACTGTCTTTTCTTGAAGAATCCATTGGTTCAATAGTTTGTTTTCTGGTTAATCATAGAATTCCCCCTTTTCCTCTCCTTTCCACCTTTCCTCCACACCCCATTTACAGACCTATTAAAAACCGTGCCATATTTTTTTCTTAGTCTTAGGGGCAGATGCCTTTTAAAAAATAGCTCTCCTCTGTGTCTTTACAGTTTGTCACTATCTATGCCCTTCCATGGCGTCCTCTGAAGCTCTTTCCCACTTCTGTTCATTGACTCTAGGATGAAGTTAGAAAATGCACATCTTTACTGGAATCACTAGCTCCTGTGCCACTGAGTCTCTGAATTCCTGTTGCTGCTTTTTACTCCAAAGTCACTTTAGTCCTCACAGAATATTAATAACAGTTTTTAAAAATGTGTGAAAATTCTGAAGAATGCTTAACATTATGAAAGCATTCATAAACAAATTTATATAAATATACATAAATATGTATCCAAACATCATACATATTTGAAATAGAATAAGAAACTGAGCCATCAGGCGCCTGGGTGGCTCAGTCAGTTAAGCATCTGCCTTTGGCTCAAGTCATGATCCCAGGGTCCTGGGATGGAGTCCCACATCAGGCTCCCTGCTCAGTGGGGAGTCTGCTTCTCCCTCTCCCTCTC
This sequence comes from Ursus arctos, assembly GCF_023065955.2. Taxonomy (NCBI): domain Eukaryota; kingdom Metazoa; phylum Chordata; class Mammalia; order Carnivora; family Ursidae; genus Ursus; species Ursus arctos. Next base: position 3,526,352 of record NW_026622830.1, read on the forward strand.
CTGCTCCCCCTGCTTGTGCATGCTCTTTCTGTCAAATAAATAAATCTTAAAAAAATAAAAAAGAAAAGAAAAGAAACTGAGCCATTGGTTATAGATACACTCAGTACCAATAAAATATTTTCAGCTAGTATTTAAAGGTGCTGTATTTCATGTCTGATATCCATAAATAATTTTTAAAACAAGTTTTGGCTACCTGTGTCAATACCAAATATTAGGGTAAAACCTTTCAAGTCAGCCTAAAACACAGAAATTTCTGGTTATCATGTTGTTTATAAAATACCATATGTTGGGGCATCTGGGTGGCACAGTCAGTTGAGCATCCAACTCTTGGTTTTGGCCCAGGTCACGATCTCAGGGTCCTGGGATTGAGCCCCACATGGGGCTCTGTGCTCAGCATGGAGTCTCCTTGTTCCTCTTTCTCTGCTCTTCCCCCTGCTTGTGCTTTCTCTCTTGCTCTCTCCATCTGTCTCTGAAATGAATAAATAAAATCTTTAAACAAAGTACCATATATCTTTTGTGTGTAGTCAAGGTAAAATATTACAGATAAAATTATAAAGTATTTCATTTTAAAAGAGAATGTGTGTTTACTGTGGCTGCTTCTCATGGTTTCAGATAATTACTCCTAGCAAAAGAAAAATGTCTGAAGCATCAATGATTGTTCCTGGTGCAGACAGATACACTGTGAGAAGTCCAATACTTTTAATTAACACATGTAAGTTTTATAGTCTTAAAAGACTTCTAATAAACATATTTTTAAAACAGGCATTTTTTAATTCAGAGATACTCTGGGCATAATTTACATAGAGAATAAGTTGGGGATATGGAAATTGTTAAGATACAAACCACAAATGTCTTCTAATTGTCAGGAAATTCCGAATTTCTAAGCGGTATATTGGTTATTAACATGTAAACATTATTCAAAGTGTTAATACCAGCGTTAATAATTTATTGTAATTTAAGTGGGAGTCAGCTGTAACACAGTGGATAAAACATTGAATTAATCAGGATGCTTGGGCTTATTTCCCTACCCCCAGGTGTGTACTTTGTACAGATTATCCTCCAGGTAAGTTTAGAACCGGTTTTCTTTTTATAAAATGGAACTGAAGTGTCTGTCTCATCAAGTTGTTCAGAAGACTAAATAAAAATCATTCACTCAACAAGAAATATTGTGAAACATTTAGTGCCTGGTACATACTAAGGACTAAATACAAATCAAAAAATAATACTATATAGTAGCTGCTATAAAACAGTCTTATTTAGTCTATATGACAATTTAATAGTGTTCTGTTCCCAAAATCCAGTTGCCTACTGGGCAGTTATCTAATGTCCTATAGCCTCCACAATAAATTCATCTTCCCACCCTCCCTGCCAGTTTTTTGTCTATTTCTTTCCTTGGTAAATGGCATCTGTATCCATTTATTCATCTAAACCAGAAACCTGGGACCCATCCTGGCACCTCCCTTTTTTTACCTTCCTCATCTGAGAAGTACCTCAATAATAGCAATATGTCATTTTAAAAGCCCTATAAATAGAGCAATCCTTTGTCCTCCTTTTTAGCAACACCACGAAGAGGAAGAATTAAACCACCACTGCAAATGAAGAGTTCTGCGGAAAAACCTGATATACCTAAAACATCAGAAAGTGGAGTAGACAATGCTGTATCTCTTACATCTAGACCATCTGAAGGAAGAAATGGTGGAGATAAGACAGACCAAGTAATTTTATTTTGAAAACCTTTTTTAAAATTAATTTTATCAAGTTATTGTAGAAATACATATTGAGTTAACTTCTTTTATAAGCAGTGAGTGCCTCACTTCGTTTAAAGTATCTATATCTATCTATATATTATTTATTGTTCTTGAGAGTCAGTTCCTTCTGACAGGACCTACTTATTGTGCTAACAGTAAAATTGAGGAATATCCATTCAGTATAACTCTGATTTATGTATTCAGTAGGAGAAGTGGACTTGCCATCATTCTTTAGTTTATTATACAAGTTAGTGTCTGCTAGAAATGTAAGATACAAGTAGACTCTGTCCTTAAGTATTTCAAAGTCTAGTGTGGAAATTAGACAAATTAATAAGAGAATTATAACATTGTATAAATGTTCTCAGATTATACATATAGGATGCAGGAGGAACCTAGTGGAGGGGCAGGTGCCTAACCCCAGAGCTCGAGGGGAGGGTGAAGATCAGGAGATGCTCTTTAGGGAAATGGAGAGTGAGTTGGTTTTTGAAGGATCAATTAAGGTTAGTCAAATGGACATCAAGGATAAGGGCATTCATGCCAGGTAGCTAAAGGGACAGAACAGAGAATAGCTAAGAGAAAGTTATTTCTGGAGAGATGGGGTAGTCAGAGATATAGATAAGTTTGTAGATGAGAAGTGCCTAATAGCTTTTGTTTTCTCTGAAGTGTGTGGTGAACATGGTGAGATTTGTCTTGGCGATATGCTGAAGTAGAGGGCTCAGGGACATGTAAAGACTTGAAACAGTTACTAAGAGATAAGGGGGAGGTTATTAAGGGATAATGAAGACCCTTTCAATATAAGACTGAATTTTATCATGTTATCTAATGTCCTTTTTTTACCTTGGGTCAGAAATATGTGTCATTTTTCTCCAACAAAGCACAGTAAAAAGGAATAGGCGGTGAATTTTTTTAAAAAACGGTTATGTGGCCAAAAGATGAATGGTGCAAGAGTTGAAGATACTCAGAAAAAAGAGTCAAAAGTAATTGTTCAAATTAATCAGCTAAGTGTTCCTTTATTAGGGCACCATTGTTCAGTGGTGTGGCATGGTCCTGAGTGTGGTAGGATGGCGGGCATCCCAGACCTGTGCTTGCTTATTTCAGTCAGGGGAGCCCTTCTGCCATTGTGACAGCCAACGCGTACGTGCATGCTTTCCTACTGCTCCTGTCCTGGGATGGAGAACTGCCGGCTTAGACCAAGTAGGGAAGACAGCCAGCATGAGGCACAGCGTCTAGCCTGGAGGGCATGGCAGATTGTTATCAGATATGTGGCTATGAAAAGACAGAAGCTTGGAGGCAAGAAGTTACCTGTTCAGTGGCCACAACTTTACAGAATCCTTTAATATTCTAGAATTTCCGACTCTTGTATGTTAGTGAAGACAGAATAGATACAGGCTGTGAGAGCAGCTGCAGTAGGAGATGTGCCACAGCGATTGTAGAATTGTAAGTTACAGATGAGAATGGAATTATTGTACTAGCTGTGGATGAGATCAGAAAGTTTGTAGGCTCTTCTGCCTTGTCTGTGATGAAAATTAATTATTTTTTGTGTTTTAGGATAAGCAGTATTTTGGAAGGGGCATAACCTTTATGAAACAATAGAAATACTATCCAACTTTTAATAGCAAGACAAATTATTTTAAAGGTTTTAAACTTTAATACTCCGAGTTTTAATAGTTGTTTTCATGTAATGCCTTGACTAAAATTTATATACCATGTCTCCTATGTGTTATAGCATATCGAAACTGCTAAAGTTGTAGAGAAGACAGAAAATAAGGACATTGAATTCCCAAACCAAAATATCAGTAAGTACTCTTTTGGTTTAATTTCACCTTCTCTTTTAAAAAAAAATGTGTACACTTCATATTTCCCTTTAACTTCACTGGCTTTCATTGATTTGAAAAAGAAAGATTTATAATGAATGCATTTGGCTTTATGAAAGGAACTTAAAGGTTACAAGGAAATACAATACAGTCTCTATTTCCAAGAAGATCTCTGTGTCCTAATATGTGAATCTTGATCAACTTCTATACCAACTCCCACTTTACCCCGCCAACAGGAAAAAAAATGGAAAATGTCATAATTTTTGTTTTATTTTATTTAGATGACCTGCAGGATATTGTTCCAGATTCCCAGGCAGTGGAGAAAATAGATAAACCTGTGTAAGTATGGAGAAAACCATCAAATAAGTTAGTATATATTAATGTTGTTTTTACATAAATGTAATAAATTGTAAAAGAAAAGATTTTTATATTCTTAGAATGTAGTATTGGCTCTAGCACTAATTAGCTCAAGTATTACTATGATTGCATAATGGGGAATAGTCTGTGTTTTGTTTTTTTGTGTGTTTTTTTTTCATAGCCACAAACATAACTCTTTTCCAAATTGAGAGACTTAAAATGAATGAGATTTTTAAAATAATAAAGTATGAATATGAGGAAATTTAGCCTAGTTTAAATACATAGTAGAACATGTAAGATATGTGAGATATATTTAAGTAGATATCAAATAATAACAATAATGGAACTTTTTAATAATAGTTTTTAATCTGATCAATTACATAGTTAACTTTCATAATAACTTACCAAAATATTTTCATACTTAACTAATGAATTGCTATCAATAAACATTGAGTAAACAAAAGAAAATCACGGTCTCATATCAGAGTCATAGGCTAATGTTTTGTACTACATTAAGCAAGTTATTTTATTTTCCAGGTTACCTGGTGTTTTGGACAACATTTGTGGAAATAAAATGCCCTCCAAATGGTCATGCTGGACTCCTGTAACAAATATTAATCTGTGTGATAACCAAAGAGCAGGTACTTTATCAGGAGACACATTCAATCAAGGTGAGACATTTTTTTCTCTGTATACAATAGTAGCTCAGGGAAATACTCATTTCTTGCAATGTCTAATAAATATCTTTGATTTTAACAAATTTATGTATTACCAGTTTATTAATTTAATAAGGATTGATTATTTTTCCACTAGATGTTATTGTCAACAAAAAACTTACAAAACAAAAATCATCCTCTTCAATATCTGAGGATAATTCTGAAGAAACAGAAAAGGTGCAATATAAGAAAAAAACAATGCAGCATAACAAAATAGAGAAAGCAGAAGTAGGAGTTTGCAAAAGAGACACTCAGCAACGACCAAATCATCCTAAACATCCGGAGCAGAAAAATACTGAAAATACCAAGCAAAGTGATTGGCGTATTGAATCTGAAACTACTTTTAAGTCCGTTCTCCTAAATAAGACAATTGAAGAATCTCTAATCTATAGGAAGAAATACGTACTGTCAAAAGATGTGAATACTGCGATTTGCGATAAAAGCCCTTCTCCTAGAAAAAATGTGAGAAGTCATAGAAAATCGGGGAAAAAATTAACGTCTGAACTTAATTCCTGGGATTTGAGACAAAAAAAAATGGTGAGCTTTGTGTGTTGTTTGGTTTCTGCATGTGTATAATATGCCTATCTAATAACATAAGACAGTGAAAGAAGCTTGATGGATTGCTGCAGATTGAACATTTGTGAGACCTTGTTCTTTAATTCAAGTCTCCCGTCTGAGAGTGAATGTCTCCTGAACTCCTCCCTCACCTCAGCCTAGTTCCTCCCCGCCCTCCACCCCCCCCAATCAGTGTGCCCACAGGTGCAGGGCAGGTGTATAAACAGGTGTGGCATGAATGCACCCTGCAGCTCGTTGTGTCCTCCTGATGGTTTTCTTCCACTCTGTCCCTCAGATGCTTTGAGCATCTATATATAGAACTGTCTGTGCCTCTCTAATGGTGCTTACCTTTCTTTTAATGGTTGTGTCTGTTGTTCTCCTTGTTTTAACCTATTAGAGCGTAAAGACTATGTTATATTCATTTGTTTTCCTGCATGGCCTAGCTCAGTTTTGCACCATAGTAGCATCTGAAACCATTTCTTGGATTTTGCTTTAGCGTTTGACAGGTTTTTTCAAAGGAAAAGAGAAGACGTCGGCAGAGTGCAGGAGACTGTCTTCTGTCCTGTTGCTCATTCCCATTGGAGTCTTTACCTTCTCCTTCAGGTTAATCATCTGTAGGACATCTCTAGGACAGTTTTGCACCATACTTTAGACCAAAAGTTTACTTTTTGTAGTAGTTACCGTAAATATTTTTTTTGTTGTTGCTATCAAGATGCAGATTAAGAAAACTTTTTAATTAGAATACATTCCACTGCCAATAATAGAATCTGTTTTTCACTCTTAGAAGATCCAGGTTTTATAGGCTTCTATTTTCATTTATCTTGCAGAGTAGTATTAATACCTGGAACGCCAAATTTCTGGGGTTGATGTAAACTGTCCGTGTATTGGAGCATCTTGATGTGCAAATGAAATACTTAATAATTTGCAATTGTTGTTTATAATTAGACATTATTTCATTTGTCTTGACCAGACTTTTTATTTTGTCTTTAATCTGCAGTTCACTTTCTGTGCCTGATTCGGCTACCAAGTCCTTTCGGGTCACTTTTTCTTGTGTCTTCGTATGCTACTCTTCTTTAGAGTCTTAGCTGCTGTTTGTTCTTCAGATGCAGGGAAGGAGGTTCTTCTTGTCTGAGTGCTGAATGTTCTTCAATTTTTATTTTAACTGTTTCCTTTGGAATTTAGAATTATTTCACACAATTTCCCTGAGCTAGTCATTGGTTTTTTTTTCCCCTGGGACCACAGAAACTGATCATCTCTTCTAGACTATGCTCTGATTTTTTAAAACCCAACTTCCTGTTTCCAGAAGTTCTCTTGTGTTGCTTCCTGTGTAATGATACAGGACTTTCTGCCACTTGCATGCATGACGACTCTCCTCTAAGGCAGTCATCTGATCCTGCTTCCTGTTTACTGGATTAACCCAGAGAAACAGAACCTCTGCAGCTCAGCAGCACAGATTCCCCAGGTTGCTCCAGGTATGCTGAAAGTTCTGAAATCATACACTCACTACTTTAGGGAGGTTCATTTTTGCTACATTTTTATCAAGCCAAGTAAAGTAATCTCAAGGGACAGTAAATAGTAACTTATGATCTATTACATATGAAAACATAAACTTGAAAATGATTAAAATAGGGCACCTGGATGGTTCAGTTAGTTAAGCATCTGACTCTTGATTTCTGCTCAGGTCATGATCCCAGGGTCATGAGATCAAGCCCTGCATTGGGGTCTGGGATGGACATAGAGCCTGCTTAAGATTTTCTCTCTCCCTCTCCCTCTGCCCCAATAGCCCCCACCCACCCTCTGGCTCTCTTGCAAAAATAAAATAAAATAAATAATAAATTTTTTGTTTCTATTATATTTTATCATAATTTAAAAAAATACCTGATTCCCAGAAAAAGGTAAAACCAATGACTAGGGTCAGGAGATCTCATATCTTTAAGAGTATTGTAGGGAGTTTTCTCTTAGCCAAATTACCTAAAATTATGCAGATGATAATTCTTGGTAGTCCTTCCATTTTTAAAGTAATAGTATTTTTTACCTTTTTTTTTTTTTTAAGTAATCCCTACACCCAGTGTGAGGCTCGTACTCATGACCCCAAGAACAAGAGTCGCATAGACTGTGGACTCTGGGTGACTGTGATGTGTCACTGTAGGTTCATCAGTTGTAACAGATGTACCCTCTGATGGGGGATGGTGACAACTGGGGAGGCTGTACATGTGTGGGGGTGGGGAGAATGTAGGAATCGCTATACCTTCTCAGTTTTGCTGTGAACCTAAAACTACTCTACAGAAAAGTCTTTTCAAAAAAAAGCAAGTGACAGAACAATTAAAAAAAAAAATTGCGCACACTCACTGACTGAGCCAGGCAGGCACCCTTAAAACAATAGTATTTTTTAGAGCAGTTTCAGGTGTACAAGTACACTGAGAGTTCCCATATCCCCTTCACCCACACCCACCCCAACCAATATCATTACATTATTATTATTAACTAAATCCTATAATTTACATTATTACATTATTAACTAAAGCCTATAGTTTAGGTTAGAGTTCACCCTTTGTGTTGTATATTTTGACAGATGTATAGCAACATGTATTTACCACTACATTATCATACATAATAATGTTACTGCCCAAAAACTCCCCTGTGCTCCCTGCCCACTCACACTCCTGGCAATCACTGATCTTTTTACTCTCTCTGTAGTTTTGCCTTTTCCAGAATGTCATAGAGTTGGAACCATATAGTATATAGTCTTTTCAGATTGGCTTCTTTCACTTAGCAATAGGAATGACGTTTTCTCCATGTGTTTTCATGGCTTCACAGCTCATTTCTTTTTACTGCTGAATAATATTCCATTATATGCATGTACCAAGATTTGTTTAGATGTTCACCTATGGAAGGACATCTTAGCTGGTTTCTGTGGTTTGACAGTTATGAATAAAGCTTCTGTACACGTTCATTGTGCCCGTTTATGTGGACATAAGCTTCCAGCTCATTTGGGAAAATACCAAGGAGCATGATTCCTAGATCATATGGTTAGAATGTGTTTGGTTTTGTAAGAAACTGCCAGTCTTCTGAAAGTGGAAAAAATGGCTGTACCAGTTTTGCATTCTGAGCAACAGATGAGAGAATTCCTGTTGATCTACATCCTTGTCAGTATTGGGTGTTGTCAGTGTCTTGGATCTTAGCTATTGTTTTATGTGCATGTGGTATCTCATTTTAATTTGCAATTCCCTAATGACATATGAATTTGAGCATCCTTTTATATTTTTATTTACCATCTGCATGTCTTTGGTGAGTTGTCTATTCAGATCTTTTGCTCATTTTGTAACTGGGTTCTTTGTTATTGTCAAATATTAACAGTTCTTTGTATAATTTAGATACAGGCATGCCATGATTTATTGCACTTCATAGATAGTGCGTTTTTTATGAATTGAAGATTCGTGGCAGCCCTGTATTGGGCAACTGTATTGGTGCCATTTTTCCAACAACATTTGCTGACTTTATGTCTCTGTCACATTTTGGTAATTTTCATAATATTTCATAATATTTCATTATTATATTATGGTGATCTGTAATCAGTGTTCTTTGATGTTAATATTGTAATTGTTTTGAGGCACCATGACCGCACCCAGATAGTATGGCAAACTTAATAAATGTGTGTTTTCTGACTGCTCCACCACCTGGCAGTTCCCCCATCTCCCTCTCCTCAGGCTTCCCGGGTCCCTGAGACATAACAATATTGAGATTAGGCCAGTTAATAACCTTACAGGGGCCTCTAAGTGTTCAAGAGAAAGGAAGAGTCACATGTCTCTCACTTTAAGTCAAAAGCTAAAAATGATTAAGCTTAATGAAGAAGGCATGCAGAAAGCTGATATAAGCAAAAATTTCAGCCTCTTGTGAAACAGCTTATAAGATCTGGAGGAAGTTTGAGTGGCCTGGATCGAAGCTCAAACCAGCCAAAAAATTCTCTTAAGCCAAAGCCCACTTAAGAGCAGGGCCCTGACTCTCTTCAATTTTATGAAGGCTGAGAGAGGTAAAGAAGCTGCAGAAGAAAAGTCTGAAGCTAGCAGAAGTTGGTTCATGTAGTATAGGGAAAGAAGCCGTCTCCATAATATAAAAATGCAAGGTGAGGCAGCAGTTATCCAGAAGATCTAGCTAAGATAATTAATGAAGGTGTTTACACTAGAGAGATTTTCAATGCAGGCAAGATAGCCATATATTGGAAGAAGATGCCATCTAGGACTTCCATAGCTAGAGATAAGTCAGGCCTTGCATCAGAGCTTCAAAGGACAGGCTGACTCTCTTGTTAGAAGCTCATGCAGCTGGTGACTATAAGTAGAGCCAGTGCTCATTTGCCATTCAGAAAATCCTAGGGCCCTTAAGAATTATACTAAATCTCTCTGCCTGTGCTTTATAAATGACAGCAAAGCCTGTGTGGCAGCACATCTGTCTACAGCACGGTTTGCTGAATATTTTAAGCCCAGTGTTTTGAGACCTGCTCAGAAAAAAAGATTCCTTTTAAAATATTACTTCTCACTGACAGTGCACCTGGTCATTCCAGAGCTTTGATGGAGATGTACAATTAAATTGTTTTCATACCTCCTAACGTAACATCATTCTGCAGCCCATGGATCAAAGGGTAATTTCTACTTTCAAGTCTTAATATTTAAGAAATACATTTCATAAGGCTCTAGCTGCCATAGATAGTAATTCTTCTGATAGACCTGGGCAAACTAAATTGAAAACCTCTGGAAAGGATTCACCATTCTAGATGTCATTAAAAACATTTGTAAATGGGGCACCCAGGTGACTCAGTTGGTTAGGCATCCGACTCTTTGATTTTGGCTCAGGTCATGATCTGAGGGTCATGAGGTTGAACCCCATGTCAGGCTTCATGCTGGGTGTGGAGCTTTACTTACGATTCTCTCTTCCTTACCTCCCACCCTCCCCCAAAAAAGAACATTAGTGATTCATGGAAAGAGGCCAAAATATCAAGATTAACAGGAGTTTAGAAGAGTTGATTCCAACCCTCATGGATGACTTTGATGGTTCAAGACTTCAGTGGAGGAAGTAGCTGCAGCTGTGGTGGAAACAGCAGGAGAAATAGAATTAGAAGTGGAGCCTGAAGATGGGACTGAACTGCTGCGATTCCATGATAAAACTTTAATGGATGAGGAGTTGCTTCTTACGGTTGAGCAAAGACCATAGTTTCTTGAGATCGAATCTACTTGTGGTGGAGATGCTGTGAAGATTGACAACAAAGAATTTAGAATATTACATAAACTTAGTTGATAAAACATAGGCAGGGTTTGAGAGGCTTGACTTCAATTTTGAAAGAAGTTCTGTGGGTAAAATGCTATCAAACAGTATTGCATGCCACACAGAAATCATTCATGAAAGGAAGAGTCACTCAATGTGGCAAATTTCATTGTTTTCTTATTGTAAGAAATTGCCACAGCCAGTCTAGCCTTCGACAACCACCACCCTGATCGGTCAGCAGGCATCAACATTGACGCAAGACCTTCTACCAACAAAAAGATTACAATTTGCTGAAAATTCAGATGATTAGCATTTTTTAGCATTAAAGTATTTTTAATTAAGGTATGTACTTTTTTTTTAGGACATAATACTATTGTACGTTTAATAGACTACAGTATAGAGTAAACATAACTTTTATATGGCTCTGGGAAACCAAGTTCATTTGACTCACTTTAATGCATTTATTTGCTTTATCACTGTGTTCTAGAACCAAAACCGTAGTATCTGCAGTATGCCTGTACAAGTCCTTTATCAGATATGTGTTTACAAATAGTTTCTGTCTATGGCTCGTCTTTATTTTTGAAACAGTGTCTTTCATAGAACACAAGTTTTTAATTTTAATGAAGTTCTATTTCTCAATTTTGTCTTTCATAGATTGTGCTTTTGGTGTTATACATAAAAAGGCATTGCCAAACCCAAGGTCAACCTAGATTGTCTCTGTTATCTTCTAGGAGTTTTGTAGTTTGCATTTTACTTTTAGGTTTATGATCCCTTTTGAGTTAATTTTTGTGAAGGGTGTAAGTTCTGTGTCTTGGTTTGTTTTTTGTTCTGTGTTTTTTATTTTAGCATGTGGATGTCCCGTTCTTCCACAATCATTTGTTGAAAAGACTATCCTTTCTCCATTGCATTGCCTTTGCTCCTTTGCCAAAGATCAGTTGACTATATTTATGAGGGTATTTCTGGGCTTTCTGTTTGCTCTTTGTTTCCTTTGATTATTTGTCTGTTTCACCAATACCACTCTATATTGATTATTGTATCTTTATAGTAAGTCTTAATGTATGGTAGTGTCAATCTTCCAACTTTGTTCTTCAATACTATATTGGCTATTCTCAGTGTCTTGCTTCTCCGTGTACACTGTAGAATCATTTTGTCGATATCCACAAAATAATTTGTTGGAATTTTGATTAGGATTACATTGAATCTGTAGATCAAGTTGAGAAGAACTGACATCTTGACAATATTGAGCTTCCTATCCATGAACATGGAATTTCCTTCTGTTATTTAGAGTCTTTGGTTTTCTTCATTACTAATGTATAGATCTTGTACATGTTTTGTGAGATTTATACCTAAGTATTTCATTTTGGGGAGTACTAATATAAATGGAATATAATTTCAAACTCTAGTTGTTCTTTACTAGCTTATGAGAAAACAGTCAGCTTTTGTATATTAACCTTGTATCCTTCAGCAGGGCTATCACAATTGCTTTTTTGTTCCAGGAGTATTTTTGTTAATTTTTTGAGATTATATTCCACATAGACAATAATGTCATCTATGAACAAAGACAGTTTTATTTCTTCCCATTCTGTATACCATTTATTTCCTTCTCTTGTCTTACTCCATTCTTAGGACTTCCAGTTTGATGTTGAGTAGAAGCGGTGAGAGTAGGCATCTTTCCCTTGTTTCTGATCTTGGTGGGAAACATATAGTTTTTCCTCTATTAAGGATGATATCCTATAAATACTTTTAAAACCAAGTTTGGCTACCTATTCAATACCAAATATTAGGGTAGAACCTTTCAAGTCAGCCTGAAACACAGAAATTTCTGGTTATTGTGTTGTTTATAAAATACCATATACCGGGGCATCTGGGTGGTGCAGTCCGTTGAGCATCCGACTCTTGGTTTTGGCCCAGGTCATGATCTCAGGGTCCTGGGATTGAGCCCCACGTGGGTATAATTTAATATAATATAATTTAATGTAATATTTTAATATAACATGATATTCTTTTTATACATTGTTGAATATAATTTGCTAATATTTTGTTGATTTTTGTATCTATGTTTATGAGAGATAGCGGTCTGTAAGGTCTGTTTCCTTTCTTGTATTATCTTTGATTTTGGTGTAAAGATGATACTAGCTTCATTTAATGAGTTAGGAAATAGTCCCTCTGCTTCTGTCCTCTGGATGATTGTGGAAAATTGGTGTAATTTTTGTGATATTTGATAGAACTCACTGGTAAACCCTTCTAGGGTCTGGTGCTTGCTGTTTTAGAAGGTATTAATTATTGATTAAATTTCTTTAATAGATACAGGCCTATTCAGATGATCTATTTGTCCTTGTATGAGTTCTGGTAGATTTTACTTTCCAAGGAATTGGCCTGTTTGATTTAGGTTATCAAATTTGTGGGCATAGAATTGTTCATAATATCCCTTTATTAGCCTTTTAATGTCCATAAGAGTGACAGCCTCTATTTCATTTCTGATAGTAATTTCTGGCTTTTCTCTCTCTCTTTTTTTTTTCCTTAGCTAACATGGCTGGAGATGTATTGATTTTATTGATCTTTTCAAAGAACCAGATTTTACTTTCCTTCAGTTTTTAATACGATTTATTTTTCCATGGTTAGGAACTTTTATTTTGATCTCTACGGAGCAGTCTGCACCATTCTGTAAACTTATCCTGTGTTGTTTAATGCCTGACAAAGCCCAGACTTATTAAGTAACTTCTTAACTGCCTTTATTTCTCTCTGTAGTTAAAAATAGAACCAGATTTTTCTTAAATGTTCCTTTATTTTCCTTCGAAGGATTACTGGTAGAGTTTTAAGGTAACTTAAAATTGTTTTCAGAGAGAAAAATCAAAAGAGAAAGGATTTACTGATGCAGCAGAATCTTTGATAAACCAAATTAATAAGAGGTATAAATCAAAGGATAACATAAAGTCTACAAGAAAATTCAAGGAATCTTTGATTGACAGGTATGTTCTTAAATTTTAGACATAAATATATTTCTGACAGATACAACTAAGTTATTTTACACAGTTTTAAGAAGGTTAGTTTTGAGCATGTTCAAGTATTACAACTTTCCAATAGAAAACACCTAGTTATTTACTTATAAAAACAGTAGCTGTTTAATTATGCAGGAAGGGAACTAAATTTGAAATTAGTCATTGTAGTAGGTGATTATTACATTTTATAAAGTATCAAAAATACCATATTGATACAGCATACCATTTCATAAATAAATCTTTAGGATATAGACGCTCTAACATTTTATTTATTGAGCCTAGTGATGAGTAAAACTAAATATATTTAAATATATTGCTTAATGAAACATGAAATTTAAATGAGCTGAAATGAGTTACTTTTATATGGTAAATATGCATTTTTTTGTTTGCAGTCTTCCTGAAGGTTCTTATTGCAAAGTGTTTCTTTACAGGTGATTGGCAGTTAATTCATATTTAAATTAATTCTGGCCTTATGATAAGACCCAAAACAATTACTCTCCTAGCAGAACCATTCATTTCCAATTGCTTGGCACCTCCTACTGCATGAATGACCCAGCTTACTATTAACAGTTAGTGTTGCTATGTACTACAAATGAAGTTGCAAAAATATCAGGCTAGTGCTGTCACATTCCAGTTCCTTACATAGCATATTGAATGTGACCCAAATGTTTTACCTTATATAAAACGGCTTTGATGAAGAACATTCTGATACTGAATTGCTTTTTTAATTTTGGTAAAACCTTTCTTACAGTGGTTTTTCAAACAAATCTGATCTACAGCTCAGTAAGGTAGGTTTCATTTATTTAACTACACCAAATGTATAGTCAAACTCTATACGATATTTGACTGTAAACATAAAATACAGTCACAGTATAGGATGGAATTAGTGTTTTCAGCATGTTCATAAAAGGATTAAACAGAGGACAAGTTTAGCGGCAACTACTCAAAATAGTCCTCTTTCTGTTCTGCTTTTCAAAAACAATGTTTCTTTTCCATATGTGAGTGTGATCTTTTCATTTTCTGGTACCTGATTCAATAAATCTTTATCTTCGTTTTGGGTTTTTTTTGTTGCTTTTCTTTTTTCCTAGCTAATCCCATCTCTTCTGACAATAAAATCCTTCTTAAGTCTCTGTTTTTTGTTAAAAAAAATTACTATTCAGGCTTAAAATACCAATTATCTTTGATTTATTCCTCATAATTTCTATTTTTGTTTCTCTCTCTTTTTTTTTTTTAAAGATTTTATTTATTTATTCGACACAGATAGAGACAGCCAGCAAGAGAGGGAACACAAGCAGGGGGAGTGGGAGAGGAAGAAGCAGGTTCACAGCAGAGGAGCCTGACGTGGGGCTCCATCCCATAACGCCGGGATCACGCCCTGAGCCGAAGGCAGATGCTTAACCGCTGTGCCACCCAGGCGCCCCTCTCTCTCTCTCTTTTTGTGTTATGTTCAGTTAGCTGCTGTATGGTATATCATTAGTTTTTGATGTAGTGTTCAGTGATTCATCAGTTCTGTATAACACCCAGTGCTCACCACAGCATGTGCCCACCTAAATGAGGTTCACCTTCTGTACATTCCTCTTAATTCTCCCCTCTGCTGCCTATGCAACTCCTTTTTCCTAGTTTGAGTTCTACCTTCTAGTCCCTGGATTATTGCAATATCCTTTATGTAATTCTTTTTGTCCGTAGTATTTCTCTTGCCAACCCGTCATTCTATTCAGTAGGAGCTTTTTTCTTTTTAAAGCACACAGCTTCAGTCATGCCATTCTGTTGTTCAAATTCCTTCTTTGGTCCTGTTGCTTACTAAGTGGAGACTCTCGCTGGCTTCCTAGTCCCTTTGAAAAGTCCGTCTTTATTTCCTAGTATTAGCTCCCTATGCATGTCTCCTCTAGCTGAAGCAGAAGAAATTGAGATTCCCTGAAGTGTCTTTCCCAAGTGTTTATTCTTTTTCTTCCCCTCTGCAGAAAAAACTTTGAACTGAGTCAGTGTGTTCTCTCGCTCTTTTCTGGTCGTCAGAACTTTACTACTCCTTGTGAGTCTTACTTCAGAGTCTGCCTTCTTTTTAAAAACTTCCAAGGTCTCCTGACTCAAAATCCAAATGGGCAAGAATTCTTAATCTACACACCGATTTCTTTGTACCATTTTTTGATATTTTACTCACTGTTGCAGTTCTTTTTCTCTCTCCTGTGTCTTCTATTAGCGCATGTCTGTTTAGAATCATCTTTGTATCCTGTATAACACTTTTGCTCCCTTTTGAATCCTTTTTAATAATTTGGCTTATTTTTTGTGTCTTCTGTAATACCTAGCACATGCTAGCACACAATAGATGAACAGATGTATGTAAATGGTGGTAAAAATTCTATTGGAAAGAATAACTGAGATAAGTGATCAGAGGAGTAATATATTAACGGATAAACTTTTTGAAATAATACAGATAATTATATATAAAAGCCAAAATACATAATAAAATTTAATATGAATAACAACTAAAATGAATAGTTTTAATATTTCAAACTTACTGAATTAGACTTCAGAGTATTTCTGTTCAGTAATCAATCATTTAGTGATATTAATAGTGATTGTACATAAACCTTAGTCTCTCCCAAAGTTTTTCTATCTAAGACTTTAAAGCAAATGAGTCTGGGGAAAAAAAGAAGCATGCTTGTTTTGGGACTCTAAAATCACTAAGGTTCAGCTTGTAGGATAGCATTTACCTATGTACAATAAAGATGTAAGGATCTTACATTTTATATTTAATTTACAGTACTCTCAATTATGTTCTTAGTAAAGTCTTCAAAATTTTTATAGGTGTGGATGTTTAATACTTTTATTCAGTTTACATTAAGGAAATGTTTACAGATGTAAAACATCAATAGAAACAAGTAGAAAATACATGAAAATATAATTGCATATGTTGTTTGTTTACCAAGTATACTAATGTACAAGTTTGAATGTTATATAAACTTCTTTTGTATTTAGGAAAAGGTTCAGAAAAAAAGTTATAGACAACTGAAGACTACTTTTGTTAATGTTACTTCTGAATGCCCATTGTAAGTAATTTTTCATAAATCTTAGTTTTATTCATATTTGAAGAAAATTATATAATGGAGTTAATATCTCTCTTCATTTTTATAGGAATGATGTTTACAATTTTAATTTGAATGGAGCTGATGAGCCTATTATAAAACTTGGAGTAAGCTATAAACCAGTATTTTGTATTTAGTATTTATTTTGTATTCACCATATAGTTATTACAGTGTGTGTTTTTTGGTTTCCATTCTCTTGGAGATATGCTTTAAAATATTTTAAAATTTATTTGGCACCAACTTAGGTATATTTGGTTTCCTTTCAAATCCTGTGAACTAAAGTAGAGAAAAATGGGTAATTGGGGTGTGGGGGGACTCACACTACTACATCAAGAAAATCAGTTTCTTTTTTGATACAAGAAATTTTAAAATAATTACTCCTATTTATTTTGTTTTTAGTATATTTTCTAGTATTAGCTTTCTTAAATATAAAAATATTTTAGTAAACAATTTAATTGATGCATCTTATGATAGCAAGTAATTTTATATGTTTACTTTTTAAATTTTTGTTTATCTTATTTCAACACTGAGAAAAAATTTTTAATGTTTATTCACACTATAGATCCAGGAATTTCAAGCTACAGCTACAGAAGCCTGTGTGGATAATTCAATAAAATTGTAGGTGCTTTTATTATAATCAGATGGATCAAATTAAAATAAACTTCTCAATTTTTTTTTCTTCAGTATTTCCCCCCGTTTGTCTGAGAGTTTTTAACATATGAGAAGAACTGACATGATTACCCCCATTATATTTCTAATATTTCAGCCTTTGTTTCTAAAATTAATATGCAGATTCTATGTACGTTTAATATTAGTTGTGTCTCTTAGATGATAAAGCTGAAAGGACTTAGTCCTTTCATCTGACCTTGTTATTCTTACAATTAACTGAGGTCAGAGAGCATAAGCAACTTGGCCAAAATTATATAGTGAATTAGTAAAAGAATAAGGCTGAAAACCCAGTTCTAACTGTCCATGTATGTTACTTTAAGAGAACAAATACTTAACTTTAATTAAAATTACTGCATATTTTTGTTCAAGGATAGGTTTAAGGAATCATGATGAACTTGAAACTTCTCTCAAAACAAAAGATAAAAGAGTAAGTTATATCTTAATGTGTCTATTAACAGCAGTATTTTAGAAACAATTTTCCAATGCCAAAGATGATCACAGATCTAGAAAACAAAATTACTTGGATTTTTTTTCCCCTCTGTGAGATTATCCATGTGCCCACTATGACTTTGGCATGGTCTCTGAGCTGTTTGTAACCATCTAGTAATAGAAGATATGACAGATTTAGTTACTTTCTTTGATGACGTTGGCTTATGTTTCTGTGGGAGTAAGCTGTTTTTAATAACAACAAAATATGAATCTGAGTCTTTGAATTTCTGAGTGACTTTCTAGATATGTTTTCCTTAATGCCAGGTAGATTAGTATGCCAAAAAATTAAGAAGTTAGTTTTTCTGTTGCTTGGGGTTGTTGTGTTTTGTTTGTTTGTTTTTTGTTTTTTGTTTTTGGGGTTTGTTTTTTCTTTTTGGCTTAACTTACCTTGCATAGCATATAATGAGACATATTTCTTCATCTATTACAAGGATTCTTTTTTTTTTTTAATAGATTGTAACAAATCCTAAAAAGAAAAATCTCTTTAGTGATACTGACACAGAATACAGATGTGATGACAGCAAGACTGATGTTAGCTGGCTAAAGGAACCAAAATCAAAACCACAGCTAATAGACTATAGCAGAAATAAAAACATGAAGAAACCTAAAAGTGGGAAATCAAGTAAGAAATCACTTTTTAGAGAAATGTTGCAAATGATTTTACCATTTCAACTAAATGAAATGCTTTGTTGGTTAATAAGTATATTTTTATATGTAGTTAGTGTTTATAACTACATAGCCTTGTGAATGGAAACGAAGAGCAAATGCACCACAACACAACAGTGGTTTTGTTTTTTGTTTTATTGTTTTTAGTAATATGATTATATATAAATTACTTTTTTTACTGGGATCTTAGAGACACAAAATATGATTTTCATATCCTTTGGTTCATGCATATTCTCATCATTTATCTATTCATGGCCTGTTATTCAGTTATTTAGCAATTGTGAATGATGTATTATTAAGTACTCATGAAAGCAACACTTTAAGCAAAAATCAGATCTTGGACATCCCATTTCCTGTCACAGCCAACACATATACTTTTTAGGAATTCACATAGAATTCATATAAAGATATATTGTAAGGTAAACAATTTTCTTGCAGAAATATTTTTGCCTAAAATCTTCCACAGAATATCTTTCCAGCATATGGCTTCTGCTTTGTCTAGTGACTTTCTTGAAGTAGCTGGATAAGAGTTTGAGGTATGGGTTTTCAGCTAGACATAATGACCATTTTCCTGGATTGTTTACTAAAACACAAAGATTTCATATATTCCATTTTTAAAAGAAGACCGCATAACTCTGAACTTTTAAATTGATATGTATTTTAAGGGAATCAGCTTTTATGTCAGGATAAAACTAGCCAGTAGAAACCTCTGTGCATGTGTCGGGGGGAGCGTGTGATGGCTTAAATAGAAGTAAAAATAGAAATATAGAAATGAAGTTTGGCATGTGTTCATAAATGAGGCTGAATCTTGAAAACAGGTGAGGCCTATCATATACATGAGGAAGAGAAGCATCAGTATTATCATCTATAAAAGAGACAAGTCAAGTCTGAAAGACAGCATCACATACTAGTGCAGGGAGTGCAGTATTGGGGTAGTTGGAACACAGATCAGACTTGTGGGAAGATGTTGAAAGACGTAACTGCATCTGGTCACGTGTCTGGACTTCGAAGCAGTGAGTTCTAAGCCAAGGGGAAACAAACATAAGATTCACATTCTCTCAGGGAGTTTACAGTCATTTGTAACATAGAGTAAATGATCAGAGATCTTGAGGAGACCATTCAAGGTTAGAATACAGTCATCAGTAAATACTTCTAAAATTGAACTTCTGAGTGAATTGTTTTGTTTAATGGCTGAATGACTACAAGTCAGTATGTAGGAGCTGGCTTATTGCCAGGATTGGAAAACCTTTCTCCCAAACTTCATTGCTTCCTGGCTTGGATAATCCCATTTCTTAGGCTCCAAAGAATATTTAGAAAGTTGATTGTGCCTGAAAGGCAAGAAAGGGAATAGAAACAAGCTACTCTCAGTAATGTGGATGAATCTTAGAAACAACGGTGAAAAATAAAGCAAATCATAGAATATTACATATGAGATGATACTGTCTTATAAAGCTCACTGTATTGTTTAGGGATACATATCTGTGAAGTAAAACTTTCTTTTTTAACACCCAAGTGAATGAGAAACAATTCAGGGTAATGAAAATATTCCCTTTTGGCAGATGGGATATTGAACATCATAGAGAATACACATAAATAGATACATCGTTATTTATAATCCAGCTCTTGAATGGTAGATGTACATAGGTGTTCACTTTATAACTTATGTTACGTATTCTCTTGCATGTTTACACATTTTAGGAGAAAGGAAATTGGTAATTCATATTCTACCAAACACTATAAAGTTATCAATGTCAATTTTACTTCAAATCATCTTGAAATTTAAATTTTTGAATGAGTTTAAAGATATATTCTTGTTATGACTTTAACTTCTATGAAAAAATATTCTAATAAATTTTAATGCCAGTTCTTATCTATTTGAAAAATGTATTTTCTTGAATTGCAGAACCATCTTTAGAAAGGGGACAACCAAGATCTAAAGTGGTAAAGCCAAGAAGTTTGTGTTCAAACATCACTGTAAAATTATTTTTCTTCTGTCATGTAAAAAAATTCATTTTTTCATCCCATAATTTTATCCTTATTGTTACTCGTTTTTCCATAATTGCTCTAGCCTTTGCATGCATCCTCATACTTCTGCCTTTTTGGATCATGTTGTCCTGTTTTAGGTCTATTTTATTCTGTGGTTATAGGAAATTTTGATATCTCTGCTTCTCTTTTTTCCTCTCTCTTTTTTATGTAAGTTAGGTAATATATACCAGGCCTCTCAGAGCTTTAATGACAGGGATAAAAAGGCAATAGAAAAGATATTTGGGCGGGAAGATAAAATCCCATCATTTAAAAATGTTAATCAGGAATCTTTTTATTCCTACAAATATTTTATGCATTTCTTGTTACAGTGCCAACTTTCTAGCAAATACCTTATATTTCTTATATCTCAGATATTGATCTAATAATTCAGAAATTTTTCTCCTAAAGACACCCAACAAAAACATCACCAAAAAGGTAGAGGAGACCGTTCCAGATGGGAGAACCAGACTTCCACGAAGAGCAGCAAAAACCAAAAAAAATTATAAAGATCTCTCAAATTCAGAATCAGAGAGTGAACAAGAATTTTCACATTCGTTTAAAGAGAAATTGCTAGTAAAGGTAAATAGATAAAATTCAGATTAAAAATTTCTGAAAAGCCTGTGAAAATACTAAATATAGAATATATTTTTGCGAAAATGTCATGTATCACATTTTAAGATGTGACCTTCTATATGAGAAATTTTAAAGACTGAAAATTGATCTTAGGCAATATGTAAATTTGTGATAAGTTAGCATTAGTGTTATAAAACAGATGTTTGACACCAGGAAAATGATAATTTGAAGAAAATATCTTTGAATTAGAAAAATGCTTGATTTTTCCAAAATTTTACTTCAGAAAAGTGCAGACTGTTGGGAAGCTGTGAATCTTTCTCCTTAATGGACCTGAGGTTCTTTCCGTACACTGCCCACCTGTGTCCATCCCTGGTTTCTGTCTTCTAATGTTACAGCTGTATCCCTAGCCATCTCTGCTTGAAAGCTTTTTTAACAAAGTACTTTAACTTCTTAAAATCTCTTAAGAATGATAGGTGACTAGTAGTCTTATTGACATCTCATTTTACAAATGAGAAGTTGAGGCTCAGAGAGATAAAGGAACTTGCCTAGGGTCACACAGGTAGGAGGAGGTGGTAAAACAAGGGTGTGAACCCGGAGAGTCTGGCACTAAAGGTAGGTCTCTGACCATGACACTGTTCTGATTTCACATCGGTAAACTTCCACCTCCCCCTTGTTTATAACCTTGCTAGCCTTTACTTGGAAGACTTTAAGGACTATAATTTATCTCCACATTTTCTATCACTTCTTACTTTAATTTACTATACATATAGCTGGCTAAGTCTTCCCAAGCCACCTCTCCTCTTCTCCCTCTTCAAAGAAAAATCCTGAAAATCTCCATATAGTGAAATATTCAGTGTATCAGTTTACCTCTGCAAGCTCATTTCTCCTGTTCCCTGGTATATACCCAGAGCTGAAACAGATGGAAAAACCTGTGACTCCCAAGCGGGACCTGGGACATGCTCACTTCGACAGCACGTGTACCCAGTGAGACCTGTGCTTCTCTGCTTCCTCTGCTCTGTCAGGAAGCCTTAGTAGGTCTGGCCTGGCCTGCCCTTAGTAGGTCTTCCCTCACCATCTTCTTTTACAACTCCCAAGCATGTCAGCTACCATGAAATCCAGGAACTCTTTCTGGTTTCCCCAAACGGAATATAATTTTCTCCTTACAGCATTTTTTTTGTATTTCTTATGCTATTATAGTGCATGTATTATATTTTCTTGTGAATTTGTCATATGCCTCCTGATATATTAGAAAGTCCTTCACTACTCATGTTGAGACCACTGTTGTGCCTGTAAATAGTAATAGAAGGTATTTAGTATTTCAGCATAATTTGTATCCAAGTATAAATTATTTGTATTCAAGTATGATTTGATAGTTGTCAATACATTTAGGAGGAGAATATCCATTCCAGAAGCAAAACCACGAAGCTGCCGAAGAAACAACAGAACACCTTCTCTGCTGAAACACAGAAGGGTATATCAAAAGAATGGAAAAATCCAACTCTCCTAAAAGATGCTATAAGAGATAATAGCCTTGGTTTATCTCCCATATCCTTATCTGGGAGCCCACCGTCTATAGAAGTAATGAGATGTCAGTATCATTTTTTTTCTCTTAATATTCAATAAGTTTCTATAATGACTAATTGTGTGAAAATACAGTTTGAAGATTAATCTTAAATATGCCCTTCAAAATTATAGGTAGTCAAAACTTTGTTTTTTGAACTAGTTAATGCTGGTAACTTTGTGAAGCAGACATCAGGACCGCGTCCCTGTGACACTCAAGTCTTTCATGATATGAAGTTAAAGATCAAATGCTTCAATATGGAAAATATTTAATGTATATTTATAAATTATAATGTGAAAGCTGAATAAGCTTTTAGGCTTTTAATCCCCAAATATATTTAATAACATGAAAATAATGATGGGGATTTCTGCTTTTCTTTTTTACATTTCATTGACAAAAGTCTCCAAGGAATCCCATGGTCATTCTGTGGACCCATAATGGATTATCTTCATGATGTGAGGTTTGCTTTTATTTAAAAATAACTGACAAAATTCATATTCTTTGGAGCCACAGTGCACACACACACACACACACACCCCACACTTCTCCAGCATAGAAACTATAAGTTTGTACTTTTTATATTTTTCAGTTACTTTTAAGGATATTTTAAAGCATTTCCAAGTATCCCATCTTTTCTGTTAAAATTCAGGATTTAAAAAGTTAACATATACTTCCTCCAGAGTAGCTATTTTGTTCTTTTCTAGAATATTTTCATAGTGCTCAGGACCACTGTAATGTCAGATAACCACATACTAGAAGACAGATGTACATGCCCTTATTCGGCCTGAAAACTGTCTGAGAATTCATTTATACTAAGACTTATTTTGGCTGTGAATTTCCTCATCTATGTATGAAGGATTTAGATAAGCCATCTCCAACCAGAAAATCCTGTGATTTTACTATGTGACTGTATTGGCTATGATGTCAAAATACTCAAGATAATACTTAGGTTGATCATCACAGAGCAGCTCGTATCATATTCTGTTTGAACTTTTGAAAGTTCTTATGATTACATTTTAAATTGAGCTACAATATTTTCTATAATATTTTCAGAGTCCTAAAAATTTGGTCTTGATTTATTAAACATTTATCTTTTTAAATATAGGTAAGATTTGAGGATTTGATCATTATGTTCTTAGGATGTAATCGTACTCTGAAGCAGACACCAGTGATAATAGCTGCCACCTGTTTTGTGTTTTGTGCGGCAATACAGGTATAGAGAAGATAAGAGAAAGGGATTTTACTCAGGATTATGACCGTATAACAAAATCTCTATCACCGTCTCCAAAAATTTCATCACCTGAATCCTTAAGCAGTAAATATGGAGTTGGAGGCCCAAAAAAGTCACTTAAAGACAGTGACAAAAGTTTATGTGCAAGAGAAAGTTGCTCACCAATTCCACGATCCTTCTTGGTAAGAATATACATTATTTTTTTCCTTTATCAGGTGTATCTGAAGGGGGTAAATCATTTGCCACTAATCTTAAATATACATTGCTTATCCACCTAACGTAGGGTTCTGGTCTTGGTCTGCGGGAGAAGAATAACCTACTGATAAGTAAAATAGCCTCCGTGAAACTTCTAGACTAGTAAGTAGCTGTACAGGAGGAAGGATGTAGTGGTGTGGGAAGCACGAAGTGCTGTTAGGAGTATCGTGATAGGAAAGATCACTCCCACAGAGGCACTACTAGTCTACACATCCAAATCACATAGTTCACGGAGGCACTACTAGTCTGCACATCCAAATCACATAGTTCACGAGTGAATATGAAAAGTAACAAATTTAACAATACATGAAAAATTATTCTTCCTCTTTTGTATATTGTTATATGTACCATTTCTTCTTAATACGTAGTTATGTTCACAAGGGTTGTAAAAAGACATTAAAGATAGGAACCAATTACGGTCAAAGTGAGGGAGGGTAGCTAAAACTGTCATGCCTACAAGGAATAGTTTTAAGTTGTGGATACTTTGGTACCAGTTTACAAACCCCACCCCACCTCCACTCCCCCCCCCTTTTTTTTTTGGTTTGGGTTGTATAAATGGCTTAAATTGGAGAATTTTAAAGCAGTAATAAAGTTACAGAACTGACTACCAAGATAATATAGCTTACTATAACTGGGTATAGCAGAAAGAGTTTTGAGTCAGATTCGCATTTAAAATTCTGGCTCTCCTCTTTGCTGTGTAACATTTTACAAGTTAATGAATCCCTCTGCACCTCAGTTTTCTCATCTACACAGTGGGGCTGTGAAAAATTGGTCTGATTGTACAAGCATTACTACCCGATACATAGTAAATACCCAAATATATTATTCTCTTGATAATGTGCTAACCTCTGTATATGGAGATGGAATTAATTAATGAGAGTTCAGTACACCTACAGCCACGATCTAAAACCTCTGATAAAACCAAACTTCTGTCCTACAATTTCGAACTGAATGTTTTTATTCCTACAGGGTTTTAAGGTCTTTTTATTCTGTTTAGCCAGTAGTCTTCACAGAGCACATTTTTCTAACAAAATCTCTCGTGAAAGCACCAATGTGTCAAAAAGATAAAAATGGAGCTGCACTATTTAAAGCAGACAGGAGGTCTGCACCCCAGCGTACTCGGCCTCCCTCCCCAGTAACCCCCAAGGCACCTTTGCAAGACTCTCAATTTCTACAAACCATAGTTTGAACACCAGTTTCCTACTAGCTCATCATCCCACCATCCTTTGTCAATATTTCTCTACCATCCTTGGTTTCCCTGAATCCTTTAGCCCCTCAGTATTCCATCTTGCAAATCTCAAAACCTAGATAATCCCCTGCCCACTTTTTTTATGCTACTCGGTGCTAGTTGGAATTTTAACTGTCACATACTTGCCCTTTGTTTCCCATTAACTGTTGACTCTAGATATCAGAAATTTGCTATGTAAATAGCTCTGACAGCTTGCGCTCTCCGACACTGCAATGTGATAGTGCCCATTTCTCTACAGTTTCAACCGGCTGACCAGATGGTTCTCTTTTTGCCAATCTGTAAGTGTAGTGAGTAACTTCAGTCTGCGTTTTACTGATTAACAGCATCAGTAGTTCGTGTTTTTTGGCCGGTTTGTGAATTGCCTGTTTTTTCTAATTTTTTAATTGCATTGTCTCATTTTTCTTATAAATTCGTAGGAGTTCTTAAAATATTCTAGATATTAATTCTGTATTGGTTATGTACAATGCAAACATTCTTTTTCCAGTATGTTTTCACTTAAATAAAAAACTTCCATATGACAAAAAAAAAAAAAAATGAAATTTACCAGTCTTTGTGTTCAACAAACACAACATTTTTCTGGTAAAAATGTTAGTTTTGATTCCTTTTAACTTTTAGGATCAATCTTTCTCGGATTTGTCTTTGCACGTGGGTGGTGAAGTAGAGCAGCGTCATGCATGAGGTACCCTCCTGTCTCCATCATTTGCCGTGTTCATCTGGGCACAACCCCTGGCAACAGCGGGGAGGAGGGTGCCTGGGCCAGCGACTGTGAGGTGGGCTCTCTTTGTGCTGAGGCCACATGGCTGTCAGCAGTAGAGCTTTACAGGGTGCTTCACCACCCCACACCCCTCTCATTCTTGTACACACTCTTGGCCCTCTACTCATTCATGTAAATTTTGCAGTTTGTCTAAGGGAATTGCCATTTCCCAATATTGATACTGAGCTTTCTTGTCCACATATTTTTCTCTCTACATTTTGGTGTTATTTCCAACAAAATTATGCCAAATCTTCCACAAAGAAAATAGATTAATTCCTGTGTTTTATGGAGTTTCTTTTTGCTGTATTAAAAAACCTAAATTTTGGGGGTTAATTTTTTGCTTTTGTATAGAAACACTATTGATTTTTATATCTCCAACTACCTTGACTAATTCTGTCATAGGGCCTGCCTAGGGCCTCTTGGATTTTGAATATAGACAGTTACTCATGATAATTTTTGCATTTTTCCATTCCAGTTCTTATACTTTAGTTTTTTTTTTTTATTGTTAAAGTGATGATGACCTTGGGGGCAATGTTAACTAGATACCATACTAATAGGCGTGCTTATTCTGTAGTTTTTGGTGGATACTTTTATAAAATTAATGTTTTAGTTGTCTAAGGATTTTTTCCCCTTTAATTGTGAATGGGTGTTGAATTTTAGCAGCAAATGAATTATTCCCTCAAAACATAAGTAGCTTTGGTTTCATATTGTTGTTTTAGCTTTAAATAATTTTCTAATTTCCTTTAGGCTTGCATATGTCTTGTTCATTCATAGCCCAGGCATACTCCAATTAATACTGTTGTGAATAGAAAAAATATAAATTCTGTGGTACTTACACAAGATACACACAACTGGAACAGCTACTCAGATGTAAGCGTTCATAGTTCAGAAAAAAAGTTGATGAAAGTTGAATTTGCAAACAATAATGAAAATCCTATACAAAATACAAAATAGATGTTTAAAGGGTAGTATCCATCCAACTTAAACTAAGATTGTTCTTACAAGAACCAGATTACTGGCCTTTAATAATTATTTTATTTTAACTGTTACTGAAAATCTGAAAAAATTTGAAATTTTTAAATGAGAAGTTGTAAGGTCTTAAATAGTGAGGATATAGCTGCTGAACCACTGACTTACACAGTTATAACTGGGACTTTCTGTTTTCATGATTAAATAGAAATTTGGTTGAGCTTTGTGCCACTATAGCAGTCCATCAATCCATCATTAAAAATATTGTAATTACCTGTAAAACAACGGTAAGGCAAAATTGTACAGCTTGGCGAGGGCTCAACCCTCCACCTCAGTAGATAGGCTCCTGTTCCTTTTCTGCTTGGTCTGGATCTGCCGACCCACCTCGTAAGTAAAGGCAGGCGACTGGAGTGGGCATGCGTTTTCATGGAATAGGAAAATGACTCATTTGACTGGCATGGAGAAACTTGTGTACTGAAACAGGAAAACACCAGGTTAGATGAAAAAGGTGTGGCTGAAATGTAGGTTCAAAGAGTTTAGACTTCTAAGAAAGAATTGAAAAGCAGAAGAGTAGTTGAAAAAGCCAGCTGAAAACTATTGCTGTAATTTAAGATTGAGACGAATGTAGGAATTTTCATTAATGTGAGGTTGTGTTAGAGATACAGAGGAAGGGGTATAAACAAATTCTGTAAGCTCTCTTGGCTTCGCCTTTGACCATCTTTCTCAAACCCTAAAGCAAGTAAATTGCAAATTTGGTCCATTTCTTTTTCAGATAGTTTTGTTTCCACTTTCTATTTTAGGGAAGTCATTCCGCATCTCCACTTTCCCTGTCTAGTGAAGGAAGAGAGCAAATATGGTGTGACATGCCTTGTGACTCTACTCACATGTCAGGTTTGTAGTCCTAGCACTGCTTTAAAAACAGTATTAATGAAGTACTACTGTGAAATTTCATGTAAAGGAATTATAGTTTAAGTCATAACATTTATTCGATCTAGTTAATGTCAAATGGAAAATAGAACTTAATGCACAGTTGCCTAAAAATGAATAACCAAAAGGCTTTTTTTTATAAAAGCAAGAAAATTATTAGGTATTTTTAATCGATTGTAGCCCTGTTTTTTAACTGTACCTAAGGCCCCACACAGCATCTTAATCGCAAACGAATGTACATAGAGGACAATCTAAGTAATGCTGATGAAATAGACTTGGAAGAGGAGGAGAGAGGGAGAGTGTACTTGCTTCCCAAAAAACTACCTAAAACCGAAGACAGAGATCATCACACTTACAAAGGTAAGTAGATCAAATGCCTTTGTCAGAATGCAATTATTGTGGAAGGTGGTTTCTTAGATCTTGAGTGATCCACAAAAAAAATCCCCTCTGTAAAGAGAACTCTGGATAAGTCTAATAAGGATGATGCTTTATCACAAAGTTCACTTTATGTGAAAAATATGGTAGTCAGGGTCTGTACTTATAAATCTCCTTTGTAATTCTATTATTGATTACCACAAACTTTACAAATTTACGGACAGATCTGTGTGTCACTAAATATTTGGTTGTTAACATGGAAATATTTAAAAAAATGATGAGTCCAAAAATGTTCCATCCCAATGTTACCATTGCCAAGAGGATTTTTTAGAAATCAAAATATTTTTAAATTGAAAAATAGGAGTTCTACCTTTTATGACATAATTCTTAGATCACACATAGAATCTGAAAATAAGATTTTGTTCTCAGCTTCATGAGACTTCTAAACTTCATGAAGTTTAGTTTCAGACTAAATTTGTAATAATGCATATTTTAAACTTAACCTGAGTGTCTTCATTTTTTAGTGTCTGGAAGTGTATCTCCATTATCAATACATGACTTTTCTATCCGTGGGGAGAGCTGGGAAAGTGAGATCTCGGGGCTAGGGGTGATGTGTGAGAGCCTCAACACGGAATTCAGGAGGAAGTTTCACGTGAGTTACCGTTCTTTAAATTATGATTTATCCCAATAATAAGATACTAGCTTTCTATGAGACTAGCAGCTGCGTTGTCTCTTGGCAACAAAACACCCATTTATTAACTCTCTTAGTCCTCACGGACTGGTGAAAAGTGGAGTGAGTCGTCTTAGGAGCCAGGTTTCTCTTCGAAAATCTGTGTGTTACCCATATTCTTTCTTTTCTAGATTCTTCGTCTTATTTCCCTTTTCAATTTGTTTACCATTTGGACTCTTGGCATGATTTTTCTGTTTTTCTGAACAATTTTCTTCTCCTGCCTCATCTCTTTATTGCCCAGAGATGACTGCTAGAGAGGGCACTGTCACAGAGCATAAAGGATGCAGCCCCTCTCATTCTGTGTCACCACGTCTGCACACCTACGTAGCCTTAGCTGCTGAGGCTCCAGTGAGGTGGTGATTGCAAAAATACTTTCTGGAACAATTTTTAGTTATTGTTTTCTCCACTTCCTTATCGCACATGCCTGTGTTTAGAATAGCTTTCTTTGCCTGCTGTTAACCTGTGCAGAAAAACATCTTTTATCATCAGCCCCATCTCTTCCTTGTCTTTTTCTTCTCTCTGAAATTAAGATTCTGTGTATTTTATTTTGATTTTAATTATCAAAGTTCAACATGCTCTAAACAAACAGAGAAGCCCTGATTTATACATACTGTTCTGCATCTGGCCAGGTCTCACAAGTATGTTCTCATGGAAGACGGTAATAATTCTGTGTGTGACTTTTAGGCTCTGTTCCTGAAGAGAATTATAATCAGTAGCATTTTTGTAAATAATGTAGACTGTGGTGTCTTTACAAAAACAATGATGAAGCCCTTAGAACCTTCTTCATGGAACCAGACGCTGCTCTGACTGAGCTAATTTATTAACACTTGGGTTTAAATGACCAAGTTTTGCATTTGTCATTTTTCTGAGTTCTTAATTATTTCATGGTAAAGGCTTTGTTCTTAACATAGTCTTGGTTAGATTATTTTGTAAAGAGTTTTCAAGTTAAAAATTAGTATTTTTCAGATCCGCCAAAAAATGATGGATTATTTTACTAAGCAGTCTTGGAAAACGGCTCAACAACATCTGAACACAATGAACCATCAGATTCAGGAGTATAGGTCTGTAATAAAAACCTCTTTTGAAATCTTCTGAATGCTGTGGTTTACAAAAATAATTTCATTTTGTTTCTTTAATAGGATCAAAAAACTTGATAAGTTCCAATTCATCATCATTGAGGAGCTGGAGAATTTCGAAAAAGACTCACAGTCTTTAAAAGAGTTGGAGAAGGAATTTGTGGTTTGTGCTTTTAAAGAGCTACACTTGTGAAAACTTACTTTTGTCCTTTAGAAAAGAGTTTTAGATTTCATATACACACACTTATAGACTGACGCTTACGATGAATACCTTTGATAATAAGGGGAACACCCTGAGAGAGAGTGTGTAACATCTGGAATATGCTTAGCAAATAGCCACGTTGTTTAGGAATATAGTAATTCTCCAAGAGTTAATTTTTGTATTTTAAAATTTAGGATTTCTGGGAGAAGACATTTCAGAAGTTCAATGCCTATCAAAAAAGCGAACAGCAGAGGTTAGTGTGATGTTCTTAATGACTGGAATCTATATACATTTTTAATTTTTAGTAAACCTAAAAATCTAATCACTATATTATAGCAATTCAATTAAAATAACTACAAACAATTCCTTTTGCTAGGCTGCACCGTTTGAAAGCCTCCCTGGACAAAGATGTCTTCCACAACACAGCTTACGAAGACACTGTGTTTACATCTGAGGTACGGCTTTTACCTGTTTGTAGATCAGCTCTCTCAATGCCATGAACATTTTACACTAAATTTCATAGATGAAACATGTATTTACAGATGTGTTCGATGAAAGAAAACATGAAAATGCTGCAAGACAGACTCCTGAAGGAAACAGTAAGTCTGCTCTCGGGTCGGGGCTTCATGGGGATTGGCCGCCAGTCAGTGGCAATTCTTCTTTCTTTTAGCCCAGTGATGTTTAGTTGTTTAAATTAGAATAATGGGAGCAAATGCATCGTAAAATAGTAATAGAGGTGACTAAAATGAGTCCCCCGTAAGGAAAAACAGAATCAGTTGGCAGATTTTAAAATGAGCTAAAAGAATGACTTCTCGGCACCGTACGGAAGCACCGCGCGCTGCGGTGGGCCTCCGCGGTGCCGTCCGCAGGAGCCGCGTCAGGACAGAGCTACCCAGAAGGGACTACTGTCTGCTTGGACAACAGGACTCCATTTACTTAGATTTGAGGATAGAAGTAGTTGACTTTCCAGGGGTCTAGTAGACCAGAGCTGCATTCTGGGGGAAAAGTACTCCTGGGGTGGGCGGTCCAAGTGAACGTGGCGGACATTCTTATGTGTACTGTGATATATCCACACACAGATTAGTATTAATGTCCTTACCCAATTTTAATAGAAGCTCACTATGCTGGAATAGCAGAGGATCAGGCCTTTATGGCTAAGCCACCTTAGCTTGAAGCAAACAAGCTGACTGGACTGGTGAACAAAATTCAGTCTAGAAAAAAATTTCAACAATTTGGGATTTAAAAGACGATCTCTCATATCAGTGATAATGCCTGAACTCTGTAGCTAGCTAGGAATAGATCCTGGGGGCAGGAGAGTTAGATAGCACTGATAAAAAATATCTTTCTTTATGAAAGGGACTGTTTTAAAAAGAAGCCCAAGTAATAGCTAGTTTTTTTCCCCCCTCTATTTGGTGGTTTTACAGTGATTGATAATTTAAAATCTAAGCATGATTTTTTCCCCCCCGGCTATAGCAAGAAGAGGAGCTTCTTAATGTACGCAGAGGACTGATGTCATTATTCATGGCTCATGAAAGAAATGTTCGTGTGTGAGGTCTAGGTGTTATCAACAAGTTTTATCCACTTATTCCTTTTTGTGTATAACAGGAAATACCAGAGTAGCCCTACAAAGAGAAAAACACACATGTCACCCAGGCAAGAGTGCTTTTGTAGGAGCCTCCAAATCCAAAGAAATGTCGTCTTATGGATGAGAAAGAACCACTTTAACATGACTCCAACCTCAAGAGACTTCTGTCTGTAGAATACTACTCTTCTTTTAAAGAGAAATTTTTGGGAAACCAAACAGCAAAAGGAATTTGCTTGTTTTTGAAGTAATATTTACATTGAATAAATCTTACCGAGTTTACTCATAAAACTAGTTTAATAAAGTTTATCTTATAAAATATTTTTAAATGAATACAGTTTGAAGTAAATATAAGGTATTGCTAGTTCAGAATATACTACATGTAATAAAATTTAGCCATGCTGAGAAAGGGGAGAAGGCTCGGATTTAAAATGCTTACCTGGTACTCTCAGCACACTGTGGGAGAGAGTGTTTATTCAGTTACGGCTCCAGTTACTATATTGTCTGAACATCTTAATTCTAGGTAGAAGTCTTAACTCATAAGCAGGCTGTTTTGACCAGTACTTTTTAAGCTCCTAAGATTCGTTGTAATATCTTGCTAAAATATACATTTGTTTTAACTGTATAATTAAGTTGAAATAAATGCTATGTGACTTGAATATTATAAAGTTATTTTATAAATTATGTTCCTCTTTTATGAACATTGGATCAAACAAAACGTCCTTCTCCCGTCGTGCATCTGAACGGCCTCCCCCTGTTGCCGGCCCGCACCAGGACGGCAGAGTAGGAATACGACCAGTATTTGCAGACAGTGGTAAAAGCAGCTCTCAGTCTAGACAAGCAGAGGAATTCAGTTATCAATCAATCAGTAGGGCAGCAGAGATTCTAGGTCAAGAGACAGTGACAGCTCTGCCCTAACAGTAAATAATCCTCAGGAGTTGAAACTCCACGTTTCCCGGTGAGAATTTAGGGCTCCTCCCATCTTGACTCCCCTCCCCGTTTGGCCAGACTTTCAAGTCAGCTGCATGATGGGTCACACGCATTCCCATATTGCACCGAGTGCGCGGCCCAGCCCGGGTCTCTGCTGCGAGTACCCAGCAGTTGTTACCCACTGGGTCTCCTTCCCAATGTTCTTCTCTGCCTGACCTTCCTCCGCCTGCAGCTTGCTTTCTGCAGTAGTCCTGGGCCGTGCCTGTTACCTTCCTTGTCCCTCTTTCCTTCCTTACCCTTTATACTCTAGTCAAAACTAATACTTTTTCCCTCTCTCCTCTCATTGAATCTGCTAATTCCGACCCTTCATTCCACAATCTGAACATCACAGGAGAAAAGTTATAATCAGGCTTAAATTTATGACCATGTATTTCAAATGGCTGCTCAGCAGGCCCACCTCTGCTTAACTGACTTCAGCACGTTTCCAGAGTGTTCCCGCACATCAGTCCCACATTCCTTAGTTCTTTACCTTGTAGCTCCTGAACATGGTACCTGCATCAATACCAGCATCTTCGGATTGCTTACACGTTCCTGTGGCAGGATTGTCCCCCTACTGGTGCTCTGAGTCCTGTTGTCTTTCTTTGGTATCACTGCCAGTGTGGATAGCCCACACTTCTTACACCAAAAAAATGGCCCCCGGCATCAAGTTCCCCTCTGACTGCTGCCGGTCCAATGTACTTCTCTACTCACCTTTACACAGAACATAGGGAAAGAATTTTCTCTAGTTACTATTTCACTGAACCTACTTTTAATCAAAATACCAGTGATTTATTTTACCAAGCATAAGCTCCATCCTTTTTTTTTTTTTTTTTTTTTTTTAAGATTACTCATTTTGAGAGAGCGAGAGAGCAAGAGAGCACAAGCCAGGGGGAGGAGAAGAGAGAGAGGGAGACTCCCCACCAAGCAAAGAGCCCAATGCGGGACTCGATCCCTGGACCCTGGGATCATGACCTGAGCTGAAGGCAGACGCTTCACTGAGCCACCCAGGCACCCCAGTCTCCATCTTCTTAACCCAGCTCCTCAATGCCATGTCACCCAGACTTTGGCTGGCATATTTTCCATTCCTTGTATCTTTTCTGGCTTCCCTTTTCCCTCTTAATGCAGGACTCATTTCTGGTCTGTCACTTTTCCTCCATCTCTACTTTCTCCTTAGGTAACTTCCTACGGTCCTGGGTAGTAGCCGTCTCTGTGTTGGTGGCTTGCAAATGCATACAAGTTCTGACCTTTATTTTGGACATTAGCATCGCACACACTGCTTTATTGACAGTTCTAATCAGCCTCTCAAGTCTCAGAACAACCCTTGACTTCTCTCAGTACTCTTTCTCAACACCAAAGGGAAAACAAACCTTGCTTCTCCGTCTCTCTTATCCACCCAACTGTGCAAGCCAAAACCTAGAATTCCTGATTTTGCTCTTTCCCGTGGCCAGTTGATCAAGTCCTGCAGATTTTACTGCCAAAATATGCTCCCCATATGTGTCATTTCTGTCACTTACATTGTCACTACTGTTGGCAGTGTCAGTATTTCTCACACAGACGACTGCACCAACCTCCTAGACGGCTCCTCAGCGTTCACACTTGGCTTCCGCAGCCCTGCTTCACTTTGCAGCCAGGACAGTCTCACTACGTCATGAACCCTAGCACGCCTCTTCCTTACATAAAACTCTCCAGTGACCACATGCTCTTAACCTGTGCGTCAAAGAAGAAACCACAGGGAAATTACTTTGGGACAAATGAAAATGCAACATTCTGAAACTTAAGTGATAGAGCTGAGAGGGAAGTTTATACGTTAAAAAGGAAGATCTCAAATCAATAACCCAAGTTTAAACTTTAAAAAACTAGAAAAAAGAGCAAACTATACCCAAAGCCATTAGAAGGCAGGAAATAATAAAGATTACACTGGAGATTTAAGGGAAAAAAAGTGGAATAGAAAAACAACAGAAAAAAATCAAAACCAAAAGTTGGTAAACCCTTATTAGACTGAGATAAACAGAAGTTGAAAATTTCTTTAAGATTTTATTTGAGAGAGAGAGAGAGCACGAGTGGAGGGAGAGGGAGAAGCAGACTCCCTGATGAGCACAGAACCCAACGTAGGGCTTGACCCCAGGGCCCCCGAGGTTATGACCTGAGCTGAAGGCAGACATTTAACCGACTGAGCCACCCAGGCACCACCAGAAGACTAAAATTTTGAAAATCAGCAATGGAATTGGGGACATTACTACTGACCTTACAGAAATAGGATTATGAGAATACTGTAAACAGTTGTATGCCAACAAATTAGAAACCTTGTGTGAAATGGATGAATTCGTAGAAACACAAACTGCCAAAACTTAGTCAAGAAGAAACAAAATCTAAACAGTCTTGTAACATGTTAAAGACACTGAATTGGGGTACCTGGGTGGCTCAGTCAGTTTGGCATCTGACTCTTGATTTCGGCTCAGGTTATGATCTCAGGGTTGTGGGACTGAGCCTCATGTCGGGCTCCATGCTCAGCGGGGAATCTGCTGGAGTCTCTGTCTCCCTCTGCCTCTGCCCTTCCTCCCACTCATGCACATGTATCCCCTCTCTCTCTCTTAAATAAATCTTAAGAAGAGATTGGTAGAATTCTTTCATAACTGACTCAAATATTTAAATAAGAATTAACACCAGAAAATAAAAGAGGGAACATTCTTAACTAGTCTATGGGCCAGCATTCCTTTGCTCCCAAAGTCAAATAAAGACATCACAAAAAAATTACAGACCAGTACACCTTATGAATGTAGGGTAAAAGTCCTCAACAAAATAACGAGCAAGCTGAATTCAGCAGCATATTTATTAAAAGGAATACATTTAATGGAGGAAGAAGATTTGCACATGGAAACTATGAAACATTGTTGGTAGAAACTAAAGAACACCTAAAGGGGAAAGGCCTCTCATGGTCACTGACTGCAAGACTTAATATTGTTAGAATAGCAATACTCGGAAGTAATTTACAGATTTAATGCAACCCTATCAAAATCCCAGTAGTCTGTTTGCAGAAATAATAAAGCTGATCCTAAAAATCAAACTGAAATGGAAGGAGCCGCATAGCAAAACAACCTCGAAAAAATAATGCAGCTGGACTACTCACACTTTTCGAATTTCATACTCACCACAAAGCTGTGTTAATCAAGACCGTGTAGTGCCTCCGGAAGAAGAGACATCTAGACCAGTGGAACAGAAATGACCATCCAGGAATAAGCCTGCTCCTCTACGGCCAATTGAGCTTCATCAAGACTGCCAAGACCATTGGTGGGGAAAGGAGTGGTCTTCAACACGTGGTTCGGGGCAACACGTGGACAGCCCCATGCAGAACAAGGTTGTGCCCTTACTTTGCAACATACATAAAAAATAAATTGATCAAAAATGTAAACGAGCTAGAACTATAAAACTCTTTTAAGAAAAAGCATAGGAGTAAATCTTCATGACCTTGGATTTGGCAGAGAAGACACCAAAAGCACCAGCAACAGGAAAACAAAACAAAACAACAACAAAAAACCCAAAAGGTAAATTGGAGTTAAAAAAAAAGAAGAAGAAAGAAAACCTTTGTGCAAAAAGCACTTTCATAAAAGTGAAAAGACAACCTACAGAATGGGAGAAAAATGCCTACAAATCACATATCTGCTTAGGATCTAGAATTTAGAATATATAAAGAATTCTTAGAGCTAAGCAACAAAATGACAAATGACCCAATAAAAGCAGGGGCAAAGGACTTGTATGAGCATTTCTCCAGAGATGTACAAATAGCCAACAAGCACGCGAACATGCCCGGAATAGCATTAGTCATTTGGGAATTACAAACCATAGCAAGATGCCCTTCACACCCACCAGGACGGCTAGAATCAAAGGACCGAAGATAAGTACCGGCAAGGTGGTGCAGGGCTCCGAGCCCCGTGGGTTCTGCGGGAGTAAGATACTGCAGCTCCTGTGAAAACCAGTCTGGGGGCTCCTCCGAGAGTTAAATGTGGAATTATCCTATGACTCAGCCATTCCACCCTCTGGCCATACACGCAAAGAACAGGTACCTGCACAGGAATGTCCGTGAGCAGCACTAGTCACGAAGGCCGCACGTGGAAACGCCCTGAATGGGCATCGAGTGAGTAGACGCAGGTTGAACCTGTCTACGTGGGCTAGCACCCAGCCGTGACAAGGAAGAAGCACTGATTCATGTTACAATGTGGATGAACCTCAAAATCGTGCTACGTGAAAAAATAAACACGAGAGCTTCCACTGTAGGATTGGATTTACAGGTAATACCCAGAATATGTAAATCCATAGAGACGAAGCAGGTTGGGGGTGGCCAGGAGCCCCAGGAAAGGGAAGATGAGCAGTGCCTGCTTCCAGGACATGGAGTGTCCTTGTGAACCAGAGGGAACCGGCGGTTGTATGGCTTGTGAGTGCATTAGATGCCGCCGAACTGCACTCCTAACGTGGTTAACTTCGTGTTACCTGCATTTCACCTGAATTTACTTTTAAAAGAAAATAAAACACTGCAAAACCTCTCCAGAGGTGTCCTTTGCACTTAAAACCCAACCTTTATATCAGGGCCTGAAAGTCCCTATGTGAGCTGCCCTTTGCCTCTTTCCTCGCCCCTGCTTCCTGTTCCCCTCCTCTCTCGTTCAGCAGACTTCCAGCACTGTTTCTTGAACAATCCTATTCTTGTCATGGCATCTTTGTTCTTGTGACTCTGTTCTCCGTGGCGCATGCTGTCCTTTGGGACTCACGTGAACAGCAGTACTTCAGAGAGCTCCTCCCTCCCAGTCCTATTAATCTAACACTTTCCTTCCAGAAATTTCTTTCTTCCTCCCTTCCATAAACCCCGCTGCTCTAAATTCTATGAGAACAGGAACCTTGTCTGTCTTACTCACTTATGAATAGTAACTTAGGTCACTATCTCCAGAACCTAAAAACGTGCTAGAAAAGTAAGCTTGCAGCAATGTGAATGAGTGAGGGGGTGAATAGAGCATTTCTAGGTAGGAATGTACAGAATTCAGAGAGGGCGAATGCGCCTGAAACTCTCAGATCCTCAAAGCCTGCACGGTTGCAGCATTTCCATTAAAACGGATAATGAAGTATTAGTCAATCAGCCACGTGAGCATCTATGACATGTCACGTGCTGTGCTCAGCTCTAGATACGGAGATAAGCAAGAAATGAACCCTTTCCTTGTACTTAAAAGGAACGTAACTCGAGGGAACAAACTGAGGGTTGTGGGGGGGTAACTGGGGGACGGGCATGAAGGAGGGCAGGGGATGGAATGAGCACTGGGTGTTGTATGCAACTGATGAATCACTGAGCTCTGCCTCTGAAACTAGTACTACACTATATACTCACTGAATTTAAATTAAAAAAATTTTTAAAAGGTGACTTTAGAAAAATGTGAAATATGTATATCCATGTTTTGTAAAGACAAGGAGCATTTGAATTTCAAAAAAAATCATAAAAAATTCTACAGATTTCCATTTTATTGGCCCCTTGGAAGAATTGTGTAGGTGCGTCAAATGTACATAGACTTTATTATCAAAGTCGATATTGTATTTTTGATGGTTACATTTGTGATATTTAGTTTTGGGTTTGTTGAAAAACCTATTAGGGGGGTGGGGGCCTGGGTGGCTCAGTTGGTTAAGTGTCCGACTCTTAATTTTGGCTCAGGTCAGGATCTCAGAGTTGCGAGATTGAGCCCCACGTCAGGCTCCGCACTGAGTGTGGAGCCTGCCTAAGATCCTCTCTCCCTCTGCGCCCCCCACTCCAGGCTCTCTCTAAAAAAATAATTAAAAAAAAAAAGAAAAACATTAGGTCAAAAAAAGTCCATGGAAATATTCTAAAATAATATCTAAAGGAAAATAATTCAACATTTATTCAAGAATACAGATGTTTTGAGTGCGATCCGTATGTTGCACTGTCTTGAATTTCAGACGCTTTGGTTTATGCTATGATAACAATAATTTTAAGTACAAGGAAGCTGGAGCAGTGTGGGTTTGTCACACTAATGAAGTGCTTTCCTTTAAGATCAGTAAGGGCTTTATTATTTACCTCATAAAATGCATTTTATGTAACTCTACTATGGTCATTATGAGTTTATGATGAAAATTGACGTTTTGGACAGATTTGATGTCAAAAAATTTTAAGCATATTTAAAAACAAAATGTAGTTGCTTGACTTTGTTCTAATTCATTTTTAACATTTTATATATTTATTTACACTTAAGAAAAATTAAAGCAGAAGTTGGCAAATTACCTGACAGACCACATAGTGCTTTTGTGCAGGTGTGCGGGCCGATGGGTGAGTTTGAGAATACGCGTAGGTACCTGCATAAACATGTGAGAACCGTTCTTAGGTTGCAGGCCATTAAAAAAAAAAAAAAAAGTCCACGTTTGGTTGATGGGCTGTCGTTTGCAAGACCCTTAATGTCTTTTTAAGACAAATCAGATCCGTCTTGAACTTTTAAAGATCAGATCTCTCTCTTCTTTACTATAATATGTATTTCTCAATGTATCTCACCATTTAACAAAAACAGTGATTTAAATCAATTTTGTATTAGCAGAGCCTAATAACTATGTGAGTTAATAGAGCCACACCTTCTTGATTTTCCTATTTCAAACATATTAAAAATACATGATCATTCGAGCCAATAATCTCTGCTTCTTACCTGGCCTGCAGTTCAGCACCGTGCTGGTGTGGGCTTCTCACACTTCCCCAGCCAGACTGAGCTGCAGAGTGGTCCCTACTCCAGAAGGACATACAGGAGAGAGAACATTCCGCATCATTAGTCCAGCCAAGCAGAAGCTCAAATACTCAGCCCTAGAGACGTTACTACAGAGACCTAAATGTCACCAAATCCTGATGCCACGGATGCCCAGCCGGTCCTCTGAGCAGTAGTGGGCCGTGTGGTTTTCATTCCGCACGTAATGCCACAGTGAACTGGCAGTCTAGGGCGACGAGTTCCGACGACTCCGACCTCGGCACACGGCGTGAAGCTCACGGTTGCTGCAGCCAGCTCTTCAACCACCTGTCCCGACCACCTGTCAACAGCAGAGCCACTCGCGGTTACTGTCCACCAATTCCTACTTCGCTCCTGAACACGCCAAGTGACAAGCTGACGTGAGCATGGAAGGAATCCTGCATGCTACGAAGAAACGACTGAAGTAGAATGTTGAGCACAGGAGCACAGCAGGAAATAACAGCCACAGGCACTCTAAGTGGGAATGTAAAAACTGGAAGGAGCAAGGGGCTAGATGTCCCTGAGACCGCTCTGTGCCACACCAGGAGTCACCACTGCAACCAAGACGTTCTCTGGGTGGGAGGCAGGGAATGCACCGTTGGTCTGGGGCACACACCTGCACATTCGCTGTACCTGTATCTTTGACAACGGGGAATAAACTGCATCTAAAAGCAATAATGTGCATATAAAAGCATGGTTTTAACTTTAAGAATTAGTAGCATGTGCACCATATCCAGATGTTCTTACCATGGCTTATTGTCAAGAAAATGGGATCCTTAGACCTGTTCCTGTTCACCTTCTTTAAAGGAGATTTAACAGTTGAAAGACTTAAAGTTACTTTTTATTACTCTAAACATAAAATACCATTCTGTTTTCACGAAGCAGTGAAACAGATAACTAGTAACTTTTCCGTTGTTTATTCTAACATTGTCTAAATATGAACGAGTGCTCTGCTCCTAGTATCACCATCAATAAATTTACAGAGAAATTAATTTACGGTAATGCGCTGTTTAAAAATATTTTCATAGTTCAGTTTGAGTCTCAACGTGTTCAGTGTCTTATGAGCTTCTCCTCAGATGTTTCTTTCACACGAAAAACTCTGGAAAAAAAATCTCTGGAAAAGAATGGGTTTGAGATTAGAAGCATATGAGGCTAATAATTTTAACAATATAATTAGAATTGTACATTTCTGGACTTGAACTTGCTATTAAAGATGTGGATATGCAGCTAAAAACTTGGCTTTTCACCTCCAAAATTTAGACTTGTAATTACCATGTATTTCCACAAGATGGACTTCTTTATGTTAGGGTTTTGGGTTTTTGTTTTGTTTTTTGTTGTTTTTCTGCCATTTCAATTGTCTAAAAATTACTCATGTAATATGATTTCAAAGTCTTTTAATATGCTTTAAAATGTATTTTTTTACAAAGACTTACAATGTACTATTTCCCCTATCAATGCCAGGTTAAAGCTTGATAGTTCTAGAAGTGATTTAATTTCCTCTCATAGAATAATCAATTATGGTTTTTAAATCTTTTAATCTTTTAAACGCCTTAAAAACAATTTCATTAATGACTTAATATTCATTGTTACTTTAATAGTTAATCATAGGTTTTTTGTGTGTGAAAATTAGAACAAATGACTTGTGAAATCAACGCATAAAAACCTGATAAGTCCTAGTAGTGAAGAATTGTGATAAGTTAGTGAACTGTTTGTGGTAATATCACAGATATTGTGATTAGTTATTGAATAGGGAGGCAGCAGAAACGGGTTTTCCCTAAATCTTCAGGCTCCTAAGTATATACACTTTCTCTTCAAATTTATAGAACATATGTAAATATATCTAAAGAAACATGTGTATCACCTGTACCACGAGATTTATAAGCTGCTTTTTAACTTTGCTCCTCCAACTCGGAGGAGAGACATTCGAGACGCCCATCGGAGCCTTCCTCAGTGCCGGGCTGCGTGCACCTGGTCAGTGCGGAGTGAACACACCTGATTCACAGTTTCAGTTGGCTCTCTCGACCTCTATAATACTGGATAAGAACGTGAAATATGGAAATAAAACCTAGAGGAATAGTTTAAGATTAATAAAAATACAATATAGAAGTCAGATACCGTTGCTAAAAATTTTGGTTACAATGCAAATGTCTTCTGGTTTTATGATATCTTAGAATGCTTGAGTCTGAACCAAACCAAACCCTCCATTGGGTCTCCACCTTATTTTCATTTTGAATTTTATTTATCCATTAATTATGGAACTTTACTTGGGGAAAAACCTGAACACATGTCCCCCTTGCCAAGTTACCTCTAACCAGAGGCCCATCTCCCAAGCAGTACTGATGCTTTCGGCCTTGGGGGCCAGCATGGTTTTGAACAGAAGCACCGTTTTCCTTTCTTTGTTTCATAGTAAGTCCGTGGATATTTCTATGCGAAGGAGATTGAAATCTTACTTTTACATAATTTGGGCTCCACTTAATGTTTTAAACTGAATAAAACAAAATACGGAGCTGCCGAAATGTAGTTTAGAATAGGGAAAAAATTAAAGTTTCCTGGAGGTTGACTGACCACAAATATGAGTAGAGTATACGTATATATTAAATAATGCT
Organism: Ursus arctos; assembly: GCF_023065955.2. NCBI lineage: Eukaryota > Metazoa > Chordata > Mammalia > Carnivora > Ursidae > Ursus > Ursus arctos. Next base: position 3,568,543 of record NW_026622830.1, read on the forward strand.
ATATACACATAAATGCTTATAAAATTAAAGAGCTGGCTTCTAGTTAGAAAAGCTTTAGATATCATCTCATTTCACAGAGACATTGAGGCTCAGAGACGTGAAGCAGTTTGCAGAAGGCTGCACAGCAAGGAAGAGGTAGAGCTGGAATTTTCCCACCATAACGGGGATTTCTTTTAAGAGTTCAACTAACGGACAGCACGCTCGCTAGCATCTAGGACCGATCACAGTCCCTCAGGACAGAGTGCTGCCACGAGGGTGGAGCCGTGTCCACGGGCCCCTGACCCGCTTCGGTCTTGAAGAAGTTGAACAGGACGTGAGGTAGGGTGTGCAGTGAGACGTCACAGAGGACGTGCACCTGCTCCGGGGGCTCCTGGCAGCCCCACCAGCGGCGAATGTTTACTGGGGACGTAGAATGTGTTGGTCGCAGGCATCTCCTCTAGAAGTTTCAGCAACACTTTGAGAGGGAGATGATCTTCCTAGAGAGAAAATAGTATCTTGGTGAACAGTGCAGAGCTGGGATTTAAGCATCAGGGTCTGCAAGCTGCTAAAGTCGGGCTCCAAGCCACTGGGCTTCCGGCCTCAAACTCAGTCTGAAAGCTGCACGCGGGCAGGCGGGCTCACCTGTGAGGACACTTATTTAAAGGCCAAGTAAAAATGCCTTTCGGGGAACATTATTTTTTTTAATTTATTTTCCCCCTTTGTGCCAACATTACGTTTTACTTTTGTGCTAGGGTAAATGTCCTCTTTATAATCTCCACTCCATCTAAACCTTTGTGTCCTATAACAGTTTTCCATAATGTTTGCAAATGTGAACCTAAAAATACTCAAAGACGGCCTAATTTTCATCGTGGTAGAATTTTCCACCAAATTGACACTTATTTCTGGGTTCATTACTCAATGATACATGAATTTAATTAAGTTGAAAAACAATCTGATTTTCCAAGGCGCAAACCACATATACTAACAGAATTTACAAAACAAAACGCAAAGTTGGAATCCTCTTTTACGTGTTTGGATCTGATGGCTCAAAAGTAATGAAACTCGACTTGTTTCACAGATCCGCTCTCCTCCCAACTCCCAAGAAAATGTGAAACCCAGGTTCATTTCCTGCAATAAGTAGTCATTTAATTAAAGAACAAAATTAACAGGAATCAAAATGTTGCAGCTGTATTTTTTTGTTAGACATTATATAAAAAAAAAAAGAAAAGTATAATACAGTCAATAATTTTGTGGAACATGAACTTAAAGAGTTCTCAAATTAACTGTGATCAGAATAAAAATGTCTTTCAACATAAGCCTGAACGCCGCTGCGCCGCCCGTCCGCGTCGGAGGCCCCGGGTGCGCCTGCCCACGCGCGGCCGGGCCCCGGCTCGCCGCAGAGCTGTCAAACCAGGTGCAAAGGCAAAGGACAGTTTTCTTCTGGGAGAGCGACTCTGGGTCTCCACCGGGCCCCACAGTTCCCACTCCGCAGACACCAGAGAGCGAAGGGTGTCCTCTGGGTCCCCTCGAACAGCACGGCCCAGACTTCACCTGCCCGAGCGCCCCGCTCCTCTCGCTGACACGGCAGGGAGTCGTGAGCTGAACTTCAGGAAAGTTCCCTGATCAAGGTTCAGTGTTGGTATAAAATTAAACACAAATTCTTCTCAGAAGAAAATCTCTATGGCCTGTGGAATCTAGGAATTAACAAAACACAAACAGTTCAAGGTCATTCATTCCTAAGTTAAAATTGCCAAAACCTCCCACAAGTAAATGTGTGGCTATTAAAAGCGGCTCAGAGAACCAACACAGAAAACCCAAGGAAGGGCCGGCTTTGCTTCAGGTACTGGGGGGCCTCCGAGGGCTCCCGGCTCCCAGGCCTGCGCTGGACCCCAGAAGGAACGATACGCCGAACTCTGCCTCAAACTTGGTCTGAAAGCTGCTGGTTACGCTCTTGACGTGTGCGAGGTTTGCTAAACCAGAAGTAATGAATCGATTCATAAAACACACTTTGGGAAATTAGAGTTACGGTTTCGTTTTTGTAAGTCGGTAATGTGTTTGTGATGTTAAATGTAACACATTTAACAAGGTCTCACGTGCCTACGTGTACCGTTCTTTCAAAAATTGGTACTAAGTGCTCAAATGTGGTACCAAAAATCTTAAGAATTACTTCCTGATGTCCAAGTTTTGGGCCAACTCTTAAAATTCTATCACCTAGGAAAGGTATTAAGGACTTTGAGAGAAGATGTATGTGTTTAGTGAACAACTGCTAATAACGCGTGATGGGAAACTGTCGGATACTTTGACGTTAACACAACACTACGTAACAATTCTGTCCTTTTTCTTTAACACGGTGAACGTGAGAAACAGCTCTGAATGTTTTACTGGACAATGCTGATTTCCTAAACATTTTTGAGTATTTTGGATAATCGAAACTGAGATGACCTATTCCTGCCCAAACGTATGCCAGTCACGGGGGAAACCTTAACAATTTTTAGACTGTTTATTTGCAATCATTTTGCCCTGCTCTTGCAACCTCCTCTTCCCCCCTTAATATATTCACCCCAAAACCGTCCTGGAGGATAGAACCCCACCACACCTGGTTCGGGTCCACAGCCACACCTGCCTTACAGAGCAAGTCCCCTCAACAACCACAGTGGCCACTTAGGGACAAACCAGAAAAGGACAGGAACCTGCTACTTTGGTTTAAGGCCGTGTCTGTACTTGGGAGTTCCACTCTCTCTGTATTTGGGACTTGAGCATCTGTGGGCCAAGGGAGAGGGGGTGGAGGGCCTGTTTCGGGTGGAGGCTCGGTCAGGACGGAGGGAACGTGAGAACGTATCGCTTGTCGCGCCGAGGAAAGAACATGCCTCCAACAAGCCAGGAGAAGCCAGTTGCTCCCCGCCGCCCCCTCTGGAGACCCCGCGGCTTCTGTAGGAACCACGTCCAGGGCACACGTTCACCGTGACGCGGCCAGCCTGGTGGTGGAAGGTGGCCGATGCGCCCGCCGGAGCAGAGGCTCCCTGAAGCGGGGGCCCCTTCACCGTACTCATCGCGCCGTCTCAGCGCCTGGCGTGATGCCTGCTGTGCCGTAGGGACTCAGATATCTGGGTTTGGGGGAAGCCACAGCTGGTGTTAAAGATGCGAACGTAAATGGAGGAAAGATAGGAACGAGCGAACGGAAGGGCTGGGTGGCCTCCCGTCGGCACAGTTGGGTGGGGGGTCCCAGGAACGAGTGAACGGAAGGCGCTTGGTGGCCTCCTGTCGGCACAGTCGGGTGGGGGGGTCCCATAACGGAGAGGTCTGGACACTACAGGGGCGCAGGCAACTGACAGGCACGTCACGGTCATTGCTCTGAGACCGATTCTCTTACTCGGGCGTGAACCCCTTCCACCACGGGCCCGGGAGCGCTGCTCTGCCCCCACCGCCCCGCACGCCGGTGGGGAGCCGCAGCTGTGCCGGGGGTGCGTCTGCGTGTCCCCCCAGCTCTCCGCAGAGACGCTGAACTCGCTCCCTGGACATGCAGACCCTGGTCTCTGTTTTCGTTTTACAGAAACGTGGTAAGTCCCATGAACGTCACACACACAGAAATCCGACCTTGTCAAATGCTTGCTTGATGCGTGTACCTCCATTTCGTTACTCTTGTACTCGTTGAGCTCCTTACGGATGGCTGCCTGAAATTCAAACACAGGACATTAAAAAACGAGCATCGAAATTAGTACCCCGGTGTGGATGAGCAATAGTCCTAATACTTGCTGAGTTCTGTCGTTCTGTAATCTATTTCGAAAGAACAAGAAACTACGTTGGGCCCAGCGCTCAGCCTCCGACCCACGGTCGCGGTCATCCCTGACCAGCGCACGGCCGCGTCCCCGACAGGCTGGTGAGGCCGCAGCAGGAAGACACCCCCAGCCGTATACACCCGCCGCCCTGAGCACACGCAGAGCCACCTGATGCGGAGCAACGTAACGTGGGAAGTTCGGCTTGGGGTGAACTCACTTGGAATTCTGCAGTCGGATCATTTGGGAGCCATTCTAACTTCCGCACGCGGTGTCGCTGTGTCATGTGACAAATGGTATCGCCGTCACACGCGGGCGGGGTGTGCACCGCAGCACGTCAGGCCTGTCCCCGGCCCCCTCCAGCCTCCCTGGCCCCCTGGGACCGTGCGCTCCCTTGATGAGCCCTCCAGGGCCGGCTGAGGCCGGGGAGAGCCTCGGAGTCAGGAATCTCCGCGTGTCCACATGTGTGACCCGGGACAGGACCGTGCCCTCTGCGCCCTTGCAGGCTGGCGGCCCAGCAGCGCTTCTACAGGGAAAGTGGCCACAGGCCACCCTCGGGGACTTTCCGGGGCTTACGTCAAGTGATGCTGGTGGATGGGCCAGACTCAGGGATTCGGTTGGCACAGCAACCAGGGGAGGGCTCACTGGGTCCCTCTGCTTCCCCCACAGCCTCTGGGACCCACGGCTTCCTTGCTCCCTTCCCGCACCCCACGCCGGTCCCCTCAGACTGCCCTGGAGGCCCCGGAGACACCTCACACCGGAGTGATGGGGACCGATCCAGAGCCGCCTCTGTCTACACGGCGAGGCTTTCCTGCCTCTGCCTCCCCCGCCCCGTATCATCACTGCAACGGACTCCGCGTGGACCTCTGTCCTTCGCCTCTTCTCCGCCAGCCTCGCCTGCTTTTGATTCATTGTCCAGACCAGAGTTTCTCAACTCCCACACTCTCGACACTGGGGACTGGGCCCTTCTGGGGTGGGGCCACCCTGGGCTCAGCCCACTGCCCCCCATTTCTGACACCAAGAATGCCCGCAGACACTGTCAAGGGTGGAACTGCCTCCAGCTGCAAACACAGCATGAGCGCGGATTACGTCTGTGAAGGTGACATCGGGGCAGAGCCTGCACCGCCCCCCCCCCCCCCGGGTCTGGGAACAAACCCGCTGGCCCGTGGCCGTCTGTCCTCCGACGCCGTGCCACCCTGACCGCCCCGAGCAGCACGGCCAGTGTCTTCCGTACCTTGTCGGCCGCGGACAGCCGCGTCCAGGGTTTGTCTGCCCGTCGGTCATAGTCCTGAGCTTTTGCCACCTCCACGTAGTCACTGAACCGGATCAGAATCTTCCTGTCTCGCAGCTCATCCACCGTGGGTCTCTGGTTGAGCTGAAATCAAAGGTCGCCCGTGAGCCGCCCGGGGCTGCACCAGCACTCTCGGGGACTCGGACAGACAGCACGTGTCTACAGGGACAAGGGCACTCGGAAACCGGGAATACGGCCCTATGCCAGCAGCGCAGGCGCCGGGGGAGCTCGCGGAGGAAGCCTGGGTGCGTTCGACGGCAGCAGCCGCTCGCGCCAGCTCTTCTCGGACGAGCTTCTAGAGAAAGGGCCGGAGGGAGCGGGTGCTGCCCCGCGCAGGAGGCCTCCGTCGAGCTCACGAGGATGCTCGGCTCCCCTCCAGCAGGTGCAGATCCCCTCCTCCTCACTGCCCGGGGCCCGGAGAGGACGGGGAAGGGCCGAGACGCTGGATTTAGAGACAGTCCCGGCTCCGAAGTGACCAGCTCATGCAGCCGTGACCTAGGCCAGTGGTGGCCAGTCCTACCTCCCTGTGACCCCCGCACACAAACCCTGGAAGCCAAGGAAACGCTTCTGCAATTGGGAGCGGCCGGACAGGCAGGAGTGCCAAGGAGCCCGAAACACAGCGAGCGCCAACATCCTGGGATGCTCTTCCCAGACTGTGTGAAGAGTTCAGGTAAAGGAAGGGGATGCCCACGCACCGTCCGGGTCCCCGGAGATGCACGGAAATGTCATCGGGCCTGACCTGCCAAACAAGCCGCTCTGCCCCGGGCACAGGGGGCCCCTGGGAGCAGGCATCTGGGAAGCGAATTCGCTGCCGTCCAGGAAGACGTCACCGAGTGACACACTGATGTCCCGCGTCACCCGCCCCACCACTACCAGTGCACCTGTCACCTGTCCCGCAAGATCCAGAGGGAAAGAGGCTTAAATCATGGTACCTTTCTTGTCAATCTTTGCTTGATTTCTCTTCTTTCTTCCTGCTCTGTCTGATCATTCCTTTCTGTGAAAGGTTAAAACAGGGAAAAAAAAAAAGAAAGAAAAATGGGGTGAGACTCTCCTCCTTTTGCTGGGGCCGTGAGCTCCCAGCCTCCACGTTTCTGGTGGCGGAGACAGGCTATCAGGGACACCTCATGGCACGGCTGGTCTTCCTCCACTTGGCCAGCCACGCTCAGACCGTGGTCTCACTGCCACACAGAGACACTGACACCAAGGGAAGCTTTGCCCACGATCCAGCCCTTCTCCGTGTCCAGACTCCGCGCATACGCTCGGCTGTGCATTTCACCTGCAGGAGAAGCGGGAGGCAGCGCTCCTTCCCTCCCTCCCCCCCAACCAAATATCTACCCTCTGTCTGTATAGTCACGTCCAGGAGTATAGATAACATGCGCAAATTCTTTTAGCAGGATAAGTGAATGTGCACATACGTGACTAGGAATGTAAAGCACACAGGAACGTCATACGTGAAGAGTAACAGGACTCTCACGGCTGTTTCTCCTTCTGCTTCCTAGGCAGACACACAGACCTCCAGCCAACCAACACACACAGAGGAACACCCTTCCCCACACTCTGGGCCACACGCTTGCCTGGAATTTGTATTCGCGGGGTCTGTCTACACCTACGGTACGTGCACCCAGCGGACGCGCGGAAGCGAGCACACGTCCACAGCACAGGCTTGTAAGGGAGGCTCGGTGCCTCCCCCAGCTCGAGCTGTGACTATTAGCATTCAAGCTGTGCTCATACCTACACGCGGGAGCTAAAAATAGAACAGAAGTCAGAGCCGGGGTGAAAAATGCGGGCTTTGCCCTGGGATACGAGATAATGGATGTCCTATTTCTGGCACTCTCTGTTGCTAAATAAAGCCTCAGGTCCCGGACTGTAGGAAGCTCCATTCCTGGGAAGGGAGGCTCGCCTGCCAGCAGTCACTCCTGGAGACACGGCTGGTTCCAGAAAGGGGAGCCCTGCTGCTTTGCGCTTAACATAATCTCCCTCATCTGCCTTGACTTCCGGCATGCCACACATTTGTGCATTTGGGGGACTGGGCTGACGGGTGTCAGACACACGGTACTCTTCAGTAACTTTTTGAAAAGGAAGACATCTTGCTTTTGAATGTTTTAGAAAAGGAAATGAAGCCCTTGTTCGTTCTTGGTTTCTAACCCAAGTGATAAAGCAGAAGCGAGCCCACGAGGAGGCTCTCACCGCAAAGCTGACGAGATGATCAAGGAAAAATGGGGAAGTATCGCTCTAAGGCCAACTGTGAGAGATTTCGGTGATGACATGAAGCTAATTCTTGAGATTTCTTAAAAATAGGCCCTGGACAAAGGCCGGTGCAGCCTTCACTGTGAAAACCGTAAAACAAAACCCGATCTTTGTCTTTAATCACCAACAGCGTCATTACCAAAGTCCCAGGAGGGCCACGGACGCTTTGGAGAGCGGATCTTTGAAGGCGGCCAGCAGGCCCCCCCCGGGGCAGGTGCGCTGTTGGGCGCCAACCCCAAGAAGTCCCTCCTCAAAGCCCGACCCCACGGGTTCCCTCTGAGCAACACTTAGCGATGGGTTTGTGGACCTTTGATTCCCAGACCTAGAAAAGCCTCTGCCTTATACAAACCAAGGGACCCCTGACCACAGCCTCCATACCCAGATGTTCTAGAAACAGAGCCAGTGGCACAGAAGCCACATTCGAGTCTTCTGTAACTCATCAGAGATGCACTGTTGCTTCTAACACAGGGGTTAGAATGCGGCCCGTGGGGCCAGGTAATCTTCAGCTCTATCGCCTTGCCAAGCTCGACGTCAACCAGCCGTATGGCTCCTCCAGTTAGCTTCCTTACCAGGGAGATGGGGACAGCGGTGCAAAACCGCACGACTGCTGTAACGATCCAACAGGGGCGCGTAAGCACCCCGAGTCCCGTGGCTGGCACAGCGTGGGCCTACCGTGGGAGCGCCGGGTTTGGGGTCGTCACCTGTAAAGGGGCCACTGTCTTACCCGTGAATGACCCCCACACCGAGTTCCGAGCGTCCCTCAGAGCTGATCCCAGCTGAGCCCCCACTGGCAGGGGAGCAGACAGGCCATGACAACATTCTAAGGGTTACAGGCAGCACCGGCCCTGGAGCAGCAGGGTGTGTAGCCCGTGTCCGGGGCCTGGGAGGGTGCCGTCCCACACTGGGCCGGACGCGCTCGCTCTCTTTTAGGCTCCGCAGAATGGAACGGCCTGCCGAGCCCAAGCAGAGAAACTCGCGGGCACTCGCACACCGGGCACTCGAAGTGCTCCCGAGCTGCCCACACACGGACCGGCTCGAGGGTGAGGAAGGGATTGCCGCGGCCACCGCGCAGGAAGCCCACTCCGCCCTGCACTGAAGCTGAGAGCAGACGACGGTCCAGGTTACCCGCTCCGCGCCTCCATTCACCAGGCGCCCGTTCTATTTTTAAGGCTCTGACGTTTATTTGCAAAGGCGAATACAATGCGAGCGGGGATGAGAGCTCTGCGGAGGCCATGCGGGCTCGCGGGAAGCAGACCCCTCGGAGGGCAGCGCCCCCCAGGCTCCCGCTTGCCCACCGCCGGGCCGGCTGTGTTCAGGACATCTGTGACGTAGTCGCGTTATAGATAAATGGTGGAATTTTTAAACATTCAAATACTCAGTAGCTGAAATAGCCTGACTCTCCCGTCTACTGGGTCAGGCGGGGAGAGGCCAACAAGCTTCTCCTTAAACCCTCAGATGCGGCCAAGTTCACACAACACAGAAGAGAAGGGGCCACATCCGAAGTCTGATGACAAAAACACAGTCCCTTCTCTTGGGGTGAAATATGTCTCACCTTCCGTGATGGAGGGGGAAGGGGCTGCTCAGGCCGGCGAGGACAGGGTGGGGGGCCAGGGATCAGCCAGGACTCCGTGCCCAGACCAGCAGGAGGCGCTGCCATCCACCGGCTTTCTGACAGCATCCCCCTCCCACCCCCGCGCTGCCCCAACTTTGGGAAGAGCTCACAGCTCACAGAATAAAAAACCAAACTCAGAGGGTTTCTGCAGCGTTCATCACGTAAAGAGGAAAAAGAATGAAAATAGTTTAAAAATCCAGGCCCTTCGAGGACACCTTTTGTAGAAAACATTTGGAAAACTGAAGTCTGCTGGCCAGAGAACTCTCCAAGAAACACTTCTGAAGGGGTTTAACCACCCCCCAAACCGTCCAGGATGCTCATGAGAGCACTGCGTTCTCTGTACTGGGGAGGCACCCTGATCGCACACCTGCCTGGGGACCCCCGGGCCATGTGGTGCCCGGATGGTCCTGAAACGGCAGAGATGTGAGCCCCGGGGCAGGTCCCTGGAGTAGCCGGCTTCGTCCCCACTGGCCTTAGCGCCCCAGGGCCACGTGCTCCTGCCCTAGGGTTTCCAACGCTGTCCACGCCTTGTCTGTGATCCCTGCGCCCGTCAGGACGCCACTCCCAAAGTGCCAGGGAAACCGGCCCCAAACCCAGGACGCAGAGAGGATACTGAGCTATTTCCCCTAGATCCACAGGGTAATTAAATAACCCTGAAAATAGGGATATCTTTACGCCAGGGGGAGAACTTTTTTTTCCTCTCTTAATTTTAAATGGGGAGATTTCGGAGCGTATCAACTTTAGGGCTTGCTTTCCAGACGGACTGGACTTCGCTGGGCAGGGAGTGTCCAGCCTGCAGCCAGGGCTGCGCTGGGACATCCCGCCCCCTGCCCCGCCCCCACGCCGCACCTGAGGGAGGAGCCAGGGGTCCCCAGCTACTCACGTTTCAAGATGTTTCTTCTCTCCAGTTCCTCCACGGCGGGTCTTTGGCTCAGCCGTCTACGGAAAAACACCAGAATTACATTTTGCACCATGGTGGCCGCCTGCACCTGGGCTCTGCCGGGACAGAGGTGGCCGGCGCGCCCCGAAGATCGTGTCCCCAAAAGCTGGAGGAAGGGAGGGGACCTCTGGCGGCGGCCTCTTGCTGGCCAATCCAGGAGGATCCTGCACAGGAGGGAGGTCGCCCTCTGTCACGGAGCTCCCGGGGAGGACCCCGTGCCACCTCGGGCTGCGCGGCTCATTTCCAGACCTGCCGATCAGCCCCCCGGCGGGACGCCCCCCAGGCGTCCCGCTTCCGTCCCAAGCAGCCGCGCCCGCAGCCCTCGGCAGGGGGAGTGACAGGGAGCACCGCCTCGCGCCTCCCAGCCCAGCGGAGCCAGAGCGGCAGAAGCAGAGGGAGGGGCGCCCCCCACTCGCCTCCCCTCCCCTCCTCTCCTCCCCTCGCTCCGCTCCGGCCCCAGCCCACCCCCGCCCCACCGGCGCCCTCCCGGGCAGAGGACGAGGCTTTCCAGCGGTGTCGCGTTGAGGGAGTGGAGGATCCAGCCAAAAACAAACACATAAAATACAGAAAAGGCCTGTCAGGAGAGAAAGGCATGATGAACCCAAATTAGTGCCAAGCGCCAATTCTTTCTGCAGCTCCGACACCACCGTCCTTGGGTCCGAGCCAGGAGCCGGCCCACTTCCGGACCCCCAGCCACCGCCCCAGACGGAGGGGCTGAGCACGCGAACGCCCGGAGTCGGGGGGCCACCGCACTTGGCCCCAAAGAGGATGCAGCCCCCAGAAATATCTGTCTGCTCTTCCTAATGCCTGTCCCAGCACAAAGCCGAGGGCGTCCCCAGGGCTCCGCGGCTCCTCCCCCACAGGCACACCACCGTCGAGGGCTTTGTGTGCGGAGGGCTCTGGGGGTGGCTGCCTCGACATCTTGTCACGGAGGCTGGTGGGACCCGAGCCTGCCCACCCCGCATGAGGCCTGGCTGGGACCCAGGGGCTGAGAATCCTGACCTGCCCCCCGCGAGGCACACAAGACTTGGCTCGGGCAGAGGCTCCCTGGGCCTCACTGGAAGATCCCCGGTGCCACTCACTCACTCCCCCTGCGAAGGATCAGGGAGTCTCGCCTCTGTGCCACACGGTTCCACGCCCTGGCCACGGCGCTGAACCGGCCTCCCCTGCCCTGCAAAGCTCACAGGCTAAGGAGGAAGGCAGGCAAACCATTAAAAAAATGAACAAAACCATTCCAGAGAGTGTAATGCCACAGAGGAAACAGGACAGGGCATGTGATGAATGAGTGACCAGAATGGGTGGGGGGGGGGCGGCGAGAGGGTTCCGGGGAGACGCCTTTCCTCTGAGACCCGCACAAGGAGGAGGTCAGCCACGGGAAGATCACACTTCTCCAGCCGCAGTCCCCTAAACACTCACACACGGGGCTTGGGGACGTGGGACGTGGGACGGAGGGGAGGAGTGATCACGGCAGGCTTCATGGAAGAGGAAACTTTGGGCAGGGTTGTGGAGAATCTATAGGGGGGCAGAGCCTGGTGACTGGCGACTGCCAGCTGCTTAGCCAGGACGCCTGCTGGGACACCTGAGGACTGAGGCCACAGATTTCCTCAAACCTGGAAAGTATCCCAAATCTCCACTGGCAATGCCTCCCCGCCCCAGAGCCTCTTCTTGCCGGAGGCCTGTCTTCTCCTCCAAAATGAGAACCAATCACAGACTTCCCCCGAAGTGTGAGAACTGAATGAGGTAATGCACGGAGCGTCTGTGAATGCTAGCTTGGCACATAGTAATCTCTCAAAAAAGTCTCAAGAAAACCCAACCTGGGAGCTGCCAGCTGGCCACGGAGGGAGTGCCGGGAAAGGCCTGTCACCCAATTCCTGCGGCTCTAAGAAGCGTGGACAGCTCGCCCCCGAGATCTGTGCCCCGGCCTGCGTGCTGAAGGTGGGCCGAGTCCTGCCCCGCAATGCAGGGCTCCTCCCGGTGCCACTGGGCTGACAGCACAGCTGGCCGCCAGAACGGGCAGTCCTCCGGGTGGACACAGCCCCTGTAGGGACCCCGATACGAGCAAAGTGCAGGCACCATCCCTTGCCTGACCGTCCCCGCAGAGGCAGCCCGGAGCTAGAGCAGAGGACACGAGCCCTCCCTACGTGGTTCTTTCCACGACAGAGGATCCCAATCACCCGGGACAGGGGAGGAGGGGGTCCCGAGGGCAGTGCTGCGAGTCCAGCCTAGACTCACCCCTACCCGGAAGGCCACCCAGTACCCAGGATGCCACTTACGAGACTGTGAACTTCTGCCTCGGGTTCACCTGACCTTCCTTCATCACATGTTCTGTGAGTGCACGTAATACACGGGGCCCTGGGGATAGGGTGGTGAGAAATGACACCCAGTCCTGTGCCAGGGCCTGCAGGCTCTCTTGGGGTACAGACGCTCACCCTGTTCCCACACAGCACGAGGACGAAGCCTGGGGCAGGTGGGCGGACCGGACAGGGCCAGCTCCCTGGAAGATGCCCCTTGGGTTGAGATCTAACGGATCCGTGGGGACTGCTAAGCGAGGAGGGCGGGAAAAGCCAGTGCGAAGGTCCTGAGGTCAGCAGAAATTCTGCAGGTGCTCTTCGGACTGAATGGAGGCATGTGAGCAACTGTGGGGCAGGAGAGCTGGGGGGGGGGGCACAAGCTGGCGTCGGCCGTGAGGAGTGTGGGTTCACTCCGGGAGTCCGAGAAGGCATATGGTGGTTTGAAGCAGGCAAGGGTGGGCCGGGGTTGAGGGGATGCCAAGATCGGATTTGCGTTGGGAAGCCCTCTCTGGACTCCTCCAGGCTGCTGTCCAAGAAAGGACAGGGCAGAACCCATCAGAAGGAGACACAGGCCTTCCCCGGGGGCCAGTACCCCCGCCAGACAGGAAGGACAGGTGCTCCAGACCCACGAGTGGCCGAGGGCCCTGTGAAATGTTCACGACACAGGGAAGGTACTGACTCTGGACTAAGGACACTGCAAACTCCAAATTAGTACCCATTAGACTAAATACATAAACCACAGCATTCCGTCCCTTTGTTGCCTAAAACTCGGCTCAGCTGGCTGTGTGGGGTGAGGCTTCCAGAAGCAGGAGTGACAACCACCCCACTTACTGTCAGAGGCACACGATGGAGGAGACCGTGAAGGCTCAGAGAGGCAGACGTGATCAGGTCTTTCCGGCCAGGTAGACCCCAGGGGGGCGGGTGCAGGTGAGCACACGCTATGAGACCAGGCGGCCAATGAGAGCACAGAGACCCCCTCCCGTCGCGGTGTGTTCCAGGGGGCCCCCGGGCAGGGAGCATCTTCACTTCGGAGCCTCGGTGGCAGGGGGCTCTCAGAGGACCTGCAGACACGGCCCCAGGGTGGCGGGGCTGGGGGGCCGGGGCCTCAGGGAGGGCGTGGGTGCACTGCAGCCCGGAGGATTCCCCAGCTCCTCCTGGAGGCTCCTCCCTGCCCCGATTCAGAAAGGCGCCCAGCCAGTGAGGAGCGGGTGCCACTGGGGAAGACACGTTCTATTTCTGACTCTTCCCACACGGAGAGCTGGAGTGTGGCAGCTAATCGCAGCACCGCGGGGGAGCGGCAGCAGGAAAAGGAGGGCCAGGGTAGAGAGAGGCCCCCGCCCGCCTCCCAGCCTGGTCCCCGTCTGTGCACACAGGAGAGGTGGGGAAGTCAGCGCTGGCCCAGGGCCAGAGTGCGCCAACAGCCCTCCGGGGCTCAGGCAGGGAGCAAGGGCAAGGGGAGGGGTGTGGGACCCCACAGGACAGCATGTGCACACGTGGGTGTGTGTCCCCCGGAGGGCCTGGTCACCAGCTCGTGCTCCTGGTCCCGTGAGGCTCTCTTGTCTCTCCACACCTGACCCTGTGCTGCGAACACAGGAAACGACGGAGGATGGAGGGTATGTGGCCACGAGGGGCCGTGGCCGTGGGCAGCTGGCCGACTAGGACGCCCGCGTGGGCTGCACGAGAATAAGGGGTATAGTCGCATCGTCCATGAGGCTCCTGCTCTGCACAAGATGGTCCTGTTTCCGTTCCGCCCACACCAGCACCAAGGGCCACCGCACAGACACAGGGGCTGAAGTCGAGCCTCAGCTCCACCACCTGCTAATGCCTCGCCGACCTGAGCCTCTGGTCCCCGGCTGTCACCTGCCCCAGTGACCCCATGGGCTACTGAGGGGTGAGGACACTAAAGTCAAGGAGCCGGCACACAAACAGGGGGCAGTACTGTGATTGGCGTCTACAGTGCTCCCCTGGTGTGCTGAGGCCGGCTCTCCTGCAGCCTCCACCGACAGAGCTGCGATCTCTAACCTGCTGGCAGCCCCCGTGCCGGCCAGGAGCCCCAGGAAACACTCCTCCATCAGACACTCATTCATGCCTTCCTCCATCAGACTCCCTCCCCCCCATCAGACCCTCACCCCCTCCTGCATCAGACCCTTGGTGCCAGGCTCACATCAGCACAGGCGCAAGGTGGTGACTTGAGGCCGAACGACCCGCCACCCTCAAGGACATGACCCTGCTGCACCATCACACAGGGCCCACCCCGTCCCACAGCCCAGTGAGCATGGGCTCCAGCAGCTGACCTGGGCCTGCTGTGCAGGGACCTCCGGGGCTCACCAGGGTCAGGGGCTCCCTACACTTCCCAGCCCCCTGCGGCTAGGCAGCGCCGTGCGGCCGGGTCGGAGCGGTGGCTGGGAGCAGGAGAGATGCTGCATGTGGACCGAGCCCTAGAAGAGGCACGGGAACTTCCGTGGGCTCCGCTCCCCACCGCGGGCCCCTGGGCCACATGCCTGATGGCACAGCTTCCAACCTGAGTGGCCCAGGCTGGCCTCCGTGTGAGGCCAGCTGCCCTGGAGGCTCGCCCTGCCCATGATGGACTCTGCATGGGAGAAACAGGCCTGTGCTGGCTGAGGCCACTGAGGTTTGGGGTGTCACCACAGCGCCATCTGACCTCGGGAGGCACAGCTCAGGCCATGGCTGGCTGTGACCTTGGCCATGTCCCCAGGGCACCATGCCATGCAGGCCAGGTCTGACTGCCCCACACCCCCACCCCCTGCAGCCTGGACCGGCCCAGAGCCTTCTCCAGCATGGGGCCAGGCCTGGGGAGCCCTGCAAGGCCAGGTGGACCGAAGGGGTAGGTGCCCCTCGGCCCCTCACCATCGGGGTCAGGGGGCAGCCTGGCTGCCAGACCCATCAATGCTCCATAGTCCAAATACAGGCAGGCAGGTGCATTTTTGGCTCACATGATACTTTTAAGAAACAGCATGAAGGGACGTTAATTGACTGGGAGTTTCACTTCAAATGTTTCCTGGCTTTCCTGGAATATACAGAAGAATTGGCTACTTGGGTACACAGCCCCATCCCCCACACACAGTGGGGCAAAGCGGGCACCCTGGTGGCTGGCAGTCCCCATGGCTCCCCAGGGCATCACCCCCATCATCTGGGCTCTCTGGTCACCCTGCCTCGGGACCAAGATCTGGAGTGAGCTGGGCCCTGGGGACCACCACCCCCTGCCTGTCCCGAGGAGCCCCTCCTGCCTCCCAGACACACTTGGGGGTGGGTGGCGTTGTGGCTCGGAGGCCCGGACAGCAGCTCCAGACCTAAGCCGAGGACAGGAGTGACTGGGTGGCCTGCCGAGCAGTGGGGGGTGGCGGGGGGGCATCTAGTCTGCCGGGAGCAATGCCCCCAGACAGACCTCTGTCCACGCCAGCCCATCTCCCGACACACGGCCACTTCCCACAGCTGTGTCTGCCACGTGACACTGGTTTCTCGCGGGCGCTCTCTGGGGGGACCCTCTCAACTGAGGGAGTGCTGGCAGCTCCTGGCCCCACGGGAAGGAGAGGAGAACCGGGGGACTCCACCCCTCAGCGGAAAGACTCAGGGACCAGAAGGAACCAGGGGTGGCAGGAGCACTGGGTCAGGGGTGAGGTCTTCTCAGAAAAAACCCCTCAGATGGCGTCATGACCCACCGACCTTAAACAACAAAACGGTCACACAATAAACAGGCCTCAGCCTGTCCCAGGCCCGCCCACTATGCACTTGTCACCGGCTCCTCAGCGCCACGGGAAGGACGCTGCCCACCATGGGGCCGGGGTCACACTGTGGAACGTGCCCCAGGACCCAGCCAGCCGGCCATAGAGCGAGGGGCACCTTCCGGTCCCAGGCTGGGGGCAAGTGGCAGCGTGCTCCGTGGCTGACAACACGGCCTTTCTTCCACACAGGATTGGAGGCTCCTGGGAGGCGAGGGGCTGTCAGGAAGGCCTGCTCCGTGCGGCCTGAGTTCCTATGTGGGAATGGGGCCCCAGCACTGTGGTGGCCGTGGCGACTGGGACCGGCTGGGGCAGAGAGCGCCGTGAACCATGAGCGCTGTCTGGGTTGGCCACCCTGACCCCCCGTAAGAAGGGCCACCTTCACCGCACTCACTGTACGTCTTCTTTGACCGGCAGCCACTCCATGGGACGGGCCATCCGGTCCACAGACACCGAGGCTCGGCGCAGCCCTCTGCTCACACGGCCCTGCCTGTCCCCGCGGCCCCGCTCTCACCCACGGGACTCCCCCAGCCCTCCTCTGCCTCAGACCCTATCACCTACTGATGAGCACCCCGTGCCAGAAAAAACACAGAACCCCCAAACCGAGGTCCTCATAAAACAGTTCACAAAACCCCAGAGAAGTCTCTGGAACCCGGGTCTGCGGCTGAACTTCCCGCCTCATGCTTGCTCAATCCCCTGAGGGAAATGGCTCCTTCTTCTGCAGAGCGTGGGACACCTGGGAAAGGGCCCCGCTGGGACTCCGCGCCCGGCCCCGCACACCTCGTGGTGTGACCCCGGCCCCCCTCCTCATGTGCCCCGTCCCGGCGTCTGGGGACCAGCCGCACACCCGCTTGCTGCTGCGCTGCCGGCCCGTCCAGCTCGCCCCCGCGTGCCCTGGCTCCCCACGCCCCATGTGGCCTTGGGCTCCCGCCGGCCACACCTGCGGCGCCTTCCCAGGGCTTCCCTCAGCACCCCGCTTCCTTCCCGAGGCTCAAGCCCCCACAGTACCTCCAACTCGATTGAGTCGCCTAGAGAAGAGCTCTTGGGTGCAGCACCTGCTGTCAAGGTGATGGGTGTGCCTCCCGGCCCAGGTCACTCCAGACCTTCAGGCCTGGCCCCCCCACCCTCCAGCTCGGGGACGCGGGCAGCCTCCGTCCCTTCTGAGCTGCACTCTTCTCCCCTGAAAACGGGAGGCCGACCGCACCCACCTCTCGGAGTTGCTGCTAATTAGGTGAATCGACCCGGAAGCCTGGAGCCCAGGGCCCGGCACACGGCGGACCCAGAGCCGTGGCAGGTCCCGAACCGTCCCCGCACGGCACTCAGGCTGCAGGGAATTCGGAGCAGCAAAGGGACAACAGGCCCGGCTCGGGGGGACGTGGGTCAGAAGCAGCATGTCCCAGCCTCACGCTTGGCCCACTTCGTACCCGAGCCCCAAACCCCTGCTTCGTCTGTGGCTGAGGCTCAAACATGACCGACATCACCTTGGTGTCAAGCAAGAACTGAGAACCGATTCCTTCCAAGGCGGCAGAGCGCCCTTCTGGAGAGAGAAGCTGCGGCTGCCGAGCAGGCAGCCCCACACCCACGGGCCGCCGGGCTATTCTGGGAGCCCCTTCCCAGGCAAGCTGATCCGATCGCTGCCGCTCCACCAGCCTGGAGCCGCCTCGGCCCGCTGGCATCCCTGCCTGGGACGGATTCCCCGGCGGGGTGGCGTCTCCACACTCACTCTGCAGGGATTCCTCCTGCCACACATGGCCTGTGCTCACACCGGCGTTGGGGAGCTCCCACAGGGTGCTGTCGGGGCAGCAGACCCACAAGGGCTTGTGGGCCAGCCTGAGACAGAGGGTCGGGGCAGGAGAGGCCACTTGAAGGGGTGACCCGAAGACCGGGCCGCAGAAAGAGCAGGGACGGGCTGCAGGCTCTGAGGGGGTGGCACCTGCCACCTTTGGGACAGCAGCTCCCCCCAACCTGAGCTCCCTGGGTCCTTGCAGTCACCCCACGTCGGAACTGCCCTGTGCTGTGGGGCCTGTGCCCAGACCTAGGCTGCGGCCACGGCTGGAGGGGGCAGGGGGAGAAGAGGTGGGAGGAAAGCAAGATAGCAGGGCTGTGCCAGGGGACGGGAGCCCGAGTCCTGGCTCTGACCCACGCCCCCACCTGCAGCCCACCGCTTCGGAGATGGAGGCAGGGCGCACGCACACCCGGGAGGATGGTAGGGACCCAAGACTCCCAGGGGGTGGCCCCTTTCCTCCCCCTGACTTCCCACGGCGACCGCCACATGCCGAGTGCCTCCCGCAGGGCCGGCCGCTCAGCCGGGGGTCCTGGGACACGCTAAGTCTCCTGGGGGCGCTGGATAGCAGCTGCGGTGACCGTGCGGAGCCCAAAGCCACCATCCCCCCAGATCCCCCTGAAGTCACGACCGCGGCCAGAGGTCACTGTGACTCCCGCAGAAAGGAGGAGGGCCAAACGGCGGGAAACTCAGAGTTGGCCAGAGTGTAGACCAAGAGGCCTTCACCCTGTTGGTGGGACCATCAGCACGTCTATCAAGATTCTAAACGCCTGCATCCTTTGGCCCAACTGTTCCAGTTCTAGGTGGATAGTTTCTGGAGCAACTCACGGGCACCGATGGGTTACAGCAAAACGCAGGGCAGAGGCTTCATGCCCATTTAGGGCCTGGACAAAGAAAGCAGTCGGCCGGCAACAGAGCTCTGTGCAGACGGGGAAAAGGGTAGGGAGCGTCTACACTGGCCTTCATCGGAAGGCTCACCCAGCTGGACTCTGGGAAGAACGGGCAGAAAAGCGAAGACAGAAAATACAAAATCGTGTTGTGGTGAAGAATCTGGGCTCTGGACCCGGCCTTGGCGGGGATTCTAACTTCTCCACAATAAGCTGTGGGATCTCCAACCTGCTCACGAACTCACTGCCTTTCGCTCTGTGACAGTCAGAGGTGTCCCCCTGGCGAGACGACAGTCCCCAGGTGCTCATGCAAGCCCTCATCCAGGTGCCACAGTGTAGATGCGATTACAGTCCACAATCAGATGACTTTACGGGAGGGGGACTTCCTGGATGCTCTGGGTGG
Source organism: Ursus arctos (assembly GCF_023065955.2). Classification (NCBI taxonomy): domain Eukaryota; kingdom Metazoa; phylum Chordata; class Mammalia; order Carnivora; family Ursidae; genus Ursus; species Ursus arctos. The sequence continues at coordinate 3,587,489 of NW_026622830.1, forward strand.
GCCTGGTCCAATCAGTCGAAAGGCTTTAAGAGCTGGGCTCAGGCTCTTTGATAAAGAAGGAATTCCACCTGTGGACAGTGGCCTCGGCCCATGCCCGAGAGTTCCAGCCCTTCCCGGCAGCCCGTGTCACGGATTCCAGACCTGCCTAGCCAGCCCCCCAGTCACCCACGCCCACGCCTTGCAATAACCCCCTTATTTGTCTCCTACTGGGTCTGTTTCCCGGGTGCCTGACCGACACCAGGTCCTTGTCTGTGAGGATGACGATACTATGGGAGAAGCTCTCTCCAGGATCCCCACTGACCGACCCCAGATGCGCCAACGCTCCCAACCCTGGAAGGCCAGAACCCGGCGACCGTGCTCAGCCCGCCACCCCCCACCCCCCCGGTCTGTTCTCAACAGTGAGCTCTGTGTGCCTCGGGGACTGCTCCCTTTGTTCCCAAACCTATGTGTACCAGGTGTACTTATTTTTGTGATTAGGTTAATTAAATTTTATGCACATTGATTAAATGACTTAATACAGGTGTAAAAGGAAAACGTTTCTGTGAGAACAGGGTTGAAGGCTTGGAGTCAGGAAAGTAAGGATGCTAAAAATAGTGGTGTTGGCTAGTGTGGGAGCGGGAGCGAGAAAGATGGGAGGGAATCGAAAACTCCGGGAGGATTCTGCGCTTCGATCCTTCCAAGTGCCTCTCCATGCTCGCTCCTCTTCCAAGAAACCGACGCTGGGGACCATACAAGACGCATCCCAGCTTTGCGTCATGAAGAACTCCCATGTAGTCCTCCCTCAGTGGAACATTCTCGATTCTCGCCCGCGTGACTTGGGCTAAAGGAGAGCATTCAGGGCAAGAACAGGTCACGTGTGTAATTTCTGCCTTGATAACCGGCGTTCTGACGCACCCTCGACATCCCGCTCTGTCCCGCCTCGCTCGTGGGCCTGGGGGCCACAGGCAGGGCTGGCGCAGGGCAGGGGCCGTGGACACCCGCCCAAACTGGACAACACGACACCGGGGCAGACGGAAACCCAAGCTCTGCTCGAAACCCTCCTCCACCGCAGAGGATTTTCCCGGGATGTGCCGCCCCATCGAAGCACCAAGGAGCCGCCGGCCCTCACGGCCCGGAGAGGGGAAGCCGGGGCAGGGGATCGGGGGCACAGGACCCGGGCAGCAGCACCCCGTACCTGGCATGCTGGGAGCACTTCCCGTGTCCCACCACCCCGCGCTGTGTGTCCCTGCACCTCTCACACTCGCGGAGCTGACCCCCCCCACACACCCTGTCCCCTTGTCCCGAAGTGCCTCCGTCCTTCCCCAGTCCCCAGAGCTGAGAGCAGAGGGCGGCCCACAGAGGCTGCTCGGGAAGTGTGTCCTTGAACTGAGAGGTTGTGAGGGGGTGATCACTGAGGGAGGGACTGCAGTATCCGTCCACACCACCCCAGCTTCCTGCCCCCTCCCGGCGCTGGACGTACGTGAGGCACTCTCCTGAGCCCATGGGGCTCCACGGACACTCCGCGGGCCAGACTGCCGGAGAAGCTGCTCTAGCTAAGACGGAATGCTTCCACTCCCTCGGCCATCTGTCTGCTCGTTCCTTCCCCTCTCTCTTCATTCTATCTACACAACAAAATTAACCCGAGCACCCACAGTAGCAGACTGCTAGTTTCCTGCCTGATCTCTAGTCCCCTTCCTATGCAGCACCAGAAAGCGGATTCTGCTCAGGGCAGCCTCTTTTCCAGCTAAACATGGCCACGTGGAGGGGTTCTGACCACAGATATGCTGCGGAGCTTTGGGAAAGAGCCAATTCAGCTGGGATGTGTGTACCTTTGGGACTTAAATGTGATGTTTGGTGCTCCTGCAGCTATTTTAGACCATGGAGGATAAATGCCAGTATGAGCATAACTGAGCAGGAAGACAGAAGAAACCTGGGCTCTCAATGACTGTCGAACAGCCACGAGAGACCCGACGGTCTGCAACTATTCCATGGAGCAGAGTGGCTCCAGGCCCCGTGTTGAGAGCCAGCCTACCTGGGTCAGATCTCAGCTCAGTGGCGTCCTACTTGTGTGGCTTTGAATGCCCACCTAACTTGTCTGAGCCACCATTCCCTTAGCTGTAAAATACAATCAATGTAGTACTTACATCTTGGGCTCAGCGAACGCAGGCCAAGCAGAGTTCACAGCACGTTACACAAGTTTAATCAGTGTTCCACACTACCGTGGCATTGTTACAACTACAGCCTCTACTCACATAGGCTAAGCCCTGATTGCAGCTAAAGCAGGGCCGGGTGTATTCAGTCCCTGCATTGGCCAAGCAGGCAGGAAGTACGGACACACTCCCCAGGCCCAGACAGGTAGCACAATGTGCCCGTGCTCAGTCTGCAAGCCCCAGCCAGGGGACCTGTAAACCACCAGACCACCTGCTCCTCTGGTTTGGGATTCGTGTTTCACTGATACTGAAGGCAGTTGATGTCATTTTGCATTTTCTTACAAAACATGCTGTACTTTCCCTGACGGATTCCCCAGCAACCAGGGAAAACAAAGAGCAGCTGACCCTGGGCCGACTCGAGGCCACGGGCTCCCTGTACATTGACCCAGACAAGGGAACCTGAGCCCCACACACCCGCACTCCCTGCAAACCACGAGCCCCACCCAAAGACCGAGACTTATATTTACGTTCTTGGAGGGTTAGATTTGTCAAGCTTCTCCTGACTTGGAAGCGCTGTTTCCCGTTGCTTCGCTGCCTCCGTCTCAAAGCAGAATGTGCAAGATCCGCACGTTCCAGACACTGCTCCCACCGGACCCCACTGGCCTGGCCTGCGCCCAGGCCTGGCGGGACTGCCGAGCACCCTCCCTCCGGGCCGGAGGTCACGTCTTACGCTCCCTACAACATCCCTCGGCGCCTGCCTCTAGTGTTCCTTTTGCATTTTTGCAGTCGGTCCTCGCGAGCGCCCTCATAAATGGGGGCGTCCCCCCTGCCTTTGGAGGCTGCATGACATTGGCGGCCGGCCCCTCAGCACCGCAGTGGCTCAGGCAGGTGCTGCCAGGCTGACAGCCAAGAGGGTTTGGCAGGACAGAGTAGACCTGACCTCCCGGCATCCTGAGCTTTCAAAACAGAAAGAGAAGCAAAGCCCCAGGGACAGGCCTGAGACCCCCGAGAGGGCTGGGAAGCACGTCAGGTAAATCTGCTTCCCTGAAAATGGAAGAAAGGCAGAGAAACGGCTAAGCAGAGTCTTTGTTCCCGGGATCTCAGCATCTAAAGACGGTCACAGAGAACTGCCTGCCCCCCACATCCCAGTGGAGGGGAGCAAACAGGTGGACAGCAGCATCCAGCCCGGGACACGGGGCCGCAGCGGCGTCCTGAGCGGGACGTGCAGGGTCTGTGATGCCCGTCCCCCCTCCCCCGTCTCTGCACATGGGGCTCCAGGGGAGGCCCCTGACCTGGCTGCAGGTGTGGCTTCAGGCCCCTGGAGGTGGATGGAGCCTGTGGATGTCAAGCGGCTGAGGCCACCGTTCCCTCGGCGCTTCCTGCGCGTGAGACCGGGAGCGTTAGCGAGCCTGCCGCAGGCAAACGTGATGAGGGCGGGGACGGAATGAGGACGGGTAAGGGGGTGACAAAGATCCCGAGGAAGGTGCCCAAGGTCTGGTACGGATGAAGGTAGAGAAGACGGAGACGTAACGCTTGCCGACATTCGAGACGAGCCAATATACGCCGTTGCCCCGGATCCTTGTGACAATAACGCAAGCCCGTGTGTGCCCTCGGGGCCCCCGGACTGGCCCAGGGATTGGCAACGGGGAGGGGCTGCTTCTGGCGGGTACGGAAACGTTCTAGAATGGGCAGTGGGGGCACACAATGGTACAAACACACAGAAAGCACTGAACGGCACACTTCGAAAGGGAACTGATCGGTACAGAAATCATAGCTCTATAAGCTGTTAAGATGGGAAGACAAACTCCCTGTCCCCGTGGGACCCTTATTTCTCCCCGGGTGCTTCCTCCCTGCCAGGCAGCTCTAGGCATCTCCTGTGTCCTGTCATATGGCTTCCATTCTGCAGCCCTGCGGGATAGACTCTTCTGGAAGCACCCCCATTCTACAGAGGAGGAAAGGGAGATGCAGGCCAGGGAGGTGGCCGCCTGCGGTCACGCAGTTGGAAACCAGGGCCCGGATGGCTGCCGAGGCCTTCTGACCAGAGCCCAGGCCTTCAGCCACACGGAGATGCCATCCACGATCGGGGTAAGCCGAGGGTCGTACCCCAGCTCTCAGAGCGCGGCTGCACCCCCGCCAGAGGGAGAGGAAGATTCCCCGGGCATTGCACGGGGCATTGGCGACTACACTCCAGGCCTTGACGCTTCTGCTGCTGACAGCCAGATTCAATCGTGGTGCATTCTTCCTCTACAACTCCACAGTCGAAAATCCCCTGCGTTCAGCACAGCGAGAATGAGCTTCTTGGAAAACAAGCACACAAGGGATCTCATATCACAGGTGCAAAGGGCTGGTCCCAGGCCACATGCGGCCCGCAAATGTGTTTTATGGGGTCCACACATTCCCTTTTTAAAAATGTGAATAGGCTCCCAACATTTAACTGGAGGAAATTTCGCAAAAACAGACATTTTCAGTTTCTCTTGAAAGCTCCCACCACCCTGGTCCTGCACTCCAGAGGTGACTCCACGCTTGCTGGATTCCAGCTGCCCCCTTCAGTGAGGACGCGTACTCCCCACCTGCCGCAGGTCCTGCCCGGCCCACGCCCCTACGGAGCACCTGGGCTGGGACTTCTACTCCGTGAAGTGGGCTGTGGACACAGTGTGACTCCCCCTCCGGAGAGCTACAGGTGAGCCTCTGTCACTGCAGGAAACCTTCTCCCCTCTCCCTCCTGGAAATGCTCAGGAAGCCTTTGGAGCAGCCCCGTCGTCCACCGGCCTTCTAGTGATGGTGTGGGGGACCGTGGGGGACTCCCACCTCAGGGCCCGAGGCCCTGCAGCCCGAGTGAGGCCGCTCCGGTCAGCTGGCCTGAGAGCAGGTGAGCAGGAGACGCATATAGTCCCTGGCCAGGGCGCACCCCGGGACAGAACCACACTCCAAAACTAGGAATGCCCACTGTGGATCTGAAGATGCGTGTGACTCACGGATATGCTTCTGACTGTGTCGGTTACACACCAGACTGGTGAACGGAGTCACAACGAAGCTATCAGAAGACCCCACTCTGAAACGGACGTCATTCATTCAATGCATATTCACTTCGTGGAATCGAATTCTTACTGAATTGCACCCTACTCACTACGCCGGGTCCACCTTGACGTCTATCCATCCAACCATCCAGCCATCCACCTGCCCACCTAACTACACAACCATGAACCGTCCATCCTTCTGTCCATCTCTCTGTCCTCCTACCAATCCACATAAACGTGTGTCCCTCCAAGCCCCTCAGCTAAGCCCTCCGGCTACCCGTCCATTCGACAGTTGCCGGCTGGGAGCCTGTTTTACACCAGGCACCAGGGCAGGCTCCAGGGTTAAGGCATCGAAGAAGCAGGGTCCTTCCCTTCCCAGCCTCGGTGAAGAATCATTCGTGCGAGTCAGTGGTCTTGAACCAGGGACGGCCCACGGCGCGTTTCGGGGCGCTGTGATGGGGCTAAGGCAGAGGTGCTAAGGGCTCGGATCGGAGCTGAGCTGGGCAGACTCAAGCTCACGTCGTCACTCAGCTGCTCCTGGCTACCAACAACTCGGAGCCCCGGTTTCCTCACGGGTGGAATGGAGACGGTGAGCTCTGTCACCTAGGGCTTCGCTGCCATGACATCGTGCGGTCCTGGGCCCAGACAGGCAGTGGCTCCACGGGTGACACTCCAGTAAGGTTTGCGTGCCCGGGATACACAAAGCTTTCATCAGATTCTTAAATCCATGACCTCAAAGGCTAGCGACCACAGGCATGGTCCCACATTTTGCAAATTTGGGGTTCACAGTGAAAAGGACAGGCTGTCATAGCCCCAGATTTATGCTCCCCGCACGGCTGTGCTTATTCCTGCTGAAGATGCCCAGCTGTTTTCTGCTCGTTTGTTTGTTGCTCACGCTAGATCTTGGGCACAGGAAGCTCTTTATGGTTCTACTCATTCACCTTCTTCCCTCCACTTTCTAAAAACCCTTTGGAAACCGACCCACTGGCAGTTTCCGACACGGAGCCAGCGAATGCTCTTGTGCGTAGGGAGCCGAGTTCAGCCTCTGAGGATCCTTGCTGACGGGTCAAGCTGGTGCTGGGAGAGCATTCTGCCACCAAGGGGCGGTCCTCAACCCGAGACCTCTCCTGACTCTGAGTCCCAGGTCAGCTGCTTGGACTCGACCGCTGATGGGTCAGGAGAGCTCAGGCCCGACCCTCCTCGGCATCTGAGGAAGATCGTAGCCTTCCCCCAGCCCACTCCATCTAAACAGAAACACTCGGCTCCTAAATGCCCAACCCCAAATCCCAAATTATTCAGCAAGGGCCAGGAACTCCAGCCCTGCAGGCTTTCAGAACAAAGAAAAGTGGATTCCAAGTCCCCTGAATTTTGGTTTGGTTGCATTTAATGCTGCCCCATTTCCAGGAGATCAAGAGGCTTGTTTGTCCCTGGATGTCAGTGAAAAACCACTGACCACTCGGTCTCTGTCTGTGAAAGCAGCGCGAAGTCGGGGGAAGATACCTGCTAGGAAACGAACGGACAGTAACGGGAAACACAGAGCCCTGCACAACACCATGCCGGTCCCTCAGGGCCCTTGCCCCCGAGCTGGTGCAGCTCCGACCACAACCCATCAGTTCAAGGCTGCCCGCCGAGGCCCCCACGGGGTCTCCCTGCCCTCCCGCTGAGGCCCCCGCCGAGGCCCCCAAACCGTCTACACACCCCTCCCGCGGGCTCCCCACGCGGTCTACACACCCCACCCGCGGGCTCCCCACGCGGTCTACACACCCCACCCGCGGGCTCCCCACGCGGTCTACACACCCCTTCTGCAAGCTCACTGGCACCCGTGGTTAACCACTGCTAAATGTGTCAGGGACCTGGATGTGCCAGGGGCCCCACCGACACTGTCCAAACCTGGACACAGAACCTCCCTCATGCTCTGCCTTCCTCCTTCCTGGGTCCCCTCCCCCAGGGCAGAGCATCCAGATCCGTCTGGGTGGGAGAGCTCCTCAAGCCCCCACCCCTCCCCCACTCCATGGCCCGTGTGACAGCGTCCATCTCCTTGACCAGCAGCACCTCCAGGACCAGCGTCCACGGCCCCATCCTGCTCCCTGCACTCGACCCCCATGTGTCAGCAGAACTGTCTTCCTCAGATGCCCTCACCCCGCCGCTCCCCCGCTTGTGACCCCTCAGGGGCTGCTCACCGCCTCTTGCAAAGATCAGACATCTCTGTTCACCACTTAGCACCAACTTATTGAGCACCTACTGAATGCATCAGGGACACGTCAGTGACCAGATAGGCAGGATCCCAGTGTCCTGCGGGGAGACAGACCCTGGAGAGGCACACAAAGCGGTCATTTCGGGCAGCAGGGTGGTGAAGAAACAATAGGAGGTTGGAATTGGGGAGTCAGGGAGACTCGGGGGGGTGGTCATGGCAGAGCCAGGCGGGGGGGCCGGGAGGTGACACCCGAGCTGGGCCAGGGACAAGCAGAGGCAATTACCTGTGGATGGGGAGCATGGCAGGCCCACCCCTGGCCCCGCTGGGCCCTCTGGCCCTGTGCCCGCCACACCCCTCTGCAGCAACCTGCACACCCACAGCCACGCCAGTTCCGGACTTGGTGCTTTTGGGCCGGGGGGGGTGGGTGCTCTCAGCCTGGGACATCCCTGTGCTCCTGGATGCTTACAGACACCACCTGCTCCGAGCCACCACTCTCTGATGCCTGTCCCCATCCCTGCCTCCCTCCTAGACCCTGCAACTCTGTGGCTGGTTCGCACACCTGTCTTTGTGCATCTGAAAACAAGTCCTTCCATTCCTGCCCCCAGAACCGTGCGTTTTTGTCCTTGGGGGTGAGCCCTCCACACGTGTCCCCGGGCATTTGGAGCTGCTGGAAACACCAGTCCCGTTTTCCTGCGTTCCCGACTTCTCCCTGTAGGTAATTTAAATCACCACCGTCTAGCACAGCAACCACAGATAAACCGCAGGGCGGGAGGCCGAATTTCCAGGAATTTGTAAGGACGGCAGTAGCGCTGTCGTAAGAGCCGCGTTCCGTGCTGGCTGTGGCCGGGCCCTGGTCTGGGGCATGACGTGCCGGCGTGCACGGTGAGGGCCGCACAGTGGGCCTGCGAGTGGTGTTCTAAGGACTGAGGAGGTGACAGGTGCGCGGGGTCCCCAGCCACACGGGACACAGTCCCCAGGGCTGCTGCTGCTGAAGCAGACAGACCCGGCCCGGCCGAGGGGACGCTAGCTGCCTCATTAGCAGGACACACACCAGAAGCTTCCACCACAGGTCAGTAGCTTTCTACACCATGTGCAAGATGGGAGCAGGACGGCCTGGCCTCAGGTGGGGAGGCCCAGTGGTTGGGGGTGGGGGCGCTCTGGAACCTACTGTCCGCTGCTCACTAACTGTGAGACACGGGGATACAGCTTCCCTCTCTGGGCCCAGTTTCCTCATCTGCAGAGCGGACAACGGCCCCGGCCCGGGACATTGGTCAGGCTTGGAAACAATCGGCTCAGCGCCCGCCAGCAGTCACGGGCCAAGATGCTGTCGCTGCTGCTGTGAAGTGTGGCGTCAGGGCTGCTTCTCTCCCTTCCCCGGCCCTGAAATGTACCCACGGACACGAGTGTGGAAGTGAGGATCGTGGACCATGCAGGCTCAGGCACAAACCCGCCGTAGAACAAAGGCCCAGCTCCCCTGCCGGCCTCGCAGCCTGAATGACAGCTCCCGTGGGACGCCACCGCTGCCGCTCCGCACGGCTGTCCCAGGCCCTAAAATAGAGCTGCCCCACCTGCGGTGCACCTGGAGGTTGGAGAGCCCCTGAACTCGGCTGTCGCGCTACGTCCTGTGCCTCGCGCCCAGAGACACCGAGGGGCAGCTGTGGGCCAGAGACCGCACCTATGGCGATGCCTGGTCCCCATGAGGCCGTGAACCCCAGCAGGTGTGCAGGCAAAAGGTGAAGTGGGACGACAGTAGCCAGGCGCTCGGGCCACCTGCGCTGCGGGCACCCCGAGTCCGTGTCACCTGCGCAGACGTGGGGGGACAAGCACGGTTCGGGCCCCCAAGCAGTAGGGGGAGCAGGCTGGGGGTTCATGACCTACCCAGGGCCGCACAGGGCGGTCTGGCCGGGGTCATCCTGACTCTGGGCACCCTGTTCTGGGGCCGGGCTGGATCCAGACCCCCACACAGCAGCGGGTCACCGGCACCAAGTCATTAACATTGGCTCCGATCGGGGATAACGGTGCCGACCTCGTTGTCTTGATGGGAAGGACGGGTCAGGACAGTGTCTCCCACCGAAACAGCCCAGGTGCCATCTGGAAGCGACAGAAATGCCCATCTCTCTGCACGGTCGTGGTGGCAAAGAGGCTGGGAAGACTTGGAGGGTCGACAGGTGCACCCGACGCTCGGCGGCCTCAGCACCGTCGCCCACCCCCCGCCAAGCACAACCTGCTCACGGTGTGTGTGACGGCAGAACTCGTCGTGTTTCCTTGGGACCCAAAGTGAACCGTCACAGCATTCTTCTCCTCGGTGTCTAATCAGAAACTCCCGGAAGTGGAACGTTCAGTTAAAATGTACAGGTTGGTACCCTGGTCCTTCCCATGTGCTGCTCGCTGATTCCTGAGTCCTGCGGCTGCCACGGTGGTGCGTGCGTGCGTGTGTGTGTGTGTGTGTGTGTGCGCGCGCGCGCAAGCCGCCACCTCGCTAGGGCTGGGTACGATTCTGCAGCTCCTTACTGTTACTTATGTCAACGTTACGCCACAAACGTTAAAGAGTCATATTTTGAAGTCCTATTCTCTGAACGTCCCGTTGTCATTTTAATTGGGGACGGAAGTTTCTTTGTTGCTACAAATTTCTGTGTCTGCAGCTCCTAATGAAGTTGAGAGCTTCCCATGAGTTTGTTCACAACCTCTGCTCCCTTTTCCCGAGCCCCGCGCTCCAGGCTTTCGCACCCGCGGACCTGCTGGGGTCCGGCTGTGCTCCCTGACAAGCGGCCTCGTTCCCAAGTAATGACGTTGTCTAATTCAATGTGCTTCTCCTTCTCCTGCTCTCCTTACTTTTCTTCTCTTCCTCCAGTTTCTGGAAATGCAGTTCATGAAAATAATCCATAAAAACGAAAACACGGACGTGTGAAAATGAGCCTTGTAGTTTTACTTTAAAAGTAAAGATCTTGAGGGAAACTCCCAGTCTGTTGCTTGTGGGAGGGGAGAGCAAAGCTGGCAGATGCGTCTGCTTCGAGATGAGACACTACTAAAAACCAGCGTTAGAATTCTGTGTCGCACCACGGAAACCCTTCTGACAGGATGCTAACGTGGCAAAATCTCATAGTCGCTAAGAGGTCTCCCTAAAAAAATATGTATTTTTACTTACTTTTTATAGTAAAATCTATAAATGATTTTGAAATCATGCACAGAAAAATATAGCCCATAGAGATAAAATGAGGAGTTGAGGAAATCTAGGCAAAGGCTGTACAACAGAAGGTCAAACGCAGACCCACACCCCAAATGATACAACGGCATTGCCACAGGTAGCTGCACACGGGCTCTGAGCGTCCTGGTGGCCAAAGCAAAAAGGGAAGCACGATTAATTACAAAGTGTACATTCTCTCTTTAAGTAGGCTCCACACCCAGCACGAAGCCCAGCGTGGAGCTTGAACTCACAACCCCGAGATCAAGACCTGAGTGGAGATCGAGAGTTGGACGCTCTGCTGACTGAGCCCCCAGGCACCCCTGAATTGTGCATTCTCCTTAAGATACTAAAGGGCAGCTGTCATACACAACACAGTTTACTGGGATCCTGAAGCCTCAAAGAACAGTCTTCCCAGGGTCCCGAGGAATAGACACAGTGCATCTCGGGGCAGCGGGGACACTTGGGGAAGAAGGGCCCCGTTAAACTAGAGATCCCAACTCAGGAGATCTGGAGCGGGGTCCCGGAATCTGTGTTTTCACAAAGCTCCCTGGGGATCCCGATGTAGTCAGAGGGGGGCACTGGTGGGACCTGACGACGAGCTACCCACCCGCGTCTCCTGCTGTGCACCCACGGGCAAGTGCACGGTTCTGAGCCAGTTTTCCTCATCTGAAGAATGGGACCATTTATAGTAGCTGTCCCAGAGAGCCCTGTGAGGCTTCAAGGGGAGAACATTCGAGAAGCCCTCCTCAGGAAGCTGGTATGGAAAAGACTCTGAACAAACATTAGCAACGACCATTACTAACAACCGTGCTTCCCGGTCCCTGTCTTGCAGGGTGCAGGGAATGGAGCGAAGCTTCTTCAAATTGGCAAATGCTTATCAATGCCCAGCTGCTGTGACGACCGCCACCACCCCCCCACAATGAAGCTTCAACCCCGCCCAAAGGAGTGGCGTCCTTTCCAGCAATCAAAGGTCATTTTTTTCCTGGTTAGCACACAAAAAGAAAGGTTTCTGTATTTTTGAAATTCTGTGTCCATAGAACGGAGAGCCCGCAAGGGACCCTCACCCTGAGGCTTCGGTGGACAGCAGGCACCAAAGCGGGTACTCGGGTCCAGGCAGCCCCGCGATAAAGCCCGCGCCAATCTCCATCCCCAACCCTCAAAGCATCCAGCCTCTTCCTTCAAGTTCTGCAGATTTCAAGGCGACCATGGCGGGTGAGGGCAGCTGCACGCAACACTGTTTTTTCCCGGGGACTTGCGTTTCCATGGAGGCTGCGTGGTGGCAGACTGTTCCGGACGCGGCTGAACAAAACGTACAAAGGCACAGGCTTGAGGATCATTTAAGTCCTGTGCTACCATGCTAAGTACCAACTCCCAAAGGACATTCCTGAGCCTTAACCAGCTTCTCACAGCATGGCCCCCGAGGGGAGCCCCCTCCCCCGGGACAGTTAGTAGAAGGTTCGTGCATCGCTCAGGCTCCCGTCTCCAGGCGGACTACAGGGCTGCCCCAAGGAAGCACAGACAAGCCCAGCAGCCGCATCAGCATTAACAGCGATGCTTCACTGGCCCCAGGTGCGTGTACAGGGGATGCTCGCTCGGTCCTCCTGCACAGGTGACCATGAACCCAGGGGGTCCCAGCCACGCGCCCGCCAGCCCCAGCTCTGTGTGCCTGCGCATCTCCTGCCAGGAACATCGTCCTGCAAGGACGAACCTGTCTTCATCTCACCACCAGGAGGGAGATTCAGAGATGGCAGGTTTGCCCGAATTCCCACCCCTGTGACGGTGAGGCTGGGACCTAGCCCACCTGCCACGTTTCCCCCAGAGCCTGTGTGAGGCTGAGGGGCCCTTCCCGGGCGTCACGAGCCCCCAGTGTTCCCCGGCGGGGGGGACGCTCTGCATCATCTCTGCCCCCCCACCCGGAGAGGGACAGGAAGTACTCTGCACCCAGGGGCTGGACGTGTGGGTTGCAGGCCGGATGCACCCGACAGAAGGAAGCCAGACCAGTATGAGAAAACGCGAGGCGCTGAGATAAAGGAAGCAGAGTTTTCCCAGAACGCTGCCCCTGGGGCCCGGGGTTCAGGGGACACACCTGGAACTGCGGGACCTGTGGGACCTGAGCAATCACCGAACCTCTCCTCAAGGCTTAGTTTTCTCATCTGTAAAATGGAGATAAGAACGCGTACTTTACCGGTTCCTGCAAGGACTGAATCAAATGAGGGATAGCAAGCAGAACTTACTGCCCGGGGTCGGCCCTGAGAGAGGAAAGCTGCCGCACATCCTTAATCTCCACGCCCCCTAAACGGTGCACAAGTCGTGCCCTTGGCATGATTTCCAGAACACGCCTGCTGTGTGATGCGTGCGGGTTGTGGGTCCCTAACGTGCTGCCTGCCGATGCACCCACAGGTGGACATGTGTCAAAGGTGCGCCGCACTCCCGAAAGGAGGGAGGCCTCTGACTTCACGGAGTCGCCAGACCCGGTGCACGGAGCCGGGGACCGTGACCACTCCCCCCCCCCCCACAGCCCCGGGAGCGCCCCAAAGATAAAGTCTAAAAGGTCTGGAAATTAAAGAAAATAAAACAGAACAAAAACACCCAATGCGCTTGAGGGGATGGGTGGATGGAGTGTTGCCATGGCAACCAGGGCTGAACTATTCAGCACAGGCTGGAGGAAGACCCTGGGAGGAGGCAAACAAAGACAAAGGGATCCAATTAAACCGTTTCTGCAGGAAACAAGCGGCTGACCCTCTGGGACATGACTTCTCAACTGCCACTCTCTAGAGCCCCAGAACCGGGCCCGCTTTTCCATTTTCACACCTGGTGACAAACGCCCAGGGAGCTACTGTGCTCCTGTCTGAGGTCGAAAATTATTTACAGACTCAGCGAGTAACTGGGGAGACCTAGTCCAGGGCGTATGTTCGGGGTACCTCTCCAGGCTCTCGGGCGTGGTTCCTGGCCCCCACCCCCTCCCACCTCCTCTCTGCACCCACAGACAGGGGTGGGGGTCCCTGGACTTCTCTTATGCAGGCAACCTTGGGGTAATTTCGTCCTGTGTTCGAATCACATATACATCACTGTTTACTACCTTTCTCTTTTTTTTAATAAAGATTTTTATTTATTTGAGAGAGAGAATGAGCACGAGCAGGCAGGAGGGGCAGAGGGAGAGGGAGAAGCAGACACCCTGCTGAGCAGGGAGCTGGACATGGGGCTCAATCCCAGGACCCTGGGACCACGACCTGAGCTGAAGGCAGATGCTTCGCCCACTGAGCCACCAGGTGCCGCACTAATTCTCTCCTTAAATCAATTCACTTAATACTCTATTTTGAAAGAGAAGTTGGTTTGTTTATCAAATAGAAAACCATTACCAGTTGGCAGACCTAGAAGTCAACTCAAAAATCATACGGTAAGTCAATACATTTTTTACCTCTGGGTAGGGAAGGATTTTTTGAACATGACACAAAGGGCATGAACCATAAAAGTTTACTAGAGGTCGGCAAACTATGCCCTGTGGGCCACGGCCTACGTTTATAAATAAGGTTTTATTGGCACGCATCCAGGCCCACTCATGCCCCACACGGGCTACTGGCTGCGTTGGTGCGATGATAATAGGGTTGTGTTGTTACAACAGACACTGTGGGGTCCACAAAGCCAAAATCTCCACTCTCCGGCCCGTCACGGAGAAGAAACCTGTGGACGCCCGAAGTATGTGACTGGCAACCCAGTGACCTTCCTGCACACAGGAAAGGTGAACAAAATGCAAATACGAGCCCCCAAACCGAGAAAGGACTGGAAGCCACAATCTCCAAAGTGAACTCCTAAAAGTATTAAGACAAAGAAGGCAGCAGTTTAAGTACGTGAAAAGAAGAAACCAAATGCTGATAAGCACTGAGAAAATGTGCAATCTCACTAGAAATAAGACAAAACCAAACCTTCTGTGAGTGCACATCCTATCCACGAGACCAGCGACAATGCCAGCCACGCTTGACTGATGAGCATATTCTCCTGACCATGGTGATTGGCTCAAGATGAGCATGTGATCCAAACTTGTCCACTTAGCCCTCCTTGGTCAAGGTGATTGGTTCAGGAATGGGCTCCTGTATTGATGTGAGCCTGGAGCTTTGGGGATTAGGATGTCGAGTGAAAGAGCCAGAGAACGAAGCCACAGAGAGCACAACAGAGTCAAGAAACAGAAAAAGACCAACTCCCATCAATGCCATGCAAGCACCTGGATCCAGCCATGCCTGCAGCACACCCAGAGGCAGTAAGCGCCAGAGGTCACAGAGTGCCTCTGTCTTGTTGGCTAGGACACCTAGCACCCTGCAGAGGGTCTGACACATCACAGTTATTCAGCAAGTAGCTGCTGAGTGTGTGACCGCATGAATATGGCTTGTGCCCCAGTGAAAAGAAAGAAGTTTGCAAAGAAACGGAGGCAGAGAGAGGATCGAGACAGGCTGTTCCACCGCGATTCCAGCATGCAGCAGGAGGCTCTATTCCCGGCAGGCCCCTCTCCCCACGGCTTCTCCTGTGAGCCTCAGAACACGCCGGTGAAGGGACAGGAAATCTCCTTTATTATAAAAACAATACGTAAGTAGACAAGGGGCTCCTGCTTCAGCAGCAGCACGGACAGGAGAGCAACGGCTCGGTCACTCGGGGTCTGCAGACCGGGAGGCTCTCGACACAGCCCCCTGAACGGTGCTGCAGTTTGGGAAGCACGGACGGTCCCGTTCTTCACGTGACACGCTGGAACCGCCCCCCCCCCCCCCCCCCCGCGTTCCGGTCGGTGCTGAGACTACGCCCCCGGGGCCGGATCCCCTCAGCCTGTGGTCCCCCATGGGGGCCCGGAGCCTCACTGCCCACACAGGCGGTCAGAGCCACACCGAAGCATTAGCCATCCAAGTCCCACCAGGGTGGTGGCAGCACATCCCCAACCTCATCCCAGGATGTGGAGGTCATCCCCACCATCCCCTGCTCCGCAGTCTGACATGCCTCCCACTGCACTACTAGCTCCTCAGGGGGGTGCGCGAACATCCCCCACCCACCGTGGGTGAGGCCTGGGCACGGGGATCTGGTGGACACCCTGCAGCCCCCCTCCCCCCGAACACCTCCAGCACAGCTGAGGCCAGAGCCGACGCCAGGTGTGGCACATCCCACGTGGCTGTGAACGTGGCCGTCCCGGTGCCGAGGCAGAAAAGGCCCCCTGGCTGCACCACTGGGGCGAAGATGCCCCGCCCCCTCTTCTAGAGCTGCGCCGTGTGCTGTGGCATTAAAGGCTCTGATGTGTCCCGTGGCAAATAGATCATTCTCGTAATGGTTCCCCAAACATACCGGAGCACGGAGAACGTGCTCACACCTAATGCCTGCTGTCTCTTTAGGAAATGCGGGCCCACACCCCTCTGCTCAGAGGGCCTCCAGGGGACCAGGCCCACAGCTGGGGCCCACCATCCTGAACTTGTCCCTCCTCCTGCCATGCGGCAGGCGCTGAACCCCTCAGGATCGTGTTTCTCGACCATCTTCCCCGGACCGAGCCCCAGAGTGGACATCAGTCACACGGGAAGGGGTCTGAGGCCACTGCTGTTCTCCAGGAACCCTCGAGCTGACACGAGTGACCTCCACTGCCCGGGGCTGTATCACGAGCAACTGTCACAGCGCCTGCCCCTCACACGAATAAATTAAGTCTTCATTGAATGACAGACGAGGTGATAAATGCTTGACAGGTGTCACCATCTCATTGCAATCAGGCTGATACAGTCCAACACTGGGAAGTTCCCTCGACCCAGTATTATCAAGCAATTGGTTAAAATGGTCTGGCCTCAGGTGTGGATGGGGCTCATGGATCTCTATTATAAGAAGTTTCCCGACGGGGTTCCCGAGCCCCAGGTAAACAGCAGGCACCCTCCGCCACACAGCTTCGAGCTGACGCAGGGAGTGGACCTGGCTCCCAGAGGTCAGCAGCCCAACCTCGAGCACCTGCCACACGACAGAGGCTCTGCCACAAGCCTTTCTTACAGGATCTCTCTGAAACAGACTATGACCTTGGAAGGTCAGCACCCCACTTTACAGATGAGAAAACCAAGACCCGGGGGTTAAGGTCTCCCAGTGCATCACTGCAGAGCAAAACTCGAATGCAGGTCTGCGTGATTTCAAGTCCTTAGGACACTGGCTTGGCACCCTGCGGCCTGCAGTAATGTGTGCCATGCTCAACCCGCCCCTCCCCTGCCACGGGCCTGGCAACTGGTCTCATTCCCATTCTACAGGCAAGAAAACCACGGTAAAGACTCACAGCACCTGGCGTCTGGGCTTCACCCAGGCACGCTCCTGGTCCTCCACCCCGGAAACACTCGGTAAAGCATTTCAGTGGAAGGTGGGGACACTGGGGTCCACACTCCCCAGCACAGAGCACAAACAAGGGCTGGTCCCCTCGAACAAAGAGCCCTGGGCCTCACGCAGAGGAAAGACCCCCTGGAGAAGAAGTCCAAGGTGACCTTCAAATCACTGCGTCTTGACCAGGATGGATTCTGTCCCCCTGGGGCCAGTCAACAATGACGGGAGACATTGTTGCTTGTCACAGCTGGGCAGGGGGAGGGCTAGAGGAGTATCTTCTAGGTGGAAGCCAGTGTTGCTGCTGAGTGTCCGACCACGCGGACAGCCCCGGCACAGGGTCATCTGGCCCCAAATGCCAGAGTGCGGGGGTTGGGAGATCCTGCTTGAGACCTTCGCTACTGCATGTGTGCCCACAGACCAGCAGCGAGGGCATCCCCTGGGAGCCTGTCTAAAGCACAGACGCTCAGGCCCCGCTGCAGACCTGCTGCATCGGAATCTGCACCTTCCCGTGGTCCATGCAGGGGACCTGGGTGCAGGGGACAGGGAGAAATGTGGGTCAAGGCCAAATCAAGGGCGAGGCACAGGGACAGCTGGTCCAGCTTACCATCAGGATACTATCTCTTCCTGCTCTGCAGGACCTGCTTCTGAGGTTTAAAGAGGGAATGCGTGGGCTGGAGGGGATGCAGGACACTGTCCCTTCAAGCCCAGCCCCCCGATACCCCACGGGTGCCGGAGGAAGGTCGGGGAGATGGCAGCATGCGGGCGGCAAGCATCGGCACTGGCTGCCTGAAGCCCAGTAATGTCTCCTCTCCAATACCCACCCTCAAATTCCGGGGCTGCAGTCTGGCCCCTCCGTTTGGGAGGATTGGGGGAAATCCACCCTGCCGGAAGAGCCCGACTCCCAACAAAGCCCTTCGCTTCAAGCTCAGCTTTGGGCTGGCTTCGTGGCAGGGGATGCTGGCGAGAGCCGGGGGGCCCAGCATGCTCTGGGTTCTGGACCCCAGTGACCCCAGTTCCTGGAAAGCAACCTAGAGAGTCAGCCAGCACTTCAAACCCGCCACACTGTCTCAGTCCCGCCCCATCCTTGGGACAAAACATCATGTCGCAGGCCACACAACTGGATCCCCAAAGTTTCAGCTGTGAAGACCCACAGCTCCACGCTGTGCTGGCCCCTAGCACAGTGCATCTCCAGCTGGCCAACCCCGGGGACGGCCAGGGGGACCCTGGGAGCAAAGGGTGCTCACTCATGGCTCTGGTGCACAGCCAGGCGGCAGATGGTCTCAACTTGGTGCAGACACTGTGCCCCCCAAATAGATTTCCAGCTTTTCTTGAAAAACTTACAAGATTGGGCAATACTGAATGCAATTCTTGCAGGAAAACGATGGTGCAGGTGAATGGGCACTCTCCCCCATGCCCCAGACGCCGACGAGCCATGTCCTCCCTACTCTGTCACCGTCTCTCCCCACTGCAACCCCCTTTCCTCCTGCAGGTGCCTGGCCTGACCGCCACTACAGACCATAGCTCCTCCACTGCGGGGGGTGGATGTGCCCCCCTCCCCGGGGCGTCTGGAAACATGTGGGGACAGCTCTGACTGTCACAGGAGAATATCATGTGTAGAGACCCAACTTACTGCCTGGCCCCCGATGGCAAACAGACAGCCCCCATGACAAAGCAGCGTCCCGTCCCAAGTGCGGATAGTGGCGAGGTGGGAAGCCACCGTCAGCACCCCATGTGGGCACCCTGAGACAGCACGGCCCCGGGACGTCCGTCCGAGGGGCTGGCCGGCGGGACGCAGCCTCCAGCCTCCGCCCCTGGCTCCACACCGCTACTCACTTGGAGAGTTTCAGCTCAATCTGCTGCCGGATTTCCTGCCTCTCCTCATCAGTCCTCCTGGGGAAAATATTCCTGTCTTCCAGCTCCTGCTTGCTGGGCCGGTTCCGCAGCTTTACCGCCAAGAGCTCCTTCTTGCATTTCCTGGGCAGTGTTCCTGAGTGCCACCAAAGAGGGGGCGGAGGGGACAAGACAACAGGTATTAGTCAAACGCTGGCTTGTTGCCCCAGCCGCCCAGCTGTTGGAAGAAGGCGTCGGCATCAGGGCAATGGGGGCACGTCTGTCAGCCTGGGGTTCCTTCCAGCGGCAACGAGGGCAGCACAGGGACAAAGTGATGTCACCACCCATGGGCCACACGTTCCATGGCTGGGTGATCAATCACAGTCCAGGCCTCCAGGGACAGTCCTGGTCGACACCTGCTGCCCCGGGTCATTATTCATGGCACCCGGTTTTTCTCCTGCGTGTGGACCATGACTTAAAGTTACTTTCTGCCTGGCAGCCCCCCTCCCATCCCCCTTCTCCACATGGTCCACACTCCCCGCTGACACTACCCTCTGGCCACGCGGGTCTTCCTTCTGTCTCTGGAACATCCCACCTCAGGGCCTGTGCAGCCGCTCTGTCCTCCGCCTGCCACCCAGCTCTGCCGGACCGTCCACGGCTGGCCCCACAGCCAGCCTTCAACCTTCCTGAAGAGGCCCAACAGGGCTCCAATCACCATCACATCATGCCATTAATCCCCCCACCCCATGTCTGATCTCTTCCCGCTGGTTACTTTACTCCATCTCCTGCTCGAGACTAAGTTCAAGGGCATCTGCCCTCCCCGGGCCCCAGATCCGTGCTGACGCAGCAGGTCCCCAGTGAATATTGTTGCGTGAGGGAAGGGGGGCGCTGACTCAGGATCTCCAGGTGGAGACTGATCTTTATTTCCACACATGTCTAGGATCAGCTGAGTAAAATCGGGGTGCAAATACGATCTTGAGAATGGAACGTCTAAATTAAGAGAAGTGGGGTTTGGCGGCGTTCACAGGCAGAGAAAGATCATTCATTAGCGGGCTGGGAAACGGAGGTGTTCTGGTTCATTGAGCTTTCTGAATGAGACTCCCCACCTGCCCTGGGTGCGTGGTTTCGTAGCTCTAATGAGACACGGATTTCAATCCTGGGGCTCAAACCATCTTCCAACGTGGACACTCCCGTAGGTGGAGGCAAACGTTATTTCTCAAGAAAAATGGCTCCCAACGACAGCAGCGTCCAGTGTCAAAGATGGGAACAGCGCAAGAAATGAGTCGAATAACGTGAGGGTTCAACAGAAGTTTGGGATAAAGACAGACACAAAATCAGGGCTCAGCTGAGGCTTGGGTTTCTAATATGAGCTTGTTTGCTGTGTGTTTTACAGAGACAGAGAAAAATAATGGCTCAAGTCATTTCAGCAAGGGCTCCAGCCTGAATTTGTTTTAACAGCTTTGTAAATGACCAGAGCCCCGTATTTGTAGGATCATAAAGAACCTGAAGGAGTCACACGCGTTTTCACTTCGTCTTTACTGCATGTTCTGGGGGAAATCGGAAGCTGTGGTGGCATTCATGAGTTAAGGGAGTCTTGAAGGTCTCAGGACAAATCCTACGTGAATGCCAAGGGTCTAACACATGGCGAGAAGGGATTGCCATTTTCGGAGAACCAGAAAGTGCTCGACCACGAAAGACCCTGAATGCAGTCTAATCTTTTTAGCTTTTGATAAAACAAAAGTCTTTTAAGCCCATTGCAAATGTCTTGGGTTTCTTATTACAAACTTTAATCGTATGCATTCTTCACTGAGTAAAAGATTCCTTCATCAGAGATTTCCAGATGTAAATGAGAATTCGCTCCGAGGGAACCAGCGGTGCTCCCGGGCACAGCCCGCGTGCACAGTAGGGCCACCGCAAACACTTATGGGATCACTTCAGGTCTTCTCCAGAGTGTCAGGAGGTTACTAGGTTTTGTTACTGAAAAGCCAAAAAAGGAAATTTCCAGACAAATAGCTTAAAATGAGGCTTTTCATGGGGCACCTGGGTGGCTCAGTCATTAAGCATCTGCCTTTGGCTCAGGGCGTGATCTTGGCGTTCTGGGATCGAGCCCCGCATCAGGCTCCTCCACCGAGAGCCTGCTTCTTCCTCTCCCCCTGCCTGTGTTCCCTCTCTCGCTGCCTGTCTCTTTCTCTGTCAAAATAAATAAATAAAATCTTTTTTTTAAAAATGAGGCTTTTCATAAATTTGGCCGGCAGGTGCGCCCAACCGTCAGCAGCACCGTGACTGAGCACGTGTCCCAGAGCGCACGCGCTGACTCGGAGCAGGAGGTGAGGCCGGGAAACAGCGGCCATGAGACCTTTCTGTCCAGGTGTGGGGAGTGAGCCAGCTTCCCTCCCCAGGTGCCCCCGGACACGCTTGTGTTCTGACCTGGAAATCCCACCTCTGGGAGTCTGCCTCCCAAAACAAGGGGGACAAGCACATAAAAGGCCATAAAAAGGTGTCCATCCAGCACCATTGATGAAAGCAAGAAATTATACACAACCGAAAAACCCAAGACAACACTTGTCAGATTACGGCCCATCGTACCACTGGGCCAGGGCAAGCCCATCGAACACGGGGGTGTGCACGTTACTAAGAGCCAAAAAGACATTCACGGGATGCTTATAACGTTTAGTTACCGCAGCTTGTACAAAAGTAAGTATGTCATCTATAGAAATATATTTGTGTCTGTGTAGGTGTCTAATTTTGCAAGTATGTATGATATTATAAGTTGGCATAGAAATATCAGGAATTGATCAATTTATGTACTAATTTTGCTTTCTGTATATTTTTTATCCCAAACATAGTTCTCTGATATGAAAATAGATAATTATTTAAAAAGAAAGCACACTGTTGAGTGACATCGGCGAAGATGGTGGAAAATTCTCTCCGTAAAAGCAACCTGACAACTGTCAAAAATGGTCAGGATCCACTTTTTTGGAACGCTCTAATTAACTGGACGGCAGCAGCAACACAGGGAATGTTAATCCAAGGGAAAGAGGCTGAGTGTCTGTAAGAGAGTGTAACTCTGTCCAGCACCAGGCCCCTCTTCCTCCAGCCCTGCGGTAGCCTTCAACTTCGAGAGTTCGCATCCTCGGTGAAGACCAGCCGCCCGGCAGTCACGGCAGGGCGCAGCCAGGCCTGGTTCCCCTCTGACCCGTTGCAGGCTCCCCAGAAGTCCCCACATGCAAGGCTGGCCGCCCCGGATCTGATCGGAGCTCACCCAGCCCAAAATGTCTTTCTCTGGATCCATTTGTTGAAAACCCTATTGTCTTTCCAAGGCGAAGACTCTCATGGAACTTCAGACCAGTCCTGCTCACTATCCTATGAAGTTCTGTATTGGCAAAAGCCAATTAAAAAAAAAAAAAAAACCAACGTATAGGCCAAAAAAATTAAGTAAATTAAAAGCAAAAGCCTGGTGTTGCCACATCAGCCCAATGTCAGCACATGCTGGGGGCACCCTTCCAATGCACAGGTGACAGGCAGGGAGCGAAAGGTAGGGTGGGCGATGTTGCCGCCTCTCGCCAGGAACCGGAGTGGCCCCAATAGCCACCGAGCGCTCAGAACCAGGGCTCCAGCTCAGCCAGCAGGAGGCAGCCTTGCATGGCCAGCGAGTGTGGAACCCCCAACAACCCCCCAGGCCCCTGTCCCGTCAGCTCCCATTACCCACCCCAGCGGAGCAAAGGGTGCTCTTGGAGAACTTCAGGCCGTCAGTCACCCCCTTCGTTTGTGAAAGGCTCCCTTCCTTTCCCCACAAGCCCCACATCGGTCTGGTGTCCTGCCTCAACAGTCACACCTCAGTCTCCTTCGCTGGTTCCTTGTCATCTCCCCAGCTCTACAACATGTTGGGGTGCCCCAGGACTCAATCCTCAAAGCCCTCGGTCCACACCTGCTTCCCACATGACCTCTGTCCCATGAGACACTCCAGCCCAACTGCTAACGGCAGGGACTTCCCCAGGTCGCCACACCTTCTCTCCTGCAGTCCAGACTTGCTTACCCACTTCCATCAGGACATCCCCACCCGGGTCCCTATCAGGCATTTCAAATTAGCACGTCCACAACCGAGCACCTGCGCTCCCAGTAAAGCACAGACAGGCTGAGTGACGTTCGCGGATCTGTTCAGGGCAGCCGGGCACCTGCTAGCCACGTCTGCTCCACACCCGGCCCCGAAGTGAGGGCCGTGTGCCTGCTGAGCCTCTCGGTGAGGGAGGGAAAGGGGCGAACAAGCAGCTGTCATGACCAGAAGCACAGGACGAGTGCCTTCTGTGTGTGCGAGCTCAACCACATCTCCGAACTACCTGTCTGCCTGCCTCTCTCCCCAGCTGTGGTCACTGCATGAGCCGGAGACATTTTCACTCACAGAGAAAAACAAATCTGCCAGGCTCGTCCATGGAGAGAACTGTTCCTTGTTCAAGGTATCCCATACACAAACTCGAAGTGCCTGCTGACTTACGTAGCACCGGGCAGAACAAGCCAAAGAGGCAGGGGGCATGAGGTGGAGATCAGGAAAGGCTTCCTGGGGGAGGCGGCATCTGAGCTGGGACCTGAAAGCTGGGGCCCCACACCCCAGGACATGCAGTCCCAGAAGCTAGCTTCACTCCATAGCAAGAATGTGCTGAGGAGATCTGCCTCAGGCCCCGAAGTAAAGTGATGTGCGGACTTCCGCTTCTGGCTAAAACGGATAATGGGAACTGGCTTTTCTGCCCCAAAAGAAAGCAAAACAAAGTCCAGCTACACGAAACAATGGCAAAGATGCTGGAAAGCACAGTGATCCTGGTGGGACGCGAACCAAAGGGAGCCCTACGGATGCCCCGTCTCTGGGACCCCAGGTCTCTGGGCTGGGGACCTGGGGGAGGAGCCGGGAGGAGCCTGCCACACGGCCTGAGTTGAGAAGGTGAAGGGGGGAGACCAAGGCCCCCCGAGTCTGCAGCGTGGAACTGGGGGCCAGGGGGTCGCCCAGACGCAGAAGTGAAGATCTGGACTTTACCAGAGGCTGGATTTAAACCTAAGTAAGAATTGCACTCAGTGTGAATAGTGTGAACACCCTCCTTAAAGGCAGAAAGTCCCAGAATGGATAACAAAGCAGGACCAAACTGGATGCTGCCTACAGAACACACATTTTGACGCGAAGACTTAGACGGGAAGTCCCAGGGGAGCGATGCAGCGCTCTAAGCCCGGTCTCAGGAAGGCTGAAGGGGCACGTGAATGGCAGACGCGGTTGGTTTCCCAGCCGAGAACCTGATCCGGGATAAAGGGATGAACTGATAAAGGGGCAACTTCATCAGGAGGATAAAACGGTGCAAAGTTCTTGTGAACGTGGCATAAAGCAAACCTGACAGAGCAGAAAGGATAAATCTAAAGATAGAGTGGAAGGTCTCAAGACCCCTGCAAGTAATTTTAAGAACAAGCAGGGGCGCCTGGGTGGCTCAGTCGTTGGGTGTCTGCCTTTGGCTCAGGGCATGATCCCAGCGTTCTGGGATCGAGCCCCACATCGGGCTCCTCTGCTGGGAGCCTGCCTCTTCCTCTCCCACTCCCCCTGCTTGGGTTCCCTCTCTCGCTGGCTGTCTCTGTCAACTAAATAAATAAAATCTTAAAAAAAAAAAAAAAAGAACAAGCAGATGAAGTGTGCAAGGATGTGGAAGAATGCAAGGATGTGTGCAAGGACGTGGAAGTGTGCGTGGATTTGGAAGTGTGCACGGTTGTGGAAGCGTGCATGGATGTGTGCAAGGATGTGGAAGTGTGAGAGAATGTGTGCAAGGATGTGCCAGACAGGGACACCACCATCAAGCCGCTGGATCTGACTGGCGTTTATAAAGCCCCCACACAGGAGAACGCATGGTCTTCTCAAGCGCACGTGCGGCGGTTGCCATGACAACCACAGGCTGAGGTATAGTCCAGTCTTGATCAATTTCAAAGCACTCCAGCCCTATAAAACGTGCTGTCCGATCGGAGGGAAATGAAACTGGGCACTGGTTACAAAAAGATCTCCAGAAAAGTACCCAAATCTTTGGAAACTACATAAAACAAACAAAAAACCCACACAACTTTGGAATAACCCACAGTTCCAAGAAGAAATCAAAAGGGAAATTAGAAAATATTTTGAAGTAAATAAAAACGCAACATATCAAAATGGTGTTGGGGGAGATTTTACAGCATTAAATGCCTATCTTAGAAAAGAAGAAAGCCTTCAAACCAGTGACCTCAGATTCCATCTTAAGCAACTGCAGAAAGAAGAGCAAATTAAACCCAAGGAAGTAGAAGGAATCATACAGGTCAGAGCAGAAACCAGTGAGACCGAAAACAGAAACATAATGAAAAAAAAAAAACAACTAAAACCAAAAGCTGGTTCTTTGAGAAGAGCAATAAAATTGATAAAACCTAGAAAAAGGGAGGGAGAGGGAGGGGGAGAAATTATCAACATGGGGAAGTAAGACAGGTGAGCTCTCCAACTGATTCTATGCAAACTACCGAGGCTCGCTCAAGAAGAAATATAAAACCAGAATAGACCTTTACCTATTAAAGAACTCGAATTTGGAATTAAAAACCTTCCCCCATAGACAACAAAACCTTTACAGGCCCAGGTAGCTGCACTGATGACGAAGCATGTAGTAAATAACGCCAGTTCCGTACAATTATTTCAGAAAGTTCAAAGAAGGGTGAGCACTTTAAAGTCCATACTACAAAGCTAGCATGGAGTGATGTTAAAACCAGAAAAGATACTCAAATCAAAACGATTTAAAGACTGCCACACCTCACGAACATGGATATAAAATTATAAACTATTTTAGCAAATCACATCCGAGAACTTATAAAAATGGTAATACACCACGACCAACTGGGGGGCAAGGGGGCTGAGTATTTGAAAGGCAATCCATGTAATTCACCAAATCACCAAACTGAAAGAGAAACCATAGGGTTATCTCCGGAGACCACCCTGCCCCTATGGGGAGCTGGCCCGGTCGGAGCTGGAAGGAGCCCAAGTTCCCCCGCCCACACCAGTGAAGGCACGAGAGGGTGAAGAGGCTCAAGGAGACCAGAGCTGGCCCAGGTCACAGCTGAGCATAGAGCCCACGGCTGCCTTCTGGCTCCTTCCGGCTCCTTCCAGCTCCAACAAGTAAACAAGGACGTTCACTTGCTCAGCTACAAAAACAACACGTCCTCGTAGCAGACAGCTTAGGCTTAAAGCAGTATTAGGAGGGGAAATATCCCCTTTCCTGCCCACTCTCACTTCCAGAAGAAACCTCTACTGTGTTTTAGATTTATTTCCAGACCTACTTCTGTGCAATTAGCAACTTACTCCCACGTCACTCTATGTTTTAGGAACGCGGATCACACCATACAGGGCACCCTGCGTACATGGTCCCGCTCACACATCTGGCTCCAGCTCCAGATCAGGCTGAATCAGCCCAGCTCCTGCCCTTTGAGGGCCACCAATGATCCCAGAGTGTGACGGTCACATAGCCCGTTGCTTGCTGAGCCAGACCCCCGGGGGGGGGGGGGGGGACACCCAGGTGTTCATTTTTGCTCTTTCTCCAAAACTGCAGGTACAATCCTCCCTCCTGTCCTCCCAGCCCCGTCCCTGGAGCCAGAGCGGGGCTGGTTTTCGCTCATGACAGGTGCTCCTTTCCCAACTCTGCCCCGCTTCGCTGGCCTCCTGGGAAAGAGGGGGAAATGTAGATGGAGCTGTGGATAAATAAGAACATATGTCTAGGAGCTCTGCAGTTAAAGATAAACTTGCCATGAGATAGCTTTTTCTCAATCAGGAACACTGTGGAACTTATGCTAAGGACGTAATTATGAGACGCACAAGTCTTCGCTCCAAGGATGTGCATCTCACGCTGCTAACGTGGCCTGACTGGCCGTCCCGGCTCCCCGGGGGCTCAGGCCACATGAGCTGATGCCAGGAGGCTTTGGCAGAAGAGAAGGAGCAAGCAGGGCTGGGTGCCAGGAGAGAGTGGGGATGGCAGGGGTACCCCTGCCGCCCTCTCCAGGGCCCGACTCGTGGACAAGCCCACGTGAGAAGGGCCCTCCGGCCTGTCCTGGCACAAGCAGTGACACGGTGGGGCCAGTTTTCATCGGCTGTGACATTGCTGTAGCCATTATACACTTTATCCCTAGAATTTGCATTCAGTGCTCTTTTATAGTTTGTTTCTCTAAGATTCTCCCTCTGTTCGTTCATCCTGTTCCTTAAAACCCTGAACATACAACTACAGGTCTAGCTGGCTTTGAACGTGGTCTGCGCTGGGTCCCCCTGCGCCCCCCGACCCCCAGCACCCCGGCCCAGGCCTCCTCCCACAGGTGACCAGTGCTGAGCCTCATGAAGTTCTGCCTGCTCGGGCACACCCCAGCCCCCGGTTCACTGAACCTCCACACCACTGTCCAGGGGACCCCTTCACACAGCTCATCTGTTCCAATTGTCTGTCCTACAAATTCCAGCTGTGCCAACAGCCCAGAACCCCCGTCTCCACCTCCTCGTCCCAGTGAGGCCACCTCCGTGCACTGCCCCCCCAGGAAGATGCCAGGAGGAAAGCTGGACAGTGTGGGGCTCACCCAGAGTGTCTCCCATCTAACAAGGGTGATGGTCTGCACTACCTGCAGTCCTGTGCCCCCAAGTCCAGGTCTGTGGCTGGTTTTGGTGGAAGGGCGGGCACCACGGCTCTGCCTAGGTCAGCGGCAGCAGGGCTGGACGCCTTGAAAAACAGCGGCCCGACACTCATAAATGCCACCACCGGACTCCCAGAGCCTCGGAGACAAGGACTCGCTCCTGTCCATCTCTCCCTCCCCCGTGCAGGACGCAGAGTGGGGCTCACATTTCCTGAAGAAACGAGTTCTGGGAAGATGGGGAAGGGGAGGCAGGGACTGCTGGAGCTTGAATCCCTAGGAACACGGCAAGGACATGCACGGGGAATGGAGACCCAGGAAGGTGGGCAGGTTTCCTGGTCGAGGGGCAGCGTTGGCTTCGGCTCTTGCAGAGCTAGGGGGCAGTCAGGGCATCTACAGGGACACAAGCAGAGAATAGAGGGACACCGGGGGCTTCCGCGCCACGGAGCCCTGCAGCCAGGGATGAAGGCCAGCCGCTCACGGGGAGAGGCGGCGGGGAGAGCATGTGCGGATGAGCTGGGAGAGGCAGGGAGCCGGTGGGCCATCCCAGTTAGGGGCAGGGCAGGGCAGGGACAGGCACCGAGAGCAGGGAGCCAAGGAAGCAGGGAGAGAACTTGAGGGGGGTGGGTGCGGGGCCACGGAGAGTGAGTTTGGAGGTCAATGAGCCACAGGGACCACAAACAGGAGAGGCTGCCACGGGGCTGCAGGGAAGGAAGTCATGTGGCTCTTACCCACGGGCCCCCGAATTCCCACAGTCGCGGCTCCTTAAAATCACTGCTCTTCTGCCTCCGAGAAACCAGGCTGTGGACTACCCGGCCTTCTCAAATCATCCCAGCCTTTTCCCCATCCGTCTTGTTCAAAAGGAGGAGGCAGGCCCAGCCCTTCATTAGAATTCTCGACCCGATGGCGGGGGGTGGGGGGGGGGGTCAGGAGGCAGGTATCCTGGGCTGACAACACTCCCCAGGAGGAACGCGTTTTTCGGCGTGTATGTCAAACGTGAGCTAGTACGGCAATTCTCAGTGATTCTGTGGATCCCACGTTTCCACGTCCCCAGGGCTCCCCGAGGTCTGGCTTCTGGAAGAAGCATGGGTGCCTGTCACGGTGGAAGCTAGGGTGCTCCTTCTCATCCAGCAGCCGTGCTCACGTGGGAGGGGGCGGGAGGCAGGGCCCGTGCCCGGGGCCATCACCAACTGTGCACGCAGCCCCAGCCAGCCGCGTCACCTCCTGGGCTTCAGGGTGTCGCTGGTGAGACGGGGAAACAGCCCAGGTCACATCACCTCTATCATAGCTGAGGACCCACTATGCGCCGGGCATGCTGTTGAGAATGGTACAGAAACGGGCATGGGAGGTGTCCGTGACCGTTCAGCCACCCCAGCCCCCCCCCCCAAAGACACCATGGTCATCAGAACCAAGGCCCTCAGAGATGTCCACTTCCTGAACCCAGAAACTATGAACGTGTGACCCTGGATTAGCCACAGCGCAGCCAATGTCATCAACGGGTCCTTATCGGTGAAAGACAGCGGCAGGAGAGTCAGCGTCGGACAGACATGAGGAAGACACTGCTGGCTTTGGAGGCCGGGGCGGGACCGCGAGCCACGGGGCGCAGGCAGCAGCGGAAGCCGGGAAGGCAAGGAAGCAGACTCCCCCTAGAGTCTTCAGAAGGCGCACAGCCAGCCGACGGCTTTAGTTTGGCCCAGAGAGACCCTCAGAACTGCCAGCTAATAATTCATCTTGCTTAAAACCACCGAGCGTGACACGTTGTTACGGCAGCAAGAGGACTAACAAGTCCCCGAAACTCATATCTGACCCGTACCCTCTCTGTGTATGCGGCTCTATCCCGGCCCCAGAGGGCCTCGGGTTCTCTAACTGTCCAAGGGAGGAGACCACGTCCTTCTGAGGGGAAACTGAGGCTCTCAGAGAAGTGAGAGCCCAAGGCCCTGCGCAGCGACAGCGGAGAGCCCAGTTGCAGTGGACGAGCCCCCGCTGGGGGACGAGCAGGCCTGGGGGGACAAGGGCAGGAGAAGCAGTGAATCACCTAGACGTCGTCTTCACCACAGGGGAAGGATATTCAGGTCTCTGAACCAAACGGCCTCTGGGACTCAGAGGCTGCGTGAGGTTTGATGACCCGCGTGAGTGAACAGAAAGGTCGTGTGCCGCTTGGGTCTCGCTGGAAGCAGGGGATGAAGAGGAACTTGAACACAAGACCA
Source organism: Ursus arctos (assembly GCF_023065955.2). Taxonomy (NCBI): domain Eukaryota; kingdom Metazoa; phylum Chordata; class Mammalia; order Carnivora; family Ursidae; genus Ursus; species Ursus arctos. The sequence continues at coordinate 3,617,005 of NW_026622830.1, forward strand.
AGTAGCTCTGAGGATCTTCTGTCTCCCCCAGAGGTCCCCTGGCTTCAATCATCATGCATGCAGGAGGTGCTTAATAAATGCTCTTGAGGGACTGTGGGGTCCCTGGTCAACCATGAGCCGGTGAGGGCTGCCCTCATGAGCTCGCAGGGAAGGGGACCCCTTCCTCTCCCCTGAATTCTGAGCCAATGACCCCACCACCCCCGCTCCTGCCTGCTTCTCCTCTCTGACTCAGCCTCCCCCCACCCCAGTGCTATGGACTGAATGGTGCCCCCCAAAATCTCATGGCCTGAAAGCCCTACCCCAATATGGGCCTGTATCAGGAGACAGGGCCTCTGGAGGGGATTAAGTTGGGGTCTAAGGGCAGGACCCTGATCCAATCACCCCCGTGTCCTGAGAGGAGAGCAGACACCGAAGTTGCCAGGCCTCCCTCGTGCTCACGGGGGAAAGGTCACGGGAGGACATGGTGAGAAGGTGGCGGTCTGCAAGCCAGGGAGTGGCCCTCAGCACAGACCAGATCCCAGACCTGCAGCCTCCAGAGCTGCGAGAGAACGCCTGCTAAGCCGCCCAGTCTCTGGCATCCTGTCACTGCAGCCCGTGCCGGCCGGTACACCCGCTCGGCCCCACCTCTCCCCATACTCAGCCAGGACGCTCCGCACAGCCCCCATCTGCCTCCCGTGGCCCACATCCCGCCCCAGCCTGGGCACCTTCCTGAAGCAGGGGATCAGGACCAACAGGTCTGCGGTTTCGATGCCCTTCCTCCGGGGGGAGAGGGGGCACCTGCATCAGGGCATCGCAGAGCAACGCCGCTGGCCTGAGCGCAAGGCTTTAGGATGTGGAAATCCACATATTCTTGGCTTGTGCGCATCCTGGGACTCCTCCCTCAATCCTGAAACTGCTGCTCAGGGGTCCTTCCTCCCCACCCGTGTGGCCTGCCTGCGGGCTGGGCCCTGCTGGTACCACCCTGTTCACAGCACAAGCTTGCTCGTGAATGACTGGGGACGTCCACAGAGCTAGAGAGACTTGGGTTCAGAAGGCACCCTCCTTCCCCTCTTTGCCTTGATCTCCTCAAGATGGGACAACAGTAGTCCCTGCGCCCCATCAGGCTGCCATGGGGGTCAGGGGTGGACTGCACGGGAAGTCCCTGGAACAACACTGGCAGGAAATAACGAAATGCAAAGAAAACGCAGCTCAGCTGCTGTAGGTCATCACTGGGTCTGTGAGTGCCCCCCCCCCCCGCAGTGGCTGCTTTATGTCCAGCAAGAACCACCCAGACCTGAGACTCCACCACGCAAGGCCACCAGGTTGTCCCCAAGGCCTGCCCTTGAGCATCCTGCCTCCCAGTGACCATCTGCAGCGCCATCTGGTGTCCACAGGGGAAATGGCAGGGGTGCCTGGCCCAGCTTCCAGCAGAGTCAGTGAGCAGTGCTCTGAAGGCTTCCCGTGGGGAGGACAGGTGAGCCCTAACTCAGTACAGGTGACTTCACAAGATTCATTGCAATGAGGTTTTCAATATGCTCTCTGCTGCATTTAAAATGGGATTCTAGTAACACAGTACATTTCGGCTTTTGCTTTCCGCAAAGTGTCCCCTGGGAAAGGGTCCCAGAGCCTGCAGACAGGGTCACCTCTTCTTGCAGCTCAGGGAGTGCAGGAAGTGCTCAGCCGCACCTCTCCCCACACCCACGTCCACATGCATCCAGCCCAGTGTCCTTGGATTCCTCACCCAGACACAGCCCTCTTGGGATTGCTTGCCCTTATGCTGAAGGGCAGCTTTCCAGTGTTAGCAGGGAGCTCCTCGGCCAGTCTGGTTTATCCCCAGAATCCTGGGCCCAGGGCTAGGACACACAGTACTTCCTGAACAAACAATAAGGCAGTTTTAGAAGCTTTAACAAATTCTAGCTCTTATAACTATTTTATACCAAGAATGAAGTCGGGACCAAGGGTATCAGAGTCACCCCCACCCCATCCTTGGGCTCGCTGACATGCCTACTCCCAGGATTCTGTAGGTCAGGCTGTGACAAGAGATGATAATACTTGTATAGTGGCTATTCCACGTCCTCCCTCCGTCATTACTATTTTTGTGCACATTTTCTGATGTCTGCGGTATATTCACATGGTACCACTCACATAATGTACAAATAACGTACAAACGTCCGGGGTGAACTGTCTGCTACCGGGGTGCACCACCAGAACTGTATGAACTTCTCTCTATATCGTTGGTGCTAATTCTGGTCACACTCCCACTGACAGCCGTTCGACAGGCCCCTGACCGCAGGGTAAAGCCTAGCCCCAGACTGTCACCACCTGCGGAACCCACCACAGGGGTTCTGTCTCGGTTCAACGTATCATTTGGATTCGCAAGACTATCAAGGACCCGATGTCTCCCTCCTCTGCTCAGCACACAGGGCAGCCAAGGAGTTCAATGGGCGAATCCCAGAAGCAGCTCACATCGCTCCCCAGAACCGCGCCCACCCCCCAGGTGACACAGCTCAGGTGGGACCAGGCAGGGCTGGGAGCCCCCCTAGAGCTGCTCGGGGGATCACTTCGTCCTAGGCCAGCTCCCCAGGCTGAGTTGCCAGGGTCCCCTCTAGTCTCACTACACTTGGGATCTCGAGTGTTTCTTGCTTATTTATTGTCTTTCAAAAAACAGATACAATTTGACGTTCAGGGTCATTTTCTCGTCATTAGTGGCTAGTGACGCCATGGCTGGTATTCTTAGGCTTGTCAGGTGACCTGGGAACCGGGAAGGTGATAGAGAAGAAGACCCTCACATTAACCCTTTGCTCCATTAACAAAGACCTCCGCAAACACACACCCCGGGCCCCAGGCAGCCCGCAGCAGCTTCCTAAGTGCACCCATCTCCGTCCTGAGACTTCACCCACCCAGCAAACTCTCCTCCATTCTTCAAACCCCCCGCCGAAGCCTCGTCTGCCCTCCCCGGAACGTTCTCCCACCACCCACCCCGCCCGCAGCCTGTCTGCTCCCCTGGTGCTGTCCAGCTCCTATCACCCGCTCCGGGTAACACTGAGTCCTCAAGGCAGGACGGTGCCTTCCCTAAACTGGCCTTGGCCGATTTGCATTGAATGAGAAAAGACAGGCTCGGTCTGAAAGGCCAAGCAGCAGAGACAGGTGGAAATTTTAACAACTGTCTTAAACCGCCTGCAATCCCTCTGTCCTGGCCGATGGGGAGGCTTCCTCCCCCTCCCATTCCCAGGAACGGATGAAGGCGCTGCGGGAAATGGGTGCTTCCTGCTCTGCCTGGGGAGGGGGTGTCAGCACAGCCCCCGGTGCTTTCCCCACCGAGGGTCAACGTGCAAAAGGCACATACATATCAGCCTGGCATTTACTTCCAGGACTTTCTCCTAGAGATGCATTCACAGCATTGCCTGAAATGGGGAACAGACTGACCAGACGTGGTGTCCCATGCCCAGGGGCAATGACCCAGATGAGCACAGAATTCTCCCTCAGTCTCTTGCACAGACGGACAGACACACACACACACACACACACACACACGCCCTCTCTGTGTGGCCTGTGTGCCTGTGGGAGATGCTCTCACCCCATCTGCGCTCAGCCAGGTGGCCGCGCCCGCCCTTAGTCCCCCGCCCTCTCTAGGACCACCTGCAACTCTGGTGGACCTCCTGGAGGAGGCTCTGCCCTCACACGCAGGCACTTCCCTCCGCATTAGCCCTGTATGAGTGCAAACAGCTGATTGTTTCCTAAGCAGATCCGGGAAGAAAGAAACAGTAAAAACTACACTAGTTCTTGTTATCCTTGGCTTTGCAACGAGTACCAAGTACACGTACATCTCTAAAACACGCTCGTAAGCATCAAGGGAAACCACGAGCACTCCAACACTCCTGAAGAGGACGTTACTTTGTGCTTGTTACAAAGTTAAGATAGTAAGTGCGGTACCGTAGATTTCCCGGCTCCTCCCCTAAATAGAATCGGAAAGAAACAACCACGGGCAAGGAGTGAGCACCCACCTCGCTTTGAGAAGCGCTCAGGCCCCACTCCGTCTTCTAGAACCTGAGCTGGACGCCACGAAAGACGCACAGTGGGCATGCTTCCGGCAGGGGCTGGGGGATCCAGCTAGAAGAACCCCACTGAGGCCCCCGCCCGGGGCAAAGAAGCGTGCCCTCGTGTGTGCAACCTTCGGCACTCCTGCTTTACCCTGAAGAGGTTGAATACACGTGGACACCGTTGCTCTATTTCTGACTTTCATCAGCTGTTTTGACTAAAACATAATGGGTTGGTCCTGATCACACTGGGTAAGATGTCTGCTTTCTCATTTGTTCTTTCTTCCTTACAATATAGAATACGTTTGTGACTTCATTTTACATAGTTAACAAACATTTTCAAGTTCTTCCTGTCCCCTCCCACTACACCTTGGATGCACCACACGCTGGAGCCGGAACATTCTGTCGAATGCCTGTGCCCACTGCAGACACGGGATAACACTTGTTTAATTGGTCCCTGACTGATGCCCACTCAGAGCGTTTCCAACTTTCCTGTCACAATTATTACACGTGAACATCCAGAGACACCAGCTCTTCTCCACCAAAGACGGCTGCTCCCCTCCGGGGACATTTGGCAATGCTGCAGGCATGTTTGGATGTCATGACGGGGGGGGGGGGGTGCTCCTGGCACCACGGGTGTGAAGGCCGGGGATGCTGCTACAATGCCCAGGGCACCCCTACCCACAGCAGGGAAGCCCCTGGCCCTAAATGTGACAAGTACCAAGCCGGAAAAACCCTCGTGCATATAAACCAGTATGCGTGAGTGCTAGGATACTGGCGGAGAAATTCCTGGAAGCAAAGCGGCCGGAAGAGAGAGCATGGGCACGGACAATTCCAACAGCTCTCTCCGGAGGTCACAGCCCTCTGCGGAGACCCCGAAGGGCACGCGAACGCGGGCTTCCCTCCCTGGGTCTCAGCACACTGTCTTGTGCTGCTTTGGAGCCCAAGGTACCCGGGCTGCACACAGTCACCCTCTGCCACCTCGGGCTTCTCTTGTGACCTTGACTGTCCCCACAGAACAGCGTTTGGGGTCACCATGCCTCACCGATCACTGCCACGAGCCGGTGCTGAGCACAGCTGCAAACTGTTCCCCTGGGCTGCTGTTCCCATCCTTACAGACCATCGGATAAGTGCTCACTGCTGATGGATGCAGTCAGCAACATATCGGCCCCTTCGCAGGACATAGCCAGATGTGCCAGTGGGGTGTGCAGATAGGGCAGCACGCGATCGCCCTGCAAGTACCATCAGGGCAGAGTGGACACGCTATTCCCCCCAACTTACTGGTTACACCCCAAGCAAAAGCCAGGGGACTGTGCATCCCCCCAAGGTCTCCCCAGAGGCCCTGTCCGCTGCCACCATGTTCAGGGCAGGCCTGGTGCCTCAGAGGTAACTGGCAGGTGTCAGGGACTGCACGTAAGGGAAGCCGGGATGCCTGCTGCTACAAGGATCTGGGGGCTCTGACAGACACGCCTTGTTTTCACGTGAAGGGGAGCAAGGAGGGCACAGGTGACATACCACATGAGCCTGGTGGCTGGTCACAGGTGATGGCTCATCAGTCCCCTGGCAACCTGACCAGGGAGGCCCAACTGTCACCACGAGTTGCAGACAGGGAAGCTATGACCTGCGAGTCCTCCCTCCTGGTCAGGGACAGGTGGTTCACAGCAGGTGCCACCGAGGCCTTCTCGGGGCGTTCCTCCTCAGTGCAAAGGGTCCCTCAGTCTGTCCTGCCAAAGAAGGCACCTAGCACTTGTCGATTCTCTTGTCCTTGTTCCATCCTAAAGTCATGTCCAAGGACACAAACGTATGGATTACACTTCCCAACGGAGGATATACCTGCTTGGCTGCAGGGACACTGACACTCTGGTTAAAGTAAAAAAGGGGCTGAGGGAACAAGGAACAAATCAACTACAGGATATTGACAAAATTGGAGGCGAAACTCATTCAGATCCCGGGCATGGTGACCCTCAGATTTTCCCTTGTTCTTGCCCACTCGTCAATGATGGCGATGATGATGGTTATTACTGCAAAACCACTCAGAGCACAAGAAGTCAGGACTCCGCGGGTGAACCGTCCCTTTCAACCATCAGGATAACCCCCTTATCACGCCCATTTTACAGATGGTGTATCTGAGGCACAGAGAGGTTAAGGGAGTCATCCAAGGTCACAGAGCTAGAAGGGATCCATCCTGACAGGTAGAGAGACTGCAACCCCGACAAAAGCCTCTCTGAGCACGCAGCAAACCCAGAGAGGAAGGCCCATCTGAACGCACAGTCAGCCCTCAGCCACGACATTCCTGACGCTCCAGACTGAGTATCTAGGATGGCGCTAGGAGGTGCTTCGGTCATGAGGATGGAGCCCGTGATGGGATGCGAGCCCTTCTTAACAGACACAAGACTGCTTGCTCTGCCTCTGTCCCTCCACTACGTGAGGTCACAGCATGAAAATGGCCACCTGCTCACCAGGAAGTGGGCCCTCACCAGACCCTACGTCTGCTGGCACCTTGACCTTGGCCTTGCCAGCCTCAGAACTGTGAAAAAAGAATGTCTGTTGTTTAAGCCACGGAGTCTATGGTATCTTGACACCCCACAGTGGGGGAGGGGGGGGCGCCTGCTCCATCACAACATGGAACGTGGCCAAGACGCGCCTGCAGGTCCCAGCTCTGCAGGTGCGCTGTGGTGAACACCCGGGGCAGAAACGGTCTGCACGAAGGGACAAGTGACTCAGCTTGCTGAGAAGGTGCTGGGACAGGTGTTCTCCCACACTGGCAACGCCTTCTCCTGCAGCCCTGCTTGCTGTGAGGCCCCTGTCCCTTGCTTCCCCTCCCTCTCCCCCTCATCGAGCTACCTCTTGGGACAGGTGTTCTCCCAAACTGGCAACTCCTCCTGCAGCCCTGCTTCCTGTGAGGGCCCCGTCCCTTGCTGCCCCTCTCCCCCAGTGAGCTACCCTTGCTGCCCCTCCCCCTCCCCCTCATCGCACTATCTCCTGGCACCTGCTATATGCCCCCCACTGGGCCGGTGCAGGGACAGCAGACAAATTAGACAGATGTGGTCCCTGAGTTCAGGATAGGAGAAAAGAGGAAAAACAAACTTCTCGACAGATTTTAAGCTTGAATCTTGGGGTGGCAACAGCATAAAAACTGTTCCTTCTACAATTCACCTCTGAGTGAGCAAAATTTGTTTTCCAGGTCGGCATATAAGGAACCTGGAAGTCACTACCCTGTTCTAACACCAAGTAAAAGGCTGAACAGACTCAAAATTGCCATCTCCTCTTAGATCCAAAAGAGAAGGACACAGGGCCAACCACTGCCCCCGAAGAACAGAGACAGACAGGTGAACAGAGGCACGGCGGCCCAGAGCAGAGACTCGCGGGCAGAAGCCTCCAGGGGAACCAGCGCCAGGGGCAGGAAAACCTGAATGGTAACTGAGCACCTGCCGGAGGCTGAGACGGACAAGCCTGAGAGTTAAAACCTACAGACCCAGTCACAGGGGTCCCCACAGTACTGTGAGTTTAACCACCAGGAGCCCGACCAGGTTCTCACAGTGAATGTCAGAAAAAGAATCCCCTTCTGCTTCCTCCCAGCAGGGGAAGGGCAAGAAGGGACCAGAAATACCCCAGGAAACTCTGTTCTCCTTTACAAGGTCTCCCTCTGGGGAAACCAGTTTACCAGAGCCTGACCTGTTGGGGTATCATCAGAGCTAAGTGACCCGGAAGAAGGGAGACACCCGACTCCAGCCCACGAGAGCCATCCAGTCCCACCTGAGGTGGAAAATAAAACCGAGAGATACCTGCAAGTTTCACGGTCCAGAGGCAGGGCTCACAGACACAGTGAGACCTGGTCACGGGCTACAGAACACACCCCCTCCCCACACCTCCCCTCTGAGTTACCAAAGCCCTGTTTGCAGCAGCTCCTTTTCCCCGGGGCGTCAAGTCCAGCTGTAAGGAAAACATTACAAGGCATACCAAAAGGCAAAATCACTATCTGGAGAAACAGAACAGCAAAACCAGGCATGGCAGGGATGTCAGAATCATCAGGAATTTAAAACAACCCTGATTAACACACTAAGGGCACTAACGGATAAAGTAGGCAGCACGCGAGACCAGGTGAGCAACGGGAGCAGAGAGACAGAAATTCTATGAAAGAACCACAAAGAATACTAGACATAAAAAACTGTAACAGAAATGAAGAATGCCTTTGATGGGCTTATTAGTAGAATGGACACAGTTAAGGAAAGCATCTCTGAGCTTGAGGACATCTCAACAGAAACTTTAAAAACCAAAAAGCAGAGAAAAAGAACCTAAAACAAAACAGAATATCCAAGGATTGACTGACAATTACAAAAGATGTAGCATTCACATAATAGGAATACCAGAAGAAGAAAGAGGAAAGAACAGAAGAAGTCTTTGAAATAATCATGTCCAAGAATTTCTTCAAATTAATGTCAGACACCAAACCACAGATCCAGGAATCCCAGAGAACATCAAGCAGGGTATATGCCAAAAAGAAAATCAAAACAAAACTATGCTTTGGCATAACATCTTCAAACCACAGAAAATCAAAAATAAAGAAAAAACATTCTGTAGGAAGCCAGAAGAAAAAACATCTACAGAAAAATGAAAAGATTTCTATCCAGGTTCTCCTCAGAAACCATGCAAGCAAGAGAAGAGTGAAATGAAATATTTAAAGTGTTTCGATAAAAAAAACCCCACCAACCTAGAATTTTATAGAAAGTGAGAAATCATCCTTCAAAAGTGAAGGAGAAGCAAAGACTTATTAAGACAAACAAAACTTAAGGGGATTTTTTGCCACTAGACCTGTCTTGCGTGAGTTGTTAAAAGAAGTTTTTTAGGGAAGGAAAACAGTGTAGAACAGAAACTTGGATCTGCATAAAAAAGGGAGCAACGAGGAAATAGGTAAAGGTGACTGAAAAACTCTTATTTTTCTTAATTTATCTAAAAGATAACAGTTCATTCAAAATAATAGCAACAATGTATTCAATTACATGTACTTATGTATATATCATACATACTGTATTTTCATGCTTATGTATATACCTTATGTGTATATACATACACACATATATACACATACATATGTACATATATATATATATACATATAAACATATATATATGTTTTTATGTAAGTGAAAGGAGGGACAGCAATGAAGCAAAGGCCAGAAGAAGGAATCGGGATGATCTTGTTACTATAAGGTGCTCATGCTACCTGTGAAGTGGTCCAGTGTTATTTAAAAGTGGACTTGGATTATATGTATATTATATAAAATACATAAACTCAAGGAGAACCATGAAAAAAAGTATAACTTATATGTAAAGAAAGGAGAAAAAAATGAAATTACATAAAATTATGAATTAAACCCACAAAAGGTAGGGATTGCTGGGACGATGGCAGAGTAGAAGGGCCCTAAGCTCACCTCATTCATGGATACAACTAGACAACACTCACATCAATGTAAAGAACCCAGAAAATCCAAAGACTGGCAGACCAAACTCCACTAAACGTAGAGAAGGCCCAGAGTAGGAAGAGAAAAAGACTATCACTCCAGGGAGCCTGCACAGGGATGGTGATTTCCCCATAACATCTGGCTTTGAAAACCAGAGGGTTGAATTTCTTGTGTTCTTACAACAAGTGGGTCTTAAAACCTGGAATTTTAAAAATCACCAGGCAAGAGAAAACGGAGTCCCAGCCCTTAAAGGGACAGCACCACAAACAGTCCATGGAGATATGGCACAGAAGCAGCAGTCTGAAAAACTCCCAGGGCATACCAGAGGGAGTGTTATTTACTCATCTCAGAGCATGTTCTAGAGGGACAGAGGTTGCAGGGAGACTCCCCCAGGAGCAAAGGAGCAGGCAGAAGCCATCTCCCTCCCCTGCCCTGCAGCATAAACACACTGTCAGCTGTGGGAACCAGCGCAGCACCGATACTCACTTCCTAACTTGCTTACCCATGCCTGTCCCAGCCAAGCTTCAGTGGACTCACCCCCTCCAGGCAAGCCTGCCTCAGTCCCAGTGCTGCAGGCCCCTTCCTCCAGAAGACCGATGCAAACCTTGCTAGCGCTGCATCTCACCCTGCTTGCTTTGTGGATCCGCACCCTCCCATATGCTCTTGGCCAGAGCCCATCCAAAACAGTGCCGCAAGCCTGGCAGTGCGCGGGCAGTCCTGACAGGGGCCAGCACCGCTCCAAATAGACTCCTGCCCCAGGAAGAGGGATAGGTAACCACACACACCAGTCACACACTAAAGACCCCCAACAGTGAACTGGGGCAGACATCTGGTCCGACTCCAGGCCCTGCCCACCAAAAAGAGCATCTCGGGACGACACAAGGAGAGTGTCTTGCAGTTTGGTGCTACTGCATCTCTGGCAAATGCCTGGTTTGACTCAGCTCAAGCCCAAGGAGACCCCAGACTGGCCCACTAACAACACAGGCACCAAACACTGCCCACAGCAAGCCAAGAGAGTCACTGCAGATGACTGGTCTGAAGGAAAAAGTGGCTCAGCCACAACAGTAGGGTGCATGCAACACACATAGGGGACACCCTGAAGTATGAGGTTCTGATGAGCAGGGGTGCTGCACTGCAGGGCACTAGAGAACTTCTTCATAAGGCCACCACGTTCAAGAGCACTAGATGAAGCAGACTTTTGTAACACAGAGAAATAGAGACAAAATGAGGACAGAGGAAGACGTCCCAAATGAAAAAACAGGACAAAATCACAACAAGAGACCTAAGTGAAATGGATATAAGTAATATCCCTGGATAGAGAATTTAAAGTAATGATCATACAGACACTCCCTGAACTTGAGAAAAGAGTGGAGGATCTCAGTGAGACCCTTAACAAAGAGATTTTTAAAAAAAGTACCAATCAGAGATGAGCACAATAAATGAAATTAAAAACACACTAGATGAAATAAATAGCAGGCTAAGGGAAGCAGAAGAACAGATCAGCAGCCTGGAAGACAGAGTAACAAAAAGTAATCAAGCTGGGCAGGTGAGAGAAAAAAATTATGCAAAATGAGAATAGACTCAGGGAACTCAGTGACACTATCAAACATAGTAACATTTGTGTTATAGAGATCCCTAAAGAAGAGAGAGAAAAGTGGGCAGAAAATTTATTTGAAGAAATAATAACTGAAAACTTCCATAATCTAGGGAAGGAAACAACATCTAGATCCAGGAGGCACAAAGATCCCCCAACAAAATCAACCCAAGGAGGACCACACCAAGACACACAGTAATTAAAATGACAAAAAGTAATGATAGAGAATTTTAAAACAGCAAGAGGAAAGAAGATGGTTACATACAAGGGGGAACCCCATAAGGCTAACAGCTGATTTTTCAGTAGAAACTTTGCAGGCCAGAAGAAAGTGGCATGCTATATTCAAAATGCTGAAAGGAAAAAATCTGCAGCCAAGAATATCCAAGCAAGGCTATCATTCAGAAGAAGGAGAGAGAAAGAGTTTCCCAGACAAAGGTTAAAGGAATTTGTGACTGCTAAACCAGACCTACAGGAAATGTTAAAGGGGACTCTTTGAGTAGAAAGGAAAGACTGAAAGTAAAGTAGGAAGCAAAAAAGCAGTAAAAACGAGTCAAGGGATTCACAAAATAAAAGGATGTAAAGTATGACACCGTTACTTAAGACAAGGCAGGGAAAGGAGTAAAGAATGCATTCAAAGTTAAGTGACCATCAACTTAATATACTCTTCTATATGCAGAAGAGGTTATATACAAACTTAATGGTAACCACAAATCAAAAACAAGTAATAGATATGCAAACAGTGAAGAGAAATGAATCCAAGTATATCACTAAAGACAGCCAAATAACCATGAGAAAAGAGAGCAAGAAAAGAAAGGAAGAGAGAGGAACTATAAAAACACCCATAAAACAAGTAACAAAATGGAAATAAATACATACTATCAATTACATTGACTGTAAGTGGACTAAATACTCCAATCAAAGACATAGAGTGACAGAATGGATTAAAAAAAATCCATCTATATGGCACCCACAAGAAACTCATTTCAGACCTAAAGACATCTTCAGATTGGAAGTGAAGGGATGGAGAAGCATGTATCATGCAAATGGATGTGATAAGAAAGCTGCGGTAGCAATACTTTTATCAGACAAAATAGACTTTAAAACAAAGACTGTAACAAGAGATGAAGAAAAACTCTATATAATCATAAAGGGGACAATCCAAAGAGAAGACAGGACAACTGTAAATATTTATGCACTCGACATGGGAGCACCCCAATACATAAAACAGCCAACAACAAACATAAAGGAACTAATTGGTAATACAATACTAATAGGGGACTTTAACACCACACTTACATCAACGGACAGATCATCTGAATGGAAAATCAACAAGGAAACAACGACTTTGAATGACACACTGGACCAGATGGATTTAACAGATACAGTCAGAACATTCTATGCTAAAACAGCAGAAAACACATTCTCTTCACGTGCACATGGAACATTCTCCAGAATAGATCACATATTGGGACCACAAAACAAATTGCCACGAACTCAGAAAGATCAAAGTCATACCACGCATCTTTTCCGACCACAAGGCTATGGAACTGGACGTCAACCAGAAAAGAAAGTCTGGAAAGAGCTCAAACTCATGAAGGTTAAAGAACATGCTACTCAACAATGACTGGGTCAATTAGGAAATAAAAGAAGAAATTAAAAAGGACACGGAAACAAATGAAAATGAAAACAAAACAATCCAAAATCTTTGGGATGCAGCAAAGCTCTAAGCGGGAAGTTTACGGCGATACAGGTGTACCTCAGGGAGAAAAATCTGAACCACCTACCCTTACACATAAATGGATGAGAAGAAAAAGAACGAAACCCAAAACCGGTAGAAGGAAATAATAAAGATTAGAGCAGAAATAAATAGTATAGAAATGAAAAAACAAAAGAATGGAACTGATCAATGAAACCAGGAGCTGGTTCTTTGAAAAGATCAACAAAATTGGTAAACCTCTAGCCAGACTCATAAAAAAATAAAATAAAAATAAAAAGGACTCAAAATCAGGAATGAAAGAGGAGTGATAACTGATAACACAGAAATACAAAGGACCATAAAAGAATATTATGAAAAATTATATGCCAACTGGACAGCTTAGAAAAAAATGGATAAATTCCTAGAAACATACAACCTACTAAAACTGAATCAGAAAGAAATAGAAAAATTGAACAGATTACCACCAAAGAAGTTGAATCATTAATCAAAAGACTCCCAACAAATAAAAGTTCAGAACCAGATGGTTTCATAGGTGAATTCTACCATACATTTAAAAAAGAGTTAATACCCATTTTTCTCAAACTACTCCAGAAAATAGAAGTGGAGGAAAGCTTCCAAATTCTCCCTAGGAGACCAGCATTACCCTGATACCAAAACCAGATAAAGACACTTACAAATAGAGAACTACAGGCCAATATCAATGATGAACACAGATGCAAAAACCTCAACGAAATATTAGCTAACCGAATCCAACAAAACATTAAAAAATCATTCACCATTTGAAAAAGTACAACATCCATTCATGATTAAAAAAACAAAAACAAAACAAAACAAAACAAAAAAGCAACCCTCAACAGGGGCACCTGGGTACGTTAGTCAGTTAAGCTTCTGATGCTTGATTTTGGCTCAGATCATGATCTCAGGATCGTGAGATCAGGCCCCCACGTTGGGCTCCACACTCAGCACAGACTCTGCTTGTCCCTCTCCCTCTGCTCCTCTCCCTACTCACGTGCTCTCTCTGAAATAAATGAATAAATAAATACATCTTAAAAAAAAAACTCAACAAAGTTTAGAGGGACCATACCTCAACATAATAAAGACCTTATATGAAAAACCCACGATGACCATCATACTCAGGAGAAAATGAGAGGTTTTCCCCTAAGGTCAGGAAGAAGACAGGGATGTCCACTCTGACCACTTTATTCAACATACTACTGGAAGTCCTGGTCACAGCAACCAGACAACAAAAAGAAATAAAAGGCATCCAAACTGGTAAGGAAGAAGTAAAGCTTTCACTATTTGCAGATTACATGGTACTGTAGAGAGAAAACCCTAGAGACTCTATTAAAAAAACTACTAGAATTGATATATGAATTCATTAAGGTCACACAATACAAAACCAATGTACAGAAATCTGTTGCAATTCTATACCCTAATCATAATGCAGCAGAAAGAGAAATTAAGAATACCATTTACAATTGCACCAAAGATAATAAAATACATAGGAATAAAATTAACCGAGGAGGTGAAAGCCCTGTACTCCAAAAACTAAAAATCAGCCACAGCAACTTCTTTCAAGACACATCTCTAAAGACAAGGGAAACAAAAGCAAAAATGAACTTTTGGGACTTCATCAAGATAAAAAGCTTCTGCACAGCAAAGGAAACAGTCAACAAAACTAAGAGGTAACCCACAGAATGGGAGAAGATATTCGCAAATGACACTACAGATAAAGGGTTAGTATCCAAGATCTATTAAGAACTTCTCAAACTCAACACCCAAAAAACAAATAATCTAGTCAAAAAATGGGGAGAAAATATGAACAGACACTTCTCCAAAGAATACATACAAATGGTCAACAGACACATGAGGAAATGTTCAATATCACTAGCCATCAGGGTAATACAAATCAAAACCACAATGAGATACCTACACCAGTTGGAATGGCAAAAATTAACAAGACAGAAAACAACAAATGTTGGCAAGGATGTGGAGAAAGGGGAACCCCCTTACACTGCTGGTGAGAATGCAAACTGGTACAGCTACTCTGGAAAACAGTGTGGAGGTTCCTCAAGATATTAAAAATAGAACTACCCTATGGCCCAGGAATTACACTACTAGATATTTACCCCAAAATACAGATGTAGTGAAAAGAAGGGACACATGCACCCTAATGTTCATAGCAGCAATGTCCACCATAGCCAAACTGTGGAAGGAGCCAAGATGCCCTCCAACAGACGAATGGATAAAGAAGATGTGGTCCATATATACAATGGACTATTACTCAGCCATCAGAAAGGATGAATATCTACCATTTGCGTCAAAATGGATGGAGTTGGAGGGGATTATGCTAAATGAAATAAGTCAAGCAGAGAGAGACAATCATCATATGGTTTCACTCATATGTGGAACATAAGGAATAGCGCAGAGGACCACAGGGGAAGGGAGGGAAAACTGAATAAGAAGAATCAGAGAGGGAGACAAAACATGAGAGACTCTGGACTCTGGGAAACAAACTGAGGGTTACAGAAGGGAGGGGGTGGGGGATGGGGTAGCGGGTGACTGGTATTAAGGAGGGCACATGTCGTGATGAGCACTGGGTGGTATACACAACTAATAGAATCGTTGAACACTACACCAAAAACTAATGATGTGCTAGATGCTGGCTAACCGAACATAATAGAAAAAAGAAATTGAAGATGACAAAAACAAATGAAAAGACATTCCACGCTCACAGATTGGAGGAAAAAATAATGTTAAAGTATCCATACTACCCAAAGCAGCCAACAGACTTAATGCAATCCCTATCAAAATACCAACATCATTTTTCACAGAACTAGAACCGTCTTAAAGTTTGTATGGAACCACAAAAGACCCCGAGCAGACAAAGCAATCTTGAAAAAGGAAATGGAAGCTGGAGGCATGACAATTCCAGATTTCAAGATACGTTACAAAGAGGCAGTATTCACAACAGTACAGTACTGGCACAGAGACACGCGAATCAATGGAAACAGAAAAGAAAACCCAGAAATAGGGGCGCCTGGGTGGCACAGCGGTTAAGCGTCTGCCTTCGGCTCAGGGCGTGATCCCGGCGTTGTGGGATCGAGCCCCACATCAGGCTCCTCCGCTGTGAGCCTGCTTCTTCCTCTCCCACTCCCCCTGCTTGTGTTCCCTCTCTCGCTGGCTGTCTCTGTCTCTGTCGAATAAATAAATAAAATCTTAAAAAAAAAAAAAGAAAAGAAAAGAAAACCCAGAAATAAACCCACAGTCATATGGTCTTTGACAGAGGAGGCAAGAATATGCAATGAGAAAAAGAGTCTTTTCAACACACGGTGTTGGGAAAACTGGACAGCCACATGCAAAAGAATGAAACTGGACCACTCCCTTACACCACACACAAAAATAAACTCAGAATGGATTCGGGACCTAATTGTAAGACCTAAAAGCATAAAAATCCTAGAAGAGGACACAGGCAGTAATTTCTCTGACATTGGCCATACCAACATTTTTCTAGATAGGTCTCCTGAGGCAAGGGAAACAAAAGCAAAAATAAACTATTGGGATTACATCAAAGTAAAAAGCTTCTGCACAGCAAAGGAAACAACCAACAAAATTAAAGGACAACCTACTGAATAGGAGAAGACATTTGCAAATGACATATCTTATAAAATATTAGTATCTAAAAGATACACTTACACAATCCAACACCAAAAAAGCAATCCAATTAAAAGATAGGTAGATGACACGAACAGACGTTTTTCAAAAAAAGACAAAGAGCTGGCCAACAGACACGTGAAAAGATGCTCAACACGGCTCATCAAGGAATGCAGATCAAAACCACGAGGGGATAGCACCTCGCACCTGTCAGAATGGCGAAAATAAAAAATAAAAAAACAATGGTTGGTGAGGATGTGGAGAAAAAGGAGCCCTCGTGCACTGTTGGTGGGAATGCAAACCGGGGCAGCCACTCCGGAAGACAGCATGGAAGGCCCTCAAAAAATTAAAAATAGAACTACCATAAAATCCAGTAATCACACTACTATTTACCCAAAGAATACAAAAATTCTATATTTGAAAGGATATATGCCTCCTTATGTCTACTGCAACATTATTTAAAATGACAAAATTATGGAAGCAGCCCAAGTGCCCACTGGTAGATGAATAAAGAAGGGGTGTGCATATACAATGAACATTATTCAGCCATAAAAAAGAATGAAATCTTACCATTTGCAACAACATGGATGGAGCTGGGGGTATAACGCTAAGTGAAGTAAGTCAGAGAAAGACAAACACCGTATGGTTTCACTCGTATATGGAACTTATGAAACAAAATAAATGAACAAAGGGAAAAAAAGAGACAAAGCAAGAAACGGACTCTTAACTATAAAGAACAAATGCATGGTTACCAGTGGGGAGGTGGATGGAGATGTGGGTGAAATGGATGATGGAGATTAAGGAGTGCACCTGTGATGAGTGCCCAGTGATGGACGGAAGTGCTGAATCACTATATCGTACACCTGAAGCTAATATGTACTGTATATTAACTATATCGGAATTAAAATGAAAAAAATAAAAGCACAAATGGTAGAATAGAAGAAGAAAAAGGGTAATAAACAGAAAACAATAACAAATATGGTAGATATTCACCCAACAAGATCATAAGTCACTTTGAATGTCAATGGTGTAAATGTACCAATTAAAAGCCAGAGATTATCAGAGTGGATCAAAAAATTAGGCTTCAATAAATGGTGCTGGGAACATTGGACAGCTACATGCAAAAGAATGAAACTTGACCTTCTCTCACACCATACACAAAGATAAACTCCAAATGGATGAAAGACCTCGATGTGAGATAGGAATCCATCAAAATCCTAGAGAAGAACATAGGCAGCAACCTCTCTGACATCGGCCACAGCAACTTTTTTCATGACACATCTCCAAAGACAAGAGAAACAAAAGAAAAAATGAACTTGTGGGTCTTTATCAAGATAAAAAGCTTCTGCACAGCCAAGGAAACAGTAAAAAAAAACTAAGAGGCAGCCCACGGAATGGGAGAAGATATTTGCAAATGACACTACAGATAAAGGACTGGTATCCAAGATCTACAAAAAACTTCTCAAACTCAATACACAAGAAACAAATAAACAAATCAAAAAATGGGCCGAAGATATGAACAAACACTTTTCCAATGAAGACATATAAATGGCTAACAGACACATGAAAAAATGTTCAGAATCATTAGCCATCAGGGAAATTCAAATCAAGACCAACCACATTGAGATACCACCTTACACCAGTTAGAATGGCAAAAATTGACAAGGCAGGAAACAACAAACGTTGGAGAGGATGTGGAGAAAGGGGATCCCTCTTCCATTGTTGGTGGGAACGCAAGTTGGTGCATCCACTCTGGAAAACAGTGTGGAGGTCCCTTAAAAAGTTAAAAATTGAGCTACCCTATGAGCCAACAATTGCACTACTGGGTATTTACCCCAAAGATACAGATGTAGTGAAGAGAAGGGCCATATGCACCCCAATATTCATAGCAGCATTGTCCACAATAGCTAAATTGTGGAAGGAGCCGAGATGCCCTTCAACAGATGACTGGATTAAGAAGATGTGGTCCATATATACAATGGAATATTACTCAGCTATCAGAAAGAACGAGTTCTCAACATTTGCTGCAACATGGACGGCACTGGAGGAGATTATGCTAAGCGAAATAAGTCAAGCAGAGAAAAACAATTATCATATGGTTTCACTCATTTATGGAACATAAGAAGTAGGAAGATCGGTAGGAGAAGAAAGGGAAGAAGAAAGGGTGGGGTAAACAGAAGGGGGAATGAACCATGAGAGACTATGGACTCTTGGAAACAAACTGAAGGCTTCAGGGGGTGGGGGGGATGGGATAGGCCGGTGATGGGTAGTAAGGAGGGGACGTATTGCATGGTGCACTGGGTGTTATACGCAAGTAATGAATCATGGAACTTTACATCAAAAACTAGGGATGTACTGTATGGTGACTAACATAACATAATAAAAACATATTATTAAAAAAAATAGGCTCAACTCTCTGTTGTCTAAAGAAACTACTTTAGATATAAAGACACATAGAGATTAAGAGTAAATGGATGGAGAGAAATATACCACAATAACACAATCAAAAGAAAACAGGAGCACCTACATGGGTGTTAGAGAAGCAGATTTCAAAACAAGGAAGGTTGTCGGGATAAGGAAGGACACTCCATAGGACAAAGGGGCCAGTCCTCAAAGACCGCATAACAAGTACGCACCTAACAACATGTCAAACTATCTGATAGAAACAGAGCCGCAAAGAGGGGTACGTGAGCACACCATCATAGTCGAGACTCCAGCACCCCTCTCTCAGAAGTGGCCAGACCCGGGAATGGAAAATCAGTAAGGACGCGGTTGAACCCCACAGCACCGCCAACCAACTGGGTGTAACTGACACCCACAGACGACTTCATCCAGCAAGAGCAGAACACGCATGGTTCTCAAGGTCACATGGAACATTCACCAAGATACACCACATTCGGGCCATAAAACACACCCCCACAAATTTAAAAGAATACAAATCATAGAATGTCTGCTGTCAGACCACAACACAATTAAACCAGTAATCAGCAACAGAATGGCAACTGGAAAATCCCAATATACATGGAGGTTAAATAACACACTTCTAAACAACACATGAGTCAAAGAAGAAATCTCAACAGAAATTTTAAAGTATTTTGAACTAAATGAAAATGAAAATGCAACTTCTCAAAATTTGTGGGATGTGGTAAAAGCAGAGCTGGGAGGAAAATTTATAGCACTGAGTGCATGGATTAGAAAAGAAGAAAGATCTAAAATCAGTAATCTAAATGTCCACCTTAGGAAACTAGAAAAAGAAGAAATTAAATCCAGAGTAAGCAAAAGGAGAGAAGAACGAATTTAGAACAGAAATCAGTGATATTTGAAACAGCAAATCAATGGAGGGAAAGAAAATAAATGAAACCAAAAACTGGTTCTTTGAAAAGATCAATAAAATTGATTAGCCTCCATTCAGGATAACTAAGAAAAAAAGATAGAGGCCATAAATTACTAATATCAGAAATGGAAGAAGGGACATCACTATAGAGCCCATGGACATTAAAACAATAAAGAAATACTATGAACAACTCCATTCCCACAAATTGCATGACCTGGAGGAAACGGACCAATTCCCTGAAAGGCACAATGTGCCCCAAATCACAAGAATAAGCAGATGATCTGAATAGGCCTATATCCATTAAAGAAATGGACTCAATAATTAATAACCTTCCAAACAGAAAACATGAGGCCAAGATGGGTTCACTGGTGAATTCTACTGAAATTTTAAGGAAATTATACCAATTCTCTGCAATGTCTTGCTGAGGATAGGAAGCTAACTCATTCAGAGGCCAGCACTACCCTAACACCAAAACGAGACAAAGACATTACAGAGGGGGAAAAAAAAACAGCCACGATTGCCCAGATGGGCCCTAAATCCAATGACTAGCATCCCTGTAAGAAAAGGAGAGGGCATGCCTACAGCCATACCACCCTGAACATGCTCTCTCTCTCGTCTGATCTTGGCAGCTAAGCAGGATCGGGCCTGGTTAGAACTTGGATGGGAGAAAGGGCGAAGGCCCAGGGAGAAGAGGAGAGAGGGATGTGAACAGAGAGACAGAGATTAGGGGAAGCAGCTGCCAAACCCAGGAGTGTCTGGAAACACCAGCAGCCGAAGAGGCAGATGGGATCCGCCCCTAGAGCTGGAGGGAGCATGGTCCAGGGGGTAGAGGCCAGAGGTGCCGCTGAACACTTTCCAAGACACTTTCCAAGGCACAGGGCAGCCCTGCCCGCAGAGAATCCCCAGCCCCCGGTGGCCCTGGTGCTGAGCTCAGACACCTGCACAAGCCTCGCTTACATCCGCCGTTCGCAGAGATTTCCCGCGTGACCCCATCCCTCAGAGGCTGAGGGGTGTTCAAGGAAGAGAGTTCTGGGGCTGGGTAAGCTTGGGAAGGTCCACAGGCTGCAGGCTCCTCTGACACGTCCAGAGCCCCTCGGCCAGGGGCTGGCTCCGAGTTTCTGGTTCGGTGATCAAAAAGTCAGTCTCTTCCCCCCAGTGCACAGAATGCTGGTGCTCACCCCACGCTACGGCACCCGCTCCCAGAAAGGCTTCGCTGGCCAAGGTGGAAAAGGCTCGGAAGTATGCAAGGGGACAGGAAGGGTGACAGCCAGAGCTGCTGTATGACCCTGGACTCTGTCCACCTGGTCATTGCGCCCGATGCCCGCGTCCCTTCAGGACAAGCCGGGACTAAGGTCAACGTCAGCCCCTTCCCCGTTTGCCACCCGACACCCAGGGAAGAAGCAACTTGCTGGGCTGGATCCCTGGTGTCTCCACCCAGAGCTCTGCCCCAGGTGGTGACAGTCAGTAGGAGACCGAGGCTCCAGCAAGCAGTGAGCCCTCAGCACGGCCTGCACACTCCCCGTGCTCCCATGGCCTGGCCTGTACCTCCTCTCCCTTCACCATGGGGGTGGCTGCGATGCCCCACCTCCCTGAGCCTGCGTCCTCGAGGTATGACGGAGCAGTCAGTCTGACCTCCGGAGCACGCCATGAGGACAGACCCAGAGCTGGGCTTCTGATGGCCTTGGGAACATGCGTTCCCACACAAGCAGGCGCCAGCACGCGTGCACCCGGTCGGGGATGGCCGCTGGACTCCCCCTCCCACCTCATTTTGCTTTCCTGGTGGCAAGTTTTGCTCTGTTTTCCAAACCCTGGACCTCCGAGTACCACCTGCACGACTTTCTGCCACGTCTTCCTAAGCAGCGACGCTCTCAAAGTTACTTACAGAGCCTTTTACGTGTTTTCAAAAGCACACGAAAATGCGCGTGCAGTTACGGAAACAGAACGGGCTCGCTCAGCACCTCCGAGCGCCTGCCCCTCACGCCTGATCCTCACAGGCGCTCCCCTCCAGCCCCGGGGCAGCCCCTGGCCCCGTCCCTCCCACGTGGCCCCGCGACCCCGCGCCGCGGGCTCCGGCCTCTCCTCACCAGAGATGACGGAGTCGTTGAGCGCCTCTTCGTCCTGATACACCAGCAGGTCGTCCTTGAGTTCCGAGTTCACGATCAAGTTCTCCTTGTTCTCCTCACACCCCTTGGCGGCAGTCCGCTTGCCCTCCGAGACCCCGTCAAAGCTCCAAGCCTCCTCCCGCTCCTTGCCCCGCTCCACGCTGGACGTTCTCGACAGGCGGACGTCCACCCGCTTCTTCGGGGACGTTTTACCGTCCCTTCCTTGAAAACTGAATCAGAAGACAGTTTGGTTGGATGCCGTCCGCGTCACCGGAGGACCCAGCCAAACCGACACGGGGCTTGTGAGGACGCGGCACAGGTGATCCCCCGATGCGTGCGGCGTCCACCGTCTGTCCTGAACGCACAGGACGAGCCCCCAGACGGTGCAGAGAACGCGCTGCTCGGACAGCACAGACAGGCGCGAGAGGAAGCCGGCCACACCCCGCACCGCGCGGGTCTGGCACCGGACTCCCCGAGAACCGGGAAGGGCACTGCGCCTGTGCGGTGTTTCTGCCAAGCCCTACGTGCGTCCCGTCCCGTCTGCCTTGCCCTCCAATGATCCCTTCTCTTTCTCTATGGACACGTGGAATCAAAGATAAAAGTGTAAGCTTCAGGAACAGGCTTAATTACCCTCATGACTAAAGAAAACCAAAGTCTTCAGAGTCCTGGGACAGCGTGACAGCTACTTCTCTTCCTGGATTCCCCCATAGAAAGGCAGGGGCTTTGTGGCCGGGCTCCCACCCGTGAATGTCCTCTCCCAGAATGTGGCAACTGAGACCAGAGCCTGGTGCGAAGTAAAATGTGGGGATCTTGTCCCAAAATTAACAGTTTCAAGACAGTGACAGCAGTTCACGGAACCCAGTCCGGGGGCCCCCATGACAACATGGGGGCACGGCACAAGGCTGATGGGGATTTGGGCACACAGGTCTCCGTACCAGCAGGGAGAGGGCCTCACCTGTCCTGGCGATGCTTGGTGGCCAGCGCCCTGTGCAGCTCCTCGATGACACGGCTGGGGGGCAGCGGCCGGTGGACAGTGGTGAGATGTGGAGACCCTGTGGGCGTGGAAAGCTGTCCTCGGAGGGGAGGGTCAGCACTCTTTCCACCAGGGCCTTGGAAGAGCGCAGGCTGGCCTGGAGCGTGAGAGGGACCAACGAGAACGTAAGTTTCTGGAAGCAAGGAGGAAGGACTCTGCAGAAAGACAGGAACCCGAGAGCAGAGGGCACAGTCCCCCAGCCAGCAGACCCTCACACCCTGTTCCAGACATTGTGCTAGGTCCCTTGCCCCCGGAGTCAGAGACAGGGTTCCCCCCTGTCCAGCTCCATCTCCGGACCCTCCTGCCTCCAACCCTGGGAGCTGAGCTCCACGGCCCCCCCCACGAGGTCTCAGGCACAGAACACCCTCCTTCCTGATGCTCTGCTATAAACTGGGCTTTCTGAAGCCACACTGCCTATTGTGGAAACCAGCACAACTCCCCCAGCCCTGCAGGGGCCACTCAGCCTGGACCCACCACAGTCCCTGCTTCCCCGCACCTCCTCCAACCCTCTCTCCCTGTACCTGCCCCAGCAGGAGCTTCCAGGAAGGGGCCCTCCACGGCAGCTGGCTCCCGGCCCAGGCCCAGAGCCCTGGAGGCTGTCCCACTCAGCACCCGGGCCTCACCTCTACCCCCCCACCAAGCTCTCTCCACTCTAGGACAGGAGGATCTTTCCAGTCCTTGAGGGAGCCACATGCTCTACTCTGAGGTTTTGCACAGGCTGTTCCCTTTGCCTGCAATGCTTTTCCCCTCCTCTGTCTGCACCAATCTCATTTCCTCAGGGAGAACTTCCGTGAACCCCCACCTTGTGCAGAGCCCACCATACCTACCATGGGATTCAAGGCAGCCCTGACACCCCTTTCCTCCCACTTGGAATGAACTATTTCATTGGGCCTGCCCTTCTCACCTGACTGTGCGCCTCTGGGTGGGGCCTGTGTCCACCTTTCCTACTGCTGTATCCCCGGGCCTGGTACCCGATACGTGGGCAACAGACAATCATTTACATGAAAGGAATCTGAAGACTCAGAAGAGATTTGCTCAAGTCCATCCTAAGAAGGTGAGGCTTCCTTCCCTAACAGATACTTCCTGAACGTTCACTCCAAATTCTGCATGGCGGCAGGTGCTTGGGGCGGCAGAAAGCATGGGTTTGCTCATTACACAGACCTGGCCTCCAGTCTCCATCTGCTACTGACCCGCTGGAAGAGCCCTTCTAGGCAAGTCCCCTGAACTCTCAAAGCCTCAGCCTTCTTATCTAAAATGGGCCCAGAGCTCCCTGACAGGGCCCGCAGGAGCCCGGCCGCTGGGATGGGGCCTGGCACCTGTTACATGTTCATACACAGACCCGCTCCTAAGCTCGTCTCCGCAGCCGCAGCCTCCAGGCTCTACCAATTTGTCTGATTGGGTACAAAACAAACCATTTGTTTGTACCCAACCTCAACAGGGGGAGGGAGGGAGAGAGAGGGAGAGAGACCTAAACCACTCCCTAATAGACAAAGCCTTTCTGATGCAATCCTAGAATGTGTGGACAGTGTCAACACACACACACACACACACACACACACACACACACCCTAGAAGGAAAACTTTAAGTTTCATTGGAACAGGTCATTTCTCTTTCTTCATAAGCACCTGCTTCTGTGGGCACAACCAGATAACACCAAACAAGGCCCAGGCCTTGCCCTCAGTGGGCCTCAAGGCCAGCCAGCTGGAGCCAGGAGAAGAAAGGTGGACAGAAAGCCAGCACTAGGATTTTAGGGAGAGCTGAGCAGGCAGGTGGGCTGAGCACACCTGGCGTGGGGAGCAGGTGGGCTGGGCTGCGGAGTTCAGGCGAGGCTTCTCAGCAGAAGGGCCATCTGAGCTGACTGACACCCAAGGGAAAAGGTGGTGCCAGCCACAGATAGGGCAGAGCAGGGTGGGGGTTCCATCCCGAGCATGGCCCCCAAGACCAGCCCAGTTCTCTACACTCCACCAGCTCTTCCCCCACCAGCCTCCCCCCTCCCAGGGCAGCCCCTGCTCATCACGGGGACCGTCTCCCGAGCAGGTACGCTCTGCTGTTGCCTGGAATCCTCGCCCCACACTTGCTAGGAAGGCATTACCAGCCCAGGGAAACAGAGGCAATATGGCTTGCCTGGGCTCACTCAGTCTGGACTCTAACGGGGTCCCCGTACCCTGTCAATCACGGACACATGGAACAAGTACTTTCCATGCCGCTCCGCTGAGCACTTAGCCAGGCCCTGCCTGGCCTGGCCCACCTCTCGCCACTCCCATGTCTCAGGTGAGGAGCCAGGCTCCGAAGCCAACTCCAGGTTATGCCTCCAGGGTGTGGCAGAGGCTGGGATTGGAACACCTCTACGTGTAGCTGGCACAGGCCACAGGACCCCCGTACAGAGGGGCGACTGTCCCCCAGTGGAACAGGGGCAGCTTTGCCCTGAGGGGGTTAACTCACATGGGCCCCGGGTCCAGGCAGGTGAGTCCACGGACCTCATGCAGTTCATACAAAAAGGAGGCAAGGATTCCAACAAACACAAGAGCTCCTGTTCACCTTAATGGGGCTGCTGGGACTCAGGGGGCTGTCAGATATGAAGACTTGTCAAAAGGAGCCAAAACTTTGGATTACAGGTAAAAGGTACATGTTTGACACTTACACATTAATATTTAAAGTGTTAATATTTAACACTTGCACAGATTTGAATGTTTAAAATGTCGGCAACCCATTAAAACAAATAAAACACCATACAGATCCAGAGAAGCGAGTTTGTGAGTGGGCCTGGGGGCAGGGGGACGATTCCCTGACCTCTGGTGGAGGGTGGGGAGGAAGCCCGGAGGCTGGGGGCAAGAAAGAAACCCCGGGGACTCAGCTCCTGCGTGCTGTCCCCCTGGGTCCCAGTTAAGCCCAGGTAAGGGGCCTTTGTCTTCCTCTGCTGCCACCTAGCGTTCACATGCGGAAGCGAACATTCTCCCCAAAAGACAAGGAGAACACGAGAGAATGGAGAAAACGAAGACAAAGGTTCCAAAATGGGGTCTCAGCTGTTAAAAAGAGATCCACACCGAAACCACTTTCTCTGCTCCTAATCCAGTCCCCAGACGAATCCCCCGATGTTCTGGAGTCCCTTGGAAGGGGAGGGCGGAAGTCAGAGGCGCTGAACACGAGGCCCTCGGGACCTGGAATTTCAGCTGTGAGAACAGGCAGAGGAGTCCCAGTAGGGGAACGTGTGCAGCCTGAGGCCTGATCCGTCCCAAGCACACCGGGGGCAGGACATCTTGGGGACACGGAGCTATCCAGGGACCAGAACAAATTATATGTGAGCGAGAAGACCACGTGGTGGGTGCTGCCTGAGCAGACGGATTTCCAATGGTTTCAGGTCTCCACAGATGGAGAAGGAAACTACCACAAGATCATAGCAAGAGGCAGGACAGTGTGATTCTGCTCGAAACTTTCACTCTTATCTGTGGGGCCCTGTCGCCGGCACACGGCAGGCTGGGACTCCTTCCCAGCTATGTAGACACAGGCGGGCGGGGCTCAGAGCACGCATGTGCTCCTTCCATCACAGCCACACACACTCACTGAGCACCTGCTGTATGCCAGCATGGGAACTGGTGGGATCCTAGGCTGCGGTCACCAAGTCCCACCAACTGGGTAGCTCAGAACAACAGGACTTCATCCTCTCATGGTTGTGGAGGCCAGAAGTCTGAAACCCAGGTGTCAGCAGGGCTGGAGACCTCTGAGGGCCGAGAAACAGGCCAGGCCTCCCTCCAGCTCCTGGTGGCCGCTGGCAACCCTTGGCACACCTTGGCTTGCAAACAGGTCACTCCAATGTCTGTCTCCATCTCTGCGTCATCTTCTGTGTCCTTTTGGGTCTCTTGTAAGGACATTCCATGGGGTTTAGGGCCCACACAAAGGCAGGATGATTTCATCTTGTTCCTGATATAACTGTGTCTACAGAGACCCTTTGCCAAAGAAGGCCACATTCTGAGGTTCCGGGTAGATGTGAATTTTAAGGGGACACCGTTCAACCCACTGGGCAAGGCGAAGAGATGTGGTGAATACCAGAAGGCAAGAGCATGTTGCTATGGGGTTGGGGTCGGGGATGGCTCCCCTCAAGGAGGGACCGAGATTCACAGGCACCGACTGGGTGAAGCAAAGGGAAGAAGCTGTAGCAGAAAGAGCAATGGGGAGGTTACAAGCCTCAGGCCCAGAACTGGGGTCGGGTCTCCATCAGCTGTGGGACCTGGGACATGTTGCTGGAGCCCCCCTGAGCCTCAGTCTCTTCAACTGTGAATCAGGCCCATGTCCCCTCCCCCAGAGAGGCTGGCTCACGTATTAGGAACGGGCCGTGTGTACTTGAGCCTCCTTGTGGACCAGCAAGGGGGACGGAGCAGCACAGTGGGTGAGGTCAAAGCTGCTCGGGTCTGCCGTACACATCCTCTCCATGCCCACGGCCCTCAGAGGTGGAAGGTGAGGGCCTGGTCTTCAGAACAGTCACCTCTTACATGGACAGGCCCACCGTCCCCCAGACCAGCTGTGTCTCCTATTCCTAGCCGTGATGGGACAAGAAATGCCCAAACTCCAAAAGTGAATGTTCTGACTTCCTGGGATTATTCAGCCAGGGTGGCCAAAGCTATGGAAGCAGATGCGTTTTGGGCCTCCACCCAGCCAGATTCCCGTCTCTCATCACCACCCTACAGTCCAGAGTTTATCTCTGGCTCTGCCTTGCAGGAGGGGCTCACTGGGGAGATGCGGTGAAACCAAGATGAGCAGAGACCATGAGAAAGAGATGGAGGGAGAGGTGAGGACAGAGTAGGGAAGGAAGGGGAGAGGGAGAGAGACAGAGGAGGACACCTAAACATCCAGACAGAGAGACACACTCCTCATCCTGGGGGCTGGCTGGCTGCATTTTCTGCATTCAGGTTCTGGAAGCCCCTTTGACTCCTGCCTACAGATTGCCCCATTTACTCGAGGGAGCCTGAGGGGTCTGCTCCTGATGACCAGAGCTCCTTGCTAAGAACTGCACCCCTGCCTCCCGTTCTGCTCTCCTGGACCTGCCCAGAGCCCTGACCGAAAAAGCAGAGGGTGAGAACCAGCCCATGGTGGACACGGTGAGAGCCCCACCAGGTTGAAGACACGCGTGGATGAATGGAAGGATGTGTCCATGCAGACCCACCTGTGACATTTTTTGTGGTTTTGGAGCCTGCCTTCGGCGGTGGGGTGGGCAACAGTGGGGGGCTGGGGAGCTGGCCCACGGATCTCTCTGGGGGTCTGGGAGGACTGTCCAGGGAGTCAGACCCAGCTAAGGCTTGAGAGGGTTCGTCCGTGGTAGGCGGGAGGCTGCTGGCGGCGTCTGCTTCTTCACCTCTGGATGCTGACGGCATTTTGGCTGGTTCAAAGGCAAAACAGAGAGTTCACAAGCCATTCTTCCTCTGGCTGGGATGGATGTGAGCAAGGACAGTAAGGCGGCTTGGGCTGGGTGGGACTGTTAACAAGAGCAGGGTACAGAGACCACGCTTCCCATACAGACCTGACTTCCTGGGAGTTCAGAGATCAATGGAACTGTCAGAAGTGCTCGAGAGGGAGGGGGAAGGGACGAAGGAAGGGGAAGGGACAGGAGAGGGGGAGGAGGAGGGGGAGGGACGGGAGGGGGAGGGAGGGAGGGAGGAACTTCAAGAGCCAGGTAATTCCATCCCTTTTCCCACTCGACAGGCCGTGCCAAAGTTCCTGCTCCCACCGGACCCGGAGATGGCAGCCATCACAGGTTTTGTAATGAGACCTACCCAGGCTCCAATCAGCCCCTGCACTGTGAGCCTGGTAATAAAACTCCAGCATCTCCATTTACCCACATAGGACATCTGACAAACAGTCCCTCACAGGACCGCGGCAAGGTTTAAACAGGAAGTGACAAGGAGATGTGTGTCTAGCACCTGTAGAGCCCCCAAACTCAGCAGCTGTAGACTTCACAGCCCCGGGCCTGGCACAGAGATCCCGACAGCGGTACGCGAGGCAGGGAGGTCCAGCTTTGAGGAAGGATCAGCCCACCCAGAGCCGGTGCCCATCCCCTCTCCTTCCTGCTGCTCCCCGAGCACCCTCTCCAAGCCTGCCTACCCCTTGGCTTTCTCCAGTCCATGAATGCTCCCCTTTCATGTCTCCCTTCATCCTCTCAAGTTCTACTGATATCACGGCACCACCCATCCCACCGACACCCCCAAGTCCTCTGCTTCACTTCCTTTCCATTGAGCTCCCTGGTGAGGCCTCCACCCCCCAGTTCTCGGCCCGTGAGTGCTGCAGGAGAAAGATGGTGGAGGAGCCCCAGTGCCCACCACCTCAGGACTGCCACTGTCAGGCCCTCAGCTCGGTGTCAGACTCTGCCTGCAGCTCCTCACCTCCCTCCTCCCATGGGGCCTCACCGCCACAGGAAACTGAGGCCTTCAGAGGGGTGGGGGCACTCTTCTTGGACGCCTGACTCAAACACAATGGTCTCTGAAACCCCATATTCCCTTCCTCCTCCCTGATACAAGAGAGGTGTCCCCCCCACCCCATACCCACCAGGGATCCCAGCACTCCCTGCCTTCTCAGAGCACACCCCAGGCGCCCAGCACAGTACAAGGTGCCTGCTACACATCTCATCCTATTTTTTTTACAACCAGCTGAGGAGGAAGATATGCACACTCATCAGGAACAGCTTGGTAGAGCTGGTCCTAAAGTCACGGTGTGGGGTGTAGAATTCATCCATCGGGAAGGGTCCTGGAGGGCCTGATGGGTGGGGCGCTGTCTGTGGTGCTGAAAACACGGTGCTGGCCCATCCCTGCCCTTCGAGAACTTCCAAAGAAACTTCAGAAGTGGACACTGCACATCCCACAGATCCCATGTTATTGCCATTCCTGTTCTTTTACTACCCACGGCTGACTCCAGGGCTGGGACACTTTCGTGACACAGCCTGGGTCCTGCAATGTGCAAACA
Organism: Ursus arctos; assembly: GCF_023065955.2. Classification (NCBI taxonomy): domain Eukaryota; kingdom Metazoa; phylum Chordata; class Mammalia; order Carnivora; family Ursidae; genus Ursus; species Ursus arctos. The sequence goes on from NW_026622830.1 coordinate 3,646,865, forward strand.
TGGACAGGCCAGTTTCTGGGCCCTGGGGGTCTGGACAAGGTGAGCAGTATGTGACCTGGACTCCGCAGGTTCCCTTGGTTGTGCTGCCAAGTTAACAGGGAGACTGAGCAGCCCAGGTCATATCCCACACTTGCATCAGCCACGGCTCTCAGCGGTCCTCAGTCTCTCTTCAACACGTTCCTCTTCAGCTTCCAGATACCTGTTCCCCAGTTCCCTCCACATCTGCTTAGCCTCTCACCAGCTCCACATGGCCTGCCCAGGACCCAGCCCTCAGTCCACAGCTGTAACTCTCCCATCCAGTCCTCTGGATTCAGAATCAATCCCATCTTTCTGTCAACCCTTGACCTTCCCTCCAAGCTCCAGACTCATACATTATCAGCCACTGTGACATCTCCATCTGGAGGTCAGAAAGACAAAATGAAACATTCCCAGACCCGTCTCTTGATTTCCCAGGGGAAAGCCCTCCCCAGTCTTCCCCTCCATCACACTCATCTATCCATCATCCATCCACCCATCTTGCAAATGTCCTGGAACAATTATGGGGTCCAGGCAGACTTCCAGGAGCCACAGACACAGCACTAAACCAGACAGATCCTTCACCAGGCTTTCTACACAGCTCACCAGCTGTGCAGCCACACTGGACACCCAGTACCTTGCCCCGTGTATGTAATTCATGGATAAATCCTGTGTGGTCTACTTCCAAAATACTTCCCAGCCATGTCCACTTCTCCTTGTGCAAGCTTCCATGGCCTCTGCCTGGACAGCAGCAATGGCTTCCAGGCTCCTTCTTTCACTGCCATGCTCCCTGCCCCAAATCCATTCTCCAAACCAGGTATTGGCAAACTTTTTCTAGAAAGGGTTTTGCAGATCAGAGTATCTCTGTTGGTGCAGCAAACTCCAGAAAGCTGGCCAATTCAAACAGCAGAACTCCCCTGCCTGAGCCCAAAGTGGGTATGTCTTTGAGGACAGAACTTCCTGAGATGCTGGAAAGGTTGCTCCCTACCCGTTTCAGTAGGCCGCCAGCCATGTGTGGCCAATGAACAACTGACAAGTGGCCAACGTGACGGAAGCTGAATTTTTTTATTTCTTTTAGTTTTAATTAAAGTAGCCATGCAGCCAGTGAGTACTGTACTGGACAGGGGAGCGGCAGACTCCTGGGAGGGGGTCAGTGGTCACAGCCCATACCCCCCTCAACCAGAGAGAGACTGCAGAGTAAGCTTCTAACAGCCCTGTGGAAGTCCTCCCTCCCCACCAGTGCAAGGTGGAATGCAGGTCCCCTCCTCTGCCCTGAGAGCCCTGGGACCCAGCGCAACAGCAGGTCTCACCAAAATCCCCTCCTACATCTTCCCACAAAACTCATCCAAGCTGCTCGCACATGGACCCCTGTATGTCCCTGACCTGTCTGGGGCTCCCCAGGCTGGGAAAGAGGTGCTCCAACATCTTTTTCAGCCTACATCTCCCTCTACAGCTCACGTGTGTAGCAACCATTATAGCTTGGAATCCTGTTGAAATTAAAACGTTAACATCCGTTAACGTCTTAAGTGCTAGATCAGAAAAAAAAAAAAAAAATAGAGAAGGCAATGCCAACTTTCCATGTTCCCCACATTTGGAAACCTCCCTCGGGGGCTGTTCATGCGCACCCCTGACCAGCAGAGGTCGCTTCTCACCAACTGAACTCTCAGCTGGGGCTCCTGCGTCATCCTACAAACCTCAGTGCAGGGCTCACCAGATGAACAGAAGCCACTGAAACTAACCCACTTTGCACATCCATGACTTACTGGCACATTTTATGAAACGTTCCACTGACATGCTTCTGGGTGGCCCCCACGTACTTTCTTGGGCAGGGGCTGATACACCTTTTGTTTATGTCCAGGGACAGAGAGTCAATATTTTAGTCTTGGCAGGACAAGAGGCAAACTCAAGAATATTACATAGGTACTTCCGTAACAAGAGAAAAAGCTCTACCCTGCCCTTTAGCCTGACAAGGGCTGCCCAGGTGGTGGGCGTGCTTTGAGCCCATTTATCACCTGCTGGAGCCATTCCAAGACCAGGAGTGACCAGTGCGACAGGAGAGTCCTGGTGGGCCGGGGGACAGCTGCTGTGTCCAGTTTCACTGCACCCCAGGGACACCTGGCATGTCCTCGGTCTCGGCTTGGACAGCTGTCCATGGGCTCGGCAACGGGCAGAGTCCCAGGTGGAGGTGGGACGAGCCCAGATTCTGAGCAGTGGGGAAGTGTGGCCACCGCTCAGGGAGGGGCGGTCTCCACGTGGACTGATGGCACACTCAAACTTGCCATGCAGACACGGGAAGCAGCTGGGTCTGACCTATAGCCTGCAGTTCGCCGTCCCCTCCTCTATTTCAGAAACAACCCGCATCCCGGAGCATTCCAGAAGCAGAGTGAAAGTGTATTCCCGGCTTGCTGTTAGTTTGGGCTATAGAATATTACAGTTAAAATCATGTGTGGGGATCAATCTCCAGCCTGCCACTTCTGGGCTCTGTGGTCTTGGATAAGCAACAACCCTGAGCCTCTGCTTTCTTGGCTAAAGGAAAAGAAATGGGCTGTTAAGAAAATACAATGAACGTAGTACATGCTTTCTGAATGCCACTTTTCTTTTTAATTAGTGCACTCATGTGAATGCCGGAGCTCAGGCCCTGCCCAGCAACAGAAACACTGAACAGCCACCTGTCCCACAACAAATCCTTCTGGGCTTTTTAGGGAATGCTATGTTGCTGGTCTAGCACCATCCAAGCAAAAACAAGAAAAACAAAATCACCCCAAATTCAAGGGTCCAAAGTCAACCCAAACCACCAAACTCAAACGGTGGGTTAAAGAAAACAACAGTCAGAATCTTTGACAGCATTCTCTTCCTAAGATATTTGTGATGTGTGGTGAGAACCCCCACCTCTCCCTCCAAACCCACACAGCAGCCGGGGACACATGGAAGCTGCAGACCCAGTTTGGGGGTTCCCACCTGGCCAAGCAGTGTATCTCCGAAACTGGGAGCTTCTTGGCACAGGTGGTCCCTCCCTCTGCCCAGCAAAGTCTGCGGGAAGTCCGCTGTTTAAAAGAGAGCAGCCAACCCTCCAGGACACAGTGACACCATGACAGAAGTCCCCAGGGGATCCCCGGGGACACAAGGTCATCCCAGTCTGGCCCCTGGACACTTCCATGAATGTCCTGGGGCCAAGAAGAGAACCCGGGCATTCCCGGGACACAGTCACTGCCTAGAATTCAGCTTTCTCTGTTAGACATTACTGGCAGCACAGAGGGACAGGCCCACAGCAGGTGGTACCCCTGGGTATGAGGCACAGGGATGGGGACAAGAATGAGAGGTGAACAGAGTCCGATCACAGCCGGTCTCCCCTGAGCTCTGCATCAGGCCCTGCAGACTTGGGACCCCATTGTGCTTCAACTACAGAAGCCCCCCCTTATCTGCAGGGGGATACATTCCGGGACCCCCGTGGATGCCTAGAACCACAGAGAACGCTGACCTCACGGGTCCTGGATCTTTTCCTCTACATGCCCATCTCGGATAATGTGCAATTTATGGATTCACCACAGGAAGAGATGAACAATAACTCCTAGAACAGAACAATGATAACCACGTCCCGTAATAAAGGTTCTGTGAATGTGGCCGCTCTCTCAAAGCTCTTCCTGGGCTGCACTCACCCTTCCCGTAATAGGCGTGGATACGAGACTACGTGAGTCGATGCAGCGAGGGGAAGGGCGAGGCCCTGGACTGACCACTAGGTTACTGTCCACCTGTGACGGCACGTCATGTCAGGAGATGCATTTGCTTCTAGACAGCGGCTGACGGCGGGGAACTGAAGCCACAGAAAGCGAGGCCACGGAGGGGAGGGTGCACTGCATTCACCACGTAAGGATGAAGCCCAAAGCAGGTCACCTCCGTGGCAGCGGAGGGGTGGGCTCCGCAGACCAGGCTCTTGACCTACACAGGGGGGGCCGGGCAAGGACAGAAAGGTGAGGCCAAGCGGGGGGCAGCCCCTGGCCGTGGCTGCATGGGAGCACCAGCCCCGGGGCGGGGAGCGACATTGGTGGCTGGAAAGATGCTAGCTGCACACGAAGATTTGGCTGAAAGCTCCTCATTTTTAAATGTTGACTTGCAATTTTTTAAGCAAGGAGCTTAAAGTCTGTTAGATTATGTGTGCTCCCTCCCGGAAGGGCTTTGTTCAAGGCCAAACCTCTCAACAGAGACCTGGGGCCCCAATGGCGGCCAGCGTTCCTGCTGCAGGGCTCCACGCCTGCAGGGCTTCCAGAAACCCCCGGCAGTGACCACCCCTCCGCCCCCGGCTCAGTAGCAAAATGCAGGTGGACCCACATCCCCAAACATGTGTGCTGACAGAGACAGGGCCTCTGGGGCAACTTCAGCAACTTCAGGCAGCTGGCTCCTGTGTTACATGCATTCGTCCCCGAGAGAGGCTTTGACTGTGAGGACAGCGAGGACTACTACAAGCAGCAGACACCTACCGAGTACTTGGGGTGTGTCAGGACGGAGCTAGGGGATTCCTGGGGATTCCCTAATTTTAGCAGCCCTGAGAGGTGGTGTGGCATTGTCCTCATTTATAGTTGGGAACACGGGCTCAGAGAGGGTGAGTGACTTATCTGCTGTCACACAGCTAAGCGGAGCATTCAGCCACGTCTCAAACCTGGGCTGGGCCATGTCACACACGTTGCTCGGAATTCCCCAATTCCGTACCACGGGTTAAAAGAGCTAGTGTGTGCGTGTGGTGCTTAGAATGGACCGTGTGCGCAGCCCGCCTCCTTCAGAGATTTCGGACCGTTCTCCATGTTCCTATGCTTCGGTTTGCTGCATTTTCTTTTACGTGAACTCACGCTTTTCATTCTAACTTGTTTATTAGGGGAAAAGCCCTTTACTGCCCTCCATGAGAAACCCAGTCCCCTTGCGCTAATGAGAACAAACACCACTGTTAAAAAGCTTTCTAGTGATTGGCCATGTGCCACCTACGTGAACTCCTCTTTCCTACCCCCGGGACCCAGGACCCACGCTGAGGGCAGGAACAGGGAGTCCCGCTGCCGGAGGAGGCTACGTCGCCACCGCCCCACACGGACCAGGGACCGTGGTCTGGTGCACTCCCCAGGCCCTGGCCCGCCCGGCGCCCCCCAACGGTAAATCCACTGTGGGTCCTCCTCCCTCCCCGTCCCCAGGCTTCCAAGGGCCTTCAGCCTCCTCTCTCTCCCTCCATCCTACCCTGGCTCTGGCCACACATACAAAGCTTTCACTCTATTCAAGTCCCATGGTCTGCCTGCTCCCCGGCCAACCACAGTCTGCTGAAACCCAGCCTGTGGGCTGCTTCTGTAAGTAAGGTTTACATGCACACAGCCACGTGCTTTCGTTTGCACACCTTTTGTGGCCGCTCTTGGGCCACACGGAGGAGAGAAGCGGTTTCATCAGGAACCTTCTGACACAAAGACAACGATAGTTAAGTGGCCCTGGGCAGAAGCAGCTCGTGCACCCTGTTTTCAGTCTTTGCAAAGGTTCTTCCCCCATCGGGATGCTCTTTCCCTCTCTCTCTGCCTGGCCAACCAGCCAGCTCCCAGGCTCAGGAAGGAGCCCCGCGTGCACGCCCAAGGTCATGGACTTCACTCAAGGGGGCCGGCAGGTGCGCTCACCTCCTCCCATCACTCTGGGAGGACGAGACCCAGACATGTTCGCCATCATGACCCCCGACCCCACAGCACATCCTGCCCAGGAGAAAGTCCTTAATATAAACCTGTCGTCTCAACGAACCTACTCTGCTCTCAAGAATTCCACCCCTGCACCAGGCATGCAGAGAAAGAGCACCTGAGGTCAGCAGGGGCGCCGAGGGGAGCAGGCACATTCCTCAGAGCTGAGCAGGCAGAAGGAGCTGCCCGGGAGAGGCGCCCGGGGCCAGCAGGGAGCTGGGCACAGCAGCCCGCAGAGCGGGAAGCTCCATGGCCAAGGGCAGGGCTCGCCGGCAAGGACCCCAGGTGGAAACACGCCAGCCCCGACCCTCACGGGGTCTGGTGCCTGGGGACACCGGGACTGTCCCAAGGGTCACAACCCTTCAGACCCCAAACTCCTACCACATCCCTAAGCTGGGGTGAAACCGGAGAGGCACAACCACCCCCAGGAAGAGCAGAGCAGACCTCTCCACAAGGGCCTCCTGACCCAGGAGGGGTCTCACTGGCCGGGGCCGCGGGTGACATGTGGAGGCATGAGCCTTTTTGGGCAGAAGACGCCACAGAGAACAGATGCCCACCTGGCTGTGAAGCCACAGAGCCCCGTGGGCCCATCCACATGGCCAGGACTCCCAGCCTCTGCACGTGTGCAGACCGTTCAGCTTCAGCCCCCACACCCTGCCGAACAGATTTATAGCTGGCAATTTTACGGGGAAAAAGCCTGACAATGAGGTCCCCCCAAATATTTCTATAAACACGTTGCTAACGGGTCCAAAGAAGAAGGGGTAGTATTTCAGAGCACTCACAAGCTCATTGGGTGGGCTCACGTCTGGTCGCCTCTCCACCTTCCTCTTCTCCCCGCCTTTTCGCTCAGCTGGCTCCAGTCTAGACAATTAAAACCAGCGCCACGGCCCCACTGTCCCCAACAACGACCCAGCGCAGCTTCTCCTACCTTCAAACAACCCTGACTATGAAGTACTGCTTTTCCCATTTCCCGGAGGCCAGAAACGAGGCTTCGAGCAGCACACCCCGCATGCCCCACTGAGACGCGGCAAGGAGAGCCCGGCATGTGAGGAGCGAGGCACGCGGCACCGCGCCAGCACCCCGAGGCTCTGGGGGCCGTGTGGCCGGGCTCCCTGGAGGCGGCAGCCAGCTGCTGAGGATTTAGGCCGTTAGGAAGGTCCGTTCTGCTCATCGTGCCCTACGGTCTTGGGCTCAGCTAGAGGCCCCCACCAGACACCCGCTCCCTCGGCGAGGACCTTCCCGCTCAGAACTCCCGGTGGCCAGCAACCACGTCTACACGGGGAGGCCGCCTGTGAACGTCTTCAAGCACCTGCGCCTCCCGGCTGTGCCAGGCTTGGAAGGGCAGCCGAGAAAAATGCTCTGACGGATGTTGAAACCCAACCACACGGCCGAGCGCGGCAGGGCTTGGCGTCCAGAGCATGGCGGTGCTTCGGAGGACAGGATGCTACCCGGGGCCACCCAGCCGACAGCCGTCCTGGCGGCGCCTCAGCCCTGCACGGTCTACAGCCAGTACCTGCATCGTCAGAATGGGAGTCCAAGGACAGTGGCTCTTCCAGGGAAGACTGGTCTGTTCCAGTGGCCAGAGGGCTTCCGGGCGGGGCTTCTTCTGAAGTCAGAGTCTCCTGCTTGGGGGTGGAGGGCTCGCTCTGTGCGGCCCGGGGCCCTCCGTCAGGGCTGCAGGCTTTGCTTTCAGCATCTGCAAGGAAATCCAGCGGTCAGCCAAGCCCACATCTCCCTTCCTACATGCTTCCATTCATGCGAGGGGCCTTCCTAGGGAGCGTGCCACCCCAGGCACGGCATGGTACCCCCACGTCTCTTCCCCACACCTCCCGGGAGTCCCTCTCCACATCCGGGCTTCCTAAGGAGGCCCAGGCACTGCCACACCCCCAGCCCCCTGGCCTCTGCCCACAAAGCCTCCATCCACATCGGGACCCCCGTTCCCACGCTGGCCTCTGCCCTCTGGCCTGCTTTGGCCAACAGGGCCTTGAAGCAGCAGGGCCTTCAAACGTGCTTTCATGCTCCCATGATTGAGCCACCACCTGTCCTCACTGCCAGGACGCGCCGGGCCAGCAGGCTGGGGACAAGAGGCAGATGCACAAAACGGAGCTGCTCCCGTGCGGCCAGCAGAGGCCAGCCCCAGACAGGACCACACACGCGGACAGCTGTCTGCCCCAAAATGCTGGTGTTACAGAACATTCTCGTGGTTACAGGCAACCAATCTGCTTCCGCGCCCACTGTTCCACCATCGGTCCCCAGCACGCAAGCCACTCTCCGTCACCCACGGTGCGCCTGGGCCTGTACGCACCCCAGGAAGAAGACGGGCAATGGAAAGAGTGATCCCTGCCCCCAGCGGCTCATGCTCTGAGGCACTGCAAGCCCAGGACTAAGCGGGTTCAGAGCAGGGAGTCCCTAGATGTAGACGGGTGGCCTTCTCAGAAGAAATGACCCCAGGCTCCCAGTGGGGCTGAAAGGAGGACTCAGGGGCTCCCCTTGCTTGGGGCTCAGCTGCTGGAACCTTTGAGGGTCTGGCCTATGACAGATGGATCACCTCCAGCATCCTAGCTTACCGAAGAGGGGTTTGGTGCTCAGGGGCATAACTGGCCCAGTCCCACGGCCACCAGATGGCAGGTCGGGGCTCAGAGACATAGCCAGCTGATAACAATCACGGCTTCCGAGATGCGGATCACAGACCAGCGCATGGGACCCCTACATGCCCCCCTCAGGCGCCACAGCCCATGCACGAGGTCATCCCACGCAGAGCAGCATCATGGGGTCACCAGCCTGACTCAGGATGACTGCTTCCCATCACTGTGGGGCGGGGGGGTGGGGGGGGAGGTGTTGATCTCAGAGTCAGCGCTCCCTTCACCCCAGCCAGTCTCAACCCCCCACCTGCTGCCCTCCGGTTCTCCAACAACGTCCCTTTCACCCCAAAGTGGCCTGGTTGGACAAGAAGTAGAAGGTCACCTGCCCCACGCATTTCATTCCACGGCAGACAGCTCTGGCTTCCACTTCTCCCCTCGGAGGTGGGGAGGATGACGTCACTCCTTGCTTCATGGCATCCGCGTGGGAATTAAATGAGTCCATCCACACAACGCACTGGCCGAAAGGAGGCCCTATGCTTGCACTGATCTTCACTCCTGGTGATGAGCTCTGACGAGGAGGACGGACGGCCCGGCCTGGCCCCTGGGCCGGGCGCAGGTGCCCAGGTGAGAGCCACAGGCTTCCTCAGCAGGGTCCTCACTGTACCCAGGATGTGGGCCCAGCCCACAGCGTGTGACCCCACAGGGACGGGAATGGTCACCATGGCCCAGTACGCCCCCCCAAGGCCACAGCCATCTCCCCAGGAAGGGCAGAAAGGTCAGCCAGGCTGGAAGTCTGGAGATCTGGGGCTGGAAAGGTCTCGTCTCTGCAGCTGTGCCCCTGACCAGAGTCCAGATGAGGGGCCAGCAACCTTTCCCAAGAAGGAGCAGATGGCGAACATTTTAGACTTCGTGGGCCAAGTGCCATCTAGCCCATACTGCGCAGTCTTTGATTTTTTTACTCAAAAAACACTTCAAGTTTAAAAACCATTACTCAGCCCAAGGGCCTTCCAAAAACTGGTCCTGGGCCAGGTCCAACCTGTAAACTTGCAACTATGGTTTGCTGACAAACCCCAACCCAGGAAAAGACCCAGACGTCAGCCAGGAGAACACGCCCAGTGGACACGATGAAAGGTCACAAACTCATGCTCAAAACCGTACTTTCTCGCACCCTTGCTCAGGACCGGTTTACACACCCCCGACATACGGCTGGGACGGGCTCGGCTACCAGCGTACTTGGTCCTTAGCAACAGAGGACAGCCAGCGCGGGCGGGAAGGCGTGCCCCCCAGAGATGCGGCATGGGCACCCGGGAGCACCACTCCAGATGAATGCACACCCTCGCCCGGTGAGGCTGCGGCCCACCGTTTACAGAGGTGGGCTCCCCATCTTAGAAAGGACAGGCTGTTTGCTGCCAGTGATGGACACGGCGGTTTATAACAATGACCATCCCTCATCATCATCACCCACAATACAACGGTCAGAGCACTGAATCTGGAAGGCCCAAAGGTCTGCGGCCTGCCACCGTCTCGGCAGAGGCTCCACCAGACACGCCGTCGGAACGTCCCCCACCTGCGTCCCAGCTCAGTGCACCTGTAGAACTCTTGTGGCCTGTGCTCAGAGCTCCCGTTCACAATCATGTTCAATGAAAAGTTACGGTTCCCAAAATAGCGCTGGTGGCAGGGCCGTTGCTAAGGAACGCCGGCTGGGGCGGGGGGAGCTGTGGGTGGCTGTCCCCTGGGCCTCCCTGTTCAGCCAGCCCTCCCTCCTGGCCTGTTCTCCATCGGATGCCCATCCCCCCCCGAGCGCTGTGGGGGGAGCACACAGAGCAGCCACGGTGACCGGGAACATGCCACAGACAGACACACACACACACACACACACACACACGCGCGCGGTCCCCAGCGTGCCCGCCACACAGAACTCACACGCATTCGATTTACTGCTGCCCAATCCCCCAGAGGAAGGAAACCTCGTGCCTCTCAGGTCACTGAACAAGCACCGGCATGACAACCATCTCTTACGTCCAGTGGTGGAGGATGGAATCCCTTCGGTTAAGAGAAGGCCAAGGGGACACAGCCGGAAAGATGGGGGGATGTGCAGGCGCCTTACTTGCTGCCTTTGGGCAAGGGACGGAGTGGGGGGGCCCGTGGGGCACGGGCTGGCCCCCACCTGGCCCTCCTGAGTCAGAGGCGTGTGGCCAAAGCAGGGAAGACCGAGTGGAGGAAGGGTCACCTCCTCCCTGCCCACCCACACCTGATCCACGCCCCGTGTCTCTTAACAGCACCCAGGTCCTCCCCAGGTTCCGACAGATGACCAGACTTCTGGAAGCAAAAGGAGTGGGTCAGACGGGCTCATAGGATCACAAAACACCACACACAGACAGGGACATAGGCACCCCCCGCCCCCCGGGCCTCTCTCCTGGCCCTGCCCAGGAGCCAGTCGTGCTGCTCACTGCTTGTGGGCAGACTCCCAGGGGACAGACACGGGGTGGGGGGGGGGGGGGTGAGCACGGGTGTGGGTTTGTCCTGGCCAAGGAAGCTCAGGTGTGAGGTCTGGGGCTGCTCTGCAGGGTCTGTGCTCGAGCCTGTGGGGGCCTCTCTGGGCCCCTTGGTCACGGTCACCCTCGCCCCCCACCCAGGTGCGCGCTGGGTGTGAAGTCCTGGGGACAGCGCGGGGCGCAGGGGCACGGCCGGCCACAGGGGGACGCTGCAGACTCGACTCCTGGCTGAGAACAGTTGGTGGTAGCTGAGAGTCCTTCATCCAAATGGGGGGGGGGGGGGGGACACGGGAGTCACTCCCACAGCTACACCAGACAGAGGCCAGGGGAGGGGAGGGGCTCACTGCTCAGCTCCCACCCCAGAGCCAGCAGAGGGCAGCTCCACACCCCCACCGAAGATTCCTAGCCACCGCTGGTTACCCCAACCCCAGGACGAAGGAGGGAGGCAGGCAGCCTGGCTAGGACCAGCCTTCGCCCCCAGTGGGAAGAGGCATTTTCTAAGCAAGCACATGGCAGGAACACCAGCGCGGGTCGGTGTTTGCCCCAGGGGCCTGCTGCCAGGCACCACCCCAGACCCCGTTGTCCGTGCATGCTCAGGGGAGGGCGCACACGCAGGCAAGAGTTGCACAGAACAAGAGCACGTCCCCCTCCTCTCCCTGACCCCAAGACCCTTCCCAGAAGCACCCCGACTACCCTGCTAGCACGCCCCCCTCAGCAACCCCCCCCCCCCCCCCCCGGGCAGGCTCGCCGCAGCCCCACCCAGCCCACACCCCTGCACTCCCCTGGGCTTGTCACCCAGCAGCTTCCGGGGGTGGGGGGGTGCAGGGAAGATGCAAGGCTCTGTCGGACCTGGGGCCCCCTCCCCCTTTCCAACCTCCCCGCACCTCACCCACCTTCTCCCTTGCACCGAGGGGCCCTGCTCACGCTGCTCCTCCCCCCGGAAGGTGCGCCCCACCTCCCCGTGCTCTCTGCGTCTCAGCCCGGAGGCACCAAAGCTGGAGGCAGCCGGAGGTTTATGAAGCACAGGTGCCGAGGTCCCGCCCCCACAGCGTTTAATTGCCTTGCTCCCCAGGTGATGATAATTCGCGCAGGCTCTGGACTGCTCTCCTGCTGCCCTGGGGTCCCACTGAGACATCACGTCCTGCCTGCCCCCACGCAGGCTGGGGCCCGTGCCTCGTTCCCCAGGTGCTCAGCTCAGCTGTGACTCTCTGTTCATCTGTGGGATTATCTACCGCGGCATCCATCCCTGAGCGTGTTTTCAGCTCGTGAGGAAGGACGCTGTGTGTTGGGCCCACCTGGTTCCGGCTCATAATCACTCACAAGACAGGGTGTGATCTAACGTGGGGGTCAGCAAAGGACACTCTGGGAGCCAAAGCCAGACGCCACCTGCTCCATGTGGCCCGTCAGTCCACCAGGCGACCTCTCTGAACGAAGGTTCAGAGTGAGCAAGAGCAGAGCCCTCCTCTGGAGGGCCCCCCTTCGATTCTGCACCCACCCCTTTGTTTTTCTGACAGGAATCAAATCCACGTCTTTGTTTCCTCTTCATTCACCAGAGACCATGATTTCTATGATAGATAAACAGGCCTTTCGTGCTGTTCTCGTCTTCCCTTCCCCTTCCCCAAGGTCCAAAGGAAGGTGTGTTGGCGACAAATTTAAAATACAGAGTTCGGAGCTGCTTTGTCCCATCCCAACTAGAACAGTCTGGATTTCCGTCAGCAATGACACTCCCCCAAATCGGAGGGGCAGACGTTCAACCCTGGAGGGTCACGGCACCCGGCACCAAGCACCCCATTCACACGCAAAGTTGCACCACCCTGAGTGAGCAACTTCACACGCTGGTTTCCCACGAACGCGGCATCAAGACACTTCCCTCTCTGCAGCTGAAGACGAGGAAGGAGGGCAGAGACGCCCGGCTTGCTGAGGCCCCTTCCTAGCCCAGATAACGGGGCCAAACCACAGAAACGCTGGACACGGGGACAGAGTTCCATGGGCTCGCACAGCCTGGGGGAACGGACGCCACGAGACCGGGCCCTCGGTCAGGCGGCCAGAGCGTGGCTGGGCTGCAGAGAGCGCTCCTGGCCGCGGCGAGGTCTGCCGACACCGGAGTCTAGCACAGGACGAAGCGCGGAAGGTGGGCATCAGGACCGGAGCCCGGTGCCTCACGCCTCGTCATCGCCGAGAGCACAAGACTGGGCGGGGAGCTCCGGAACTTCGTGAGCGAACGGCGAGCAGTAACAGCCGTGTCTCTCCAAGACGCCCCCGTGGTGAGACCTCCAGAGCAGAGTGTGGACGGTGTCCGGGTCTGTGCTGTGTGACCCCGGGGCGGCCCGTCCTGGACCCTCGTCTGCACAGTGTGGTAACCACCGCCTGGGGGCTGGGGCCGCAGGGGATGGGTGAGGCGGGTCAGCTCCCAGAATAGCGTCGACACTTATGGAGGGGGGACAGCGGTCTAGAGGGCCGTGTGAGTCCAATAACCTGCCCGAATCGGGGATAATGATGGGAACATGAAACAAAAGCCAATGCCGCCAGCTCGGGGAAGCAGGACGGAGCACCAGCCCGCCGCGTCGCCCAGCACATGACGGCGCTTAACTCCGTGCCCCCCCGTGCAGAGGTGCCCAGCACCTCAGGACGGGGCTGACGGGGCACGGCCACCGCGGAGGCCTCCTTGGGGTCCAGCCCCTGCATCTGGACACCGGGCTCCCTGGGTCGCCGCTCCGCCCTCGACGGGCCTCCGGGCCCAGCGCCTGGCCGCGGGGTGGTGGGCGCACTTACCCCGCTCCATCATCTCCAGCAGCCCCTTCTTGATGAGCTCCTCCCGACCTTGCCTGCCGGCCATCTTCTTCTCCAGCGCTGCAAACACACAGACATGCTGAGTCACGGCGCGGCGGGGCCTGCCTGCGTCTCCAGCCTACCGCACGGGGCCGCGGGGACGGGGGCCACCGGGCGGGGGGCCGCGGCCCGGAGTCCCCAGCCTTCCTACTCCACGGTCTGCTGCCCGTTGCACAGGCGCGCGGCGAAGGAAGCACATGGGGCAGACTATTTAAGGCAATCATCTCTGGGATTCCTCTGAAAAGCGACGCCTTGGATAACCCTTCCCTAAGCGGACTTCCCACCTGTTCCTACCCTCCGTGCAACGCTCCTTAATGTCCCTACCCAGCCCCGAACCATCTGTTGGCCCCAACGCCCCGGGGCACTTCTCTGCGGGTCCTGTTCTCTTCCGCTCACTACGCCCTGGAGGCTCTTGGGTCAGTTCACAGAATGATTTCTGGGCCACTGCCCCCCCAGAGGTGCCTCCAATAACACCCCCGGTTAAAGCTTTCAAAGAAGTCACCGAACAGGGAGGGAGGGGCCAGCCCCCCCCAGACCCCACCATGCGGGTTCTCCTCAAATCCTCCTCAGAACAGCCTTCCCGCCGGGCAGCTCGCCCCAAACCCAAGGCAGGGGGCTCACTCTGCTGGACGGTCTCCTTTATCTGTCCAGAAAACGGTTTGCCTACAGTAGGACTCCGTTTCCAAATACAGCCCCACGCAATACCTCGGAGCCCTTATTGGCAAGAGGCAAACTGCAGCTAATAAGCCTGATCACAAGGGTGCAGGGTCCCCTGTGTGTGCAGGCGCTCTGCCTGGTGAGGGCTGTGGCGGGGGACAGGGAACAGAGCCGGCCCCTCCCGGCGGAGCTTAAGGACTAGCGGCAGAGGACAAACAGGCAATGGCAATGAAGTTATTTATTTAAAAATATTTACTGAGCACCTACTATGTGCCAAGTGCTGAGCACGCACTGGGGAGTCCCTGGGGAGCAGAACCAGCTCAGCCCCCCTCCCTGCAGGGCTCTGGGGGGCTCTGGGGGGGCAGGCAGTGATAACGGGGTTGTTCTAATGATCAGAACTAATAAAGCATTTACTGAGCACCTACTTTGTGTCAGGCATGGGGGAGCAAGACAGGCACGGCCTCTGCCCGGGGATGCCAGACGAGGGACATCTACAAATGGGCGAGTGGAATGACCCAGAGCCAGAGGGACTCGGGCCAGGGGTCTGGGAAACCCCAGCTGTGCTGGAATGTCAGGGCTGGTTTCCCTGTGGGTGTTCACACTGAGAGCTGAGCATAACAGGGAAAACCCAAACAGTGGGAAGAAGACATTTTCAGGCAAAGGGAACATAATGTCCTTTCTTAGTCCAATTTCCAGGAGCTGGAAGTATGCACAAAAAAGAGAAACTGAACCCTGACTTTGGGAGCTGTAAGTAGAGAGGCCGCTGTCCGGTCTAGCAGACAGGGGTGAGAGAACCAGGGTGGAGGTCTGAAGAACCGAGGGACCCCATGGTCTGGCCAGCCCAGGGTGGTGCTCACCGGGGCCCAGCTCACACACAGGACATCACCTGCCTGGGCCCCTGAGCCTCCCACTGACCCAAAGAGGCAGCTGTGAGGGTCTGCTGTCCCCATCTCAGGGGACTGTCCCCCCACCCAGAGCAGGTGCCGGCTTGGGGGCCACTTCCCAGACCGCAGTGTTGGGGAGCCATCCTTGGGCATCCTTGGGATGCTGCCATCCTTGGGCCCTGCCCAAGCCACTGTCGGCTTTGCTTGTCACTTTAAATCACCTTTAGATTTACTTTCTCTCATGCTAACCAATAATGCCTGTGAAATCAGGGATTCGATATACTGAAATAAATAACATCCCACACTTTGGGGGGGGTGGAGAATGGCTTAGAATAAACAAAAGGTAGTCCTGTTTTTTAGAGTTCCAAATGCCTGATTAAGGGCCCCCAGGTGGGGATCCCGCAGGTCTTAATGTACCTGTAGGGACCCCACAGCCTCCTGATGAACTTACAGGTCCCTCCCCTGCAGGACAGTGCTGAGGGGGTCTGGGGTGTGGAGTCCGCAGGTTGCACAGTTCAACCCTCCAATGCTACAGCCCAGAGCTCGTCAGGGACTCCTGAGGTCACAGTGCTCTGGCCCCATGTGCCTTCCCCAGCTCAGAGTCTTTGCATGAGCTATTCCCTCTGTCATGATGCTGTTCCCTGCTTTTCTCAAGGGGCCAATTACACCTGGGCTCAACAGTGCCTCCTCACCTAAGACTTCTCAGATCAGCCCAACGTGAGGCCCAACCCCGTGCACCTCCCCCTAGACCCTGCTCAGCTCCTCTGCGGCCCCACCAGAGCTGTGACATCCATGGGCTCGTGCACACACTCGCTGGCCTGTTGCCCCACCCCCACCGGGCAGAAAGCTCTAAGTGCGTGGAGCCTGAATTAGGGTCCCCCATCTACTCTGTGCCTGGCACACAGCAGGCACTCAGGAGTCCTGCAGTAACACTAAGTCCATTCTCCACAAGGAGGACTGGTCAATCAGCTTCTTGGGGGGTTTAAGAAATAATTTGTAAAACGTGTAACAAGTGTGAGTGGAGCACCTGCTGCTATTAGCAGCCCCCCCCCCCCGCCCCCATAGGCTCTGTCTCCGCCGTCCTCGGAGCCCTAGAGTCTGCATGGCTCCCATCCTGGGAAGGAGACCGGGGCCCCAGGGACCACCATAGACAGCAGCCTGAGGCCGGCACTTCCCAGGCTGGTCCCCACGGCCTGGACTAATTCCACGTGCACAGCTCGCCCGCTAATGGTCCCCAGCTGTAGCTGTAACAAGTACACAGCTCAGCAGTGAGGCCTGCGGGGAGCTGAGACGCAGTCTCCCCTGGGGTTTGCTTCGGGGGCACGGACCTCCTCCCCCTTCACCACGGACACCCTGTCATCCAGGAGCCAGACCTGAGCCAGGCTGCCAGGGCTCACGCTCTAGTTCCATGGCCTGCTGGCTGCTTGACCCTGGGCCTGGCTTCCCCGCTCTGAGCCTGTTGCCCCTCCCCGAGGTGGGTGGGGTCCCGGGAAGAGCACTGGCCCATGGGCTGGCCCTGAGTGTTTACTTGGACACTACTTGCACCACGGCCAGCTGTGTTGTTCCCACATCTGTCCTCCGTGGTCCAGTGGCACGGCCATAGTTCCTGGTGTGGATGCGAGGGGCAACCCACCTTCCCACAGAGCTGGGACTGGCAGGGTATAAGCATGCAGCCCAAGGTGAGTGAGGGAAGGCAGCTTCTTTGGTGGGAGGGTGTCGGGGTGGGAGAGCCTGATAGCCAGCCTCTGCAGGAAGAGCTTAGGAGCTGGGAGTGGCTGGCTCTGGAGGCTTCTCCTCCAGGAATCCAGTAAAGATGAGGGCCTGGACACTCCCAGTCCCCGACGGGACTCCTAGGGAGGTTAGGCCCCAGTGTGGTCAGCAAGGACAGCTTGCCCCAAGCCAGCCTCCCCGCCCCGGCCTGCAGAGACTCCGAGACTGCATTAACAAGGTCCCAGTGATTTGTGAGCCCCGTGGGTCTGGGTGTTGAGGGGGTTACAGATCTGCCCGGTGCTGAAGCACCCCACCAAGGAGGTGACCGGAGAAGGCTGAAGAGCTCCAGCCATCAGGGCCCACAGAGCTCAGCTGGCCTTCCCGTGGGGGCTGGGGAGAAACCGTCAGCACGAGAAGCACCGTGACTGGGGCACCAGCTCCCTCTCCCCCATACTCACCGGACGTCGTCTGCTTCAGTTTTTCGTTTTTCTTCTTCCTCCATTTCCAGGGTTTGAAGATCCTGCCCAGGGTGGCCAGTTTGCTGTTCCTCCTCACCGGGGGAGTTCGGATCCCTGAGACCAGATATTCGGAGCGCGCTGGGGGGGCTTGGTCCATTTCATCTGGAAGGGGGAACACCAAGGAAGGGCTCAAGTGATCACCAATCCTACATGACTCCATGGGGGGGGGTTGCCGAGGTGACCCCCTCCCCCCACCCTAGGGGCCACTAGTGACTCTCCAAAGCCTGGGGCTCATTCCCATGGGCGAGTGCCCACAGGTGGCATGTGCCAGCACCCGAATTCGTGTGCTCCCTTCTACGGAAACCTGCCCCCCCCGAACCCTTCTGCGGTCTGCCGGAAGCCCTCCCCCAACTTTGCATTTGGCCACAGCAATTTGAAGACTTCTTAAGTTCCCCCATGAAATCTCTCCCACCCCAGGACCTTTGCTCATGCTATGCCCTTCACCTGTGCTTCTCTCTGGCTGCTCTCCTTCAGCCATTCTGCTAAATCTGACTTTCTCTGCAAGTCTCCACGTTCTCCTGTCCCAGACAAGGTTCAGAGCCCTGCCTTCTGCTCCTGAAGCTGCTTGTGCGGGTAGAGTCTGCACCCGGTGGTGCCTGGGTGCCTGCCCTCCTGCTGAGCTGTCCGCTCTCTGCTCGGACCTCGGCACAGGCCCAGCCATGCTCCCCACTGAACAGCCGCGGAAGGAGTCAGTGCATGAATGGACCAAGGAAAGCAGCTCTCTTTTGGATCCTTGTTCAGAAAACTACGCTGTTTTTGCACTCTGCGGGACACACAGAGATGGACATGCAAGGGTGCTCATGGAGCTGTTTGTCGCACAAGGAGGACCGGTATCATCGACAGGCCACTGGCTAAGTCACTGATCATCCCTCCCCTCTGTGACCCGTGTACGGACATGGAAGGAAATAAGCAGATAGGCAACCTGGCCAAGATCGATTGCTAGGTCAAGTAAATCAGCACGAAAATCATACGGCATATGCCAGCAACGCGTGTAAAGGGGTCGTGTCCCTGCGCACGCTCGTATGCGCAGAGAACACGTCTGTGGGGCCCTCAGGCAATGGGGGGGCACACACTACTGGGGGGCCTGGGAGAGAGGAAGACATGAGCTTCACCACCGGCCCTTCGGGAGTTAGGACATGCTCATGTTTGAAGGAAGAATTTTCGTTAGAATGCAAGACAATGCAGCGGACAAGACAGAGAAATCAGAGAGCCGCGTGAGAGTGACCACTGCTGGCTCCATGGCTCACCCGGTCCCCCGTCCACCGGGCATAGCTCAGACCAGAGCTCAGGCCAGCGCCTGGGAGGATGGAGGAAAAAGCTTCAGTTGCCCCAAACCACTCCCGGCACAGGGAAGGGACCTTTCTCCTGGCAGTGACAAGGCTCTGAGTGCCCTAAGTTTTCATCTCTCTATATCCCTGGGTGCTCATGTTCACAGACCCGCCAGTGCTCCCCAGCATGGCTGCTGGTACACGTGTCCGACCCTGGCCAGGACACTCCGCGCACCCGCACGTGGGCACACACGCACACGCATGCTGCCCAGCACACACTTAGCTCCACACCCAGTGGGTTACTTCACCTCATTGCTACCCACAGGCGGGGTGGGGAGCGTGAGTTTGTACAGAGCCAAGAAGCCCCAGAGGGACCCAAGATGCCAGGAGAGCAGGGCTGGAGTGAGCTGTCTCAGGAGGGCTGTCAGCAGAAGGAGGCCTCCAGAGGGGCCAGGCCCTGTGACGGGCTGGTTGCCGTCAGACCTGGCCCAGTGCCCCATCTGATGAGACACACAGCCCCAGGGAGCAGCAACCAGGTGATCCCTGAGGTCTGACACCTGTCAGTAGCCCAGGGCTCATGGCAAGGCACCTGCCCCTCTGAGCCTCGGTTTCCACGTCTGTAAAATAAAGATAATGATCATCCCTGATGCCTAGTGTTGAAAGAAGATTCAGGGTGACCACAGGGTGGCCACGGAGACTGGAAACTTAGGTAAACACATTTAATACCTAGTTCATTGAGAGTATGTTACAATCCATGTAAAATAACATTATCTACGTTTTAAGGCTCTGTAGACACTCTGCTTATCATACCATGCCACCATGGTCTCTGGGTAGAAACTGTCACGGTGATTTATAACATACAAGTAGCACAAGAATTATGATGGAGTGAAAGTCAGTCCCTGCCTGTTCTGGGCCAGGTACCACCTTACTTCACCCTCACAGTAAATCTATGAGATAAGACTCTTATCATATCCATTTTACAGGTGAGCACACTGAGGGTTAGGGCCGGGAGCCGTCTTGTTGACTCCCAGAGGGAGGAAATGCTGGAGGTTGGGCATGACCTTGAGCAGGCTGACTCCAGAGATCCCCTTGGTATCTTCTCGTGTGCCTGCGTAAACCATCTCCCAGAGCAGGACACAAATGGTGAGACACCAACAAAAGGCATAAACCAGGACCGTCCCAGCCAACCAGGGCGTGCGGCCACTCTCTCTAGCTGTCATCATACCAGCTCTAGCTGTAGAGAGGAGACCGTGTCCACAGAGGTCGACAAAGCAACCCTGTGTGGAAGCACAAGCCTCGGGGTGTCTTGTTTGAGAAAGCAGCTTGGTTGAGCTTGTTTTCGTCTGTGTCCCCAGCACCCAGGGGGGGCCCAGGAAGTATGAGCTAGGGAGCGAGCGATAGAAGCCCCAGGGCACGGGTCACAGACCCCTCCCTCCACCATCTCCCCAGCTCCACGCTCCAGGGGCAGGATGCAGACGGGTCCTTCTCTTCCCAGAGGCGGTTTAGTCCTGTTATTATCCCCTCCTTTCCTTCCCGCCCACAGAAGCCAGATGGGCACAGAACTGCCAGGCCCCGGAAGGCTGCTGTCCTGGAGGCATTTTGGCACCAGGGGGAGAGAACTGGCCAAGTTCCCCCAAGCATCCAGGCTGGTTCGAAGATGAAGATGACGATCCCCAGAGATGTGCATGGGGACAATAGACCATTGTCATCCCTTGGTTTATACCTCACAAAAGATGGGTGGCAGTTACCAGAAACACAGGGCCCACAAGATGAGCGCCTGCAGAAATCCAGGGGAAGGGGAGTCTGGACAGGACCACCGCATCGAGGCCTTAGAGATACCACGAGGGCACCGGAGGGGGGGGACACATATGGCTCTGAGCTTCCCAGCAGCTGAAGCAAAAAGGAGCAGCACATAGAATAAACCAGAAATCAGACCCCAAATCCCACCCCACTGGCTACCCACACCATGGTGACCCTGCTCCCGGCCACCAGCGGCTCCCCCCAGATGCCCCACAGGTGTTCTAATTGGCCTCCCCACAGTCCCCCCACCCCCCTTACGAACAACTCTGGTCACATCACTTTTCTGCACATTTCCACCCTTTCCCTTTTCCTATAGCACAAAGGGCAGATTGATCGCCAAGCCCGGACAGCTCCCCAGATCTGCCCACCCACTCATCTCTGCCATCCCCCACCCCCACAATTTCATCATCCTCACCGCTGTGCGTTAACATTTCTGGCGTGCTATGGAAACCAGTGCGGTTTCGTTGTACAGAATGCAGGTGCCACGACCAGGCAGCTGGGCTCACGTCCTGGCTCTGTCCCTCACGGACGGGGTCGGACGTGCTGACTGCATTTCTTCCCTGCACCCTCACGCCCGTCGTGGCCTTGCTGGGGAACGAAGGGCAGGGGACTTCCCACATCCTTGCCTGGGGCTCAGCCCTGTGGCTCACTTGAAGCGGGGGGGAAGGTGGGTAAAAGGGATAGAGTGCCCCCCCCCCACCATCACCATCATTATCATTTGACTCCCTGCTCCCCCCACCCCACCTCTGCCCCTGGTGGCTGGAGCAGGCACAGGGTCCTCACACGCAGCCTGGAGCACGGAAGGGGCTGTACCCAGGAGCTTGAATTTGATGCAAAATTCAGCAGGAGCCCCTGAGGGATCTTCATCTCCATTTCCCAAATACCCAGGACAGACACCTTCATAGGAGCAATGCCTCAGGGCACCAGCTGTCACCAGGGGAGCAAAGCCCAGGTGGCCACAGACTCCAGCCCCCCCAGCCCCCAGGGGGAGTTCCCCCCCACCTCCCCCAGCAGAGCTCAGGCCCAGGGCCTGGCCCAAGGACAGAAATTTCACTGTAGCAACAGGGAAGGCATTCTGCACCAGCGGCTCGAGGGCAGAGAGGGCACGAATGTGCCGCTGACTGTGTGCATGCGGGTTGGTGTGAGCGAGAGGGGGGAGTGCGTCCTCCTGCACGGCGTGGCCCCCACGCACTCGCGGGGACGCAGGAGTGGCTGGGGGCCGCATGCCGGCGCATGTTCCTACACGTGTGTGTCCGCACGGGGAAGGCAGGGCAGGTGGACGGCCTGTGGCCCTCGGCCTCCAGCCCGTGAAGTCAGCAGTGTCTCCATCGGGCTCCAGAGGAACGTGCTCCCCGCGCTGGGAGGCTTCCGGAGGTGCAGATGCATTAGCAGACCCCGCTAGGCTCGGAATCACACAGCGGTGCCGTTCCAGAGCCACCTCGGCCACCTGCGAAGCATTAGCAGTTAATTAATGAGAAATGTGTCCCCACATCTGCGTGAGGAAGTAAAAGATGCCGCCACGGGCAGGCGGGGGCCTTGCGGCGTTCCCGAAGGATGGACGGGCCACGTGGCCGGCCCCACTGACACGACAGCTGGAGCTGGAGAGCAGGCTCTAGCCCGCACCCCCGACAACTCCAGCCCTCTCCGGGGCCCCTCAGGGCTGCGCTGCCCCTGGTGCCCGACCCTGTCCACCTCCCACCAGTGGGTCCCACAGACCTGCATCCAGGCGCTATTCTAGAACGAGGCACCATGACTGAGCTCACTGGGTACCCGGCTGATTCTCACGCCTACCCCAGGGCCAGCTCCTCACTACATGCTATCCCCTCCATCCTCGCTCCGATGGCTCTTGGATATCGTCCTGGGGCGTCCTGTTGATTGCGGTCATCTGTCTTTCCCAACGGAACACACGAAGCTCTGTGAGAACAGGAGCCGTGGCTGTCTCATTCACCGTGTGCCCCTGGCATCTCTACTGGGTGCCCGGCCCCCAGGGGGTTAGCAAATAAATACGTGCATGGCCTGTGTATGTGGGACGTGGAGCCACCGCGGCCAGAGCCTGGACCTGGCCCCCGTGCGTCTGACTCCGAAGTCCGCTCCTTAGTGAGCTGGGGCTCTCCTGCTTCCTCGTCTTCTATGCACTGACCTCTCTCTTCCTTCACCTCTGCTTTCCCCCAAGCCCCGAGGAATGCAAGCCCCCCCCCCCCACTGATTCCTGGGTGCCGCCTGCCGCATGGCTGGCCTCGGGGGGGAAGGGAGGCGCCCCCTGCATCAGACGATCTGAGGGCCACTTTGGGCTCCTTCAGTTCCCTCATTCGCAGCCTTGGTCATCAGGTGTGGGCTGAGGCCTGCCAGGTGCTAGGGCTGCTTTGCGGGAAGCCGACATGCTCACGGGGCAGGAGGAAGAAAAGGATGGAAACTAGGAGGAACTTCAGACCGTGGAACGACTCATGTCACAGGCGAACCAGAACTTGGGATACAGACCAATGCAGCAGGGCCTCTGCTTCCTCAGTGAGCCTTCCTTGCCCAAGAGTCCCTCTGGCGATACCCAGTGACCACCTTCTGAGAAAAGCACCTGCCAGGTGCTGCCTCCCATGCCCCGCCCTGGTGGGTCCGCTAACCACAGAGAAAACCAAGATGCCTGGAATCACCAGGAAGAGCTGAGTCGGGGGACGATACCTGCAGACGACGCGATTCTTCCAGCCGGGGGGGGGGGAGGCAGTGAGAACTCAGAGGGCCCCTGGGGGGTCAGGGCCTTGGAGGTTGACAAGGAATTGAAAAAAGGGTGCGAATCCATCCGCGCACGACAGGACGTGGTCGCTGGGCAGTGGGGATTAAGGCAGGGAAGCACCACGGGGTGTCCCCGGGCTCTGAGGTTCAGAAGCAGCCCGGTAAAATCTCCACACAGGAAACTGAGGTCTGCACAGAGAAACCAACTTTTTATGGTGCTAGCTAACAACCAACACACACGCGTGCACGTGCACACGCACGTGCACACACACGTGCACACACGGACACACACACCTACACAACACGGCCATCTATCATCATCACCACTGACTACACATAATAGGAAGAATAAAATCTCTAAGTAAGGACGGCATCTTCTGGTTAGAAGTATACTGACGAGAGAAAAAGTAACAGTGCTGTGTCGCCCTCAGTGTTCTCCACTGGCCAGCGTGGGTCTGTGCACTTGAATCTGGGAGCCCTCAGCTGGAGCTCGGGGTTTCTGGAATGGAGGCTGGGGCCCGGCCAAGAAGAGCCACGTGGGGCCCAGACGGAAGCCCTGAGGGTGGGCAGGGGCTGAGGACCAGCACTGTGGAAAGGCCTCAAGAGTGTGGCGTGGATGGCTGGAGGCAGGGACCCAGGCTGCAGGCAGGGGGGCCCTCGGAGCAGGGACAGGCAGGGGGAGGGCGGCGGGCTGGCACAGAGAGGAGGGAGGGACCCAGAGATGTTGCTGAGACAGAGTTCTCATCCGAGCAGGGAGAGCCATCCACATGGGACACGAACACACAGGGACGAACCGGAAAAACCAAGAGCGGCCACGGCAGCATCTCTGCGGCACTTGCTGTTGGGGTGACGAGCCCCGTCCTGAGCCCCCACCATGAACGAGCTCATTCCATTCCTATCAAGCCCCAAGAAGGCAGATCACTATTTTCATCAACCCCATCACAAGGAGGCAAACGGAGGCAGAGAGATGGGAAATAATTTTCCCAGGTCACGCAGCAAAGGTGAGAGTGCGCTCGAAGTCAGGACATCTGCTGCAAAAACCCTCTTCCTAACCCCTGCGTCAGACCACACGGGGCAGAGGATGACGTTACCGTGAGCACGGGTACGGGCTGTGGGATGGGAGCAGGCCTGGAGCAGAGATCATCCTCAGGGCAGCAGAAAGTCATGGCATTTAGCATCAAAGACCCCTGGCTTGTGTCCAGGCTGCAAAAGATGTAGCTTGACATCTGTCTACAAAGAAGTGCCGGATGGTTGAAGTGACCCATCACCAGGGTGGGTCCGAACCCCCAAAACCACATTTTCAAAATGGACTTTAAGTCTCCCAGATGCAAAAGTATGGTTGGTTTGACCTTCTCCACTCCTCCTGGAAAATTCTTGAGTGATGAGTGAAGAGCAGGACATGTGGGGAGTACTGATCAGTACAGGCAGAGCCGGGACCACACCGGAACACCTTCCAGGAAGGAGGGAGGCACTCCTCGTAATCAGGCTGGGGATGGAGGCGGGGACTGGCCGCTGGGGCCGGCAGGGGGCCGGTAGGGATGCGGGAAGAAGGGTGAGTTTATCCAAAAGGGGAGAAGGACTTCTAAGGGCCTATGGCTCTCTTCCCAGAACCTCTGCAGGCTTTTTCTACTGCTCGGCCAGCCTGCCCATCGATCGATCACAGCCCCCGGGTGGACAGCCGCAGCCCCTCCGGTGCAGAGGCCACGGGGCGCTCCACAGCAGGCTTCCTGCCTCCTCCCCGGGCTCCCAGCTCGGCGCCTTACATGTGGAATAAATGAATGAAGGAGAGAGTGAATTAATGCATGAATGAGAGAGACAGATCCTGCGGTAGGAAAACAGAAGCAGGATCAGAATGCAGGTCACTGGTTATTAACAGGGACCCGAGTCACCTCTGTGCCCCTCGATAGCGGGGGACAGCTACAACTCCTAAGCAATGCCCAGGCTTCACTCTGCCCCACCCCTTCTCCTGGCTGCCACCACAAGCAGCCCCTGACGCGGATCGCATGTCCTTGCTGTACCCTGCTTGTCAGTCAAGGGGCTAAGAAACACAAGAGCTCTGCTAAGCTTCAGACTGAACAATGGGCCCCGGAATATCATGAGTCGAATGGATGCTTAATTGTAGAATGCAGTTTTGAATGCCCAAGGGGAGCTGCCCAATTCTTTGCATGTCTGTTCCACGCAAACAACCCCAGGGGACAGGGTCTATATTTCAAGCTCCATTTTACATTTAGGAAGAGGAGGCTGGGGGGCGGGACCCATGTAGGAAGTCACACAGCTGGGAAGTGGCAGAACTGGCACAAGAGCACAGCTTTGGGATGTAGAGCTCACCAGTGGGGCACGACACCAGTGTTTCCCAACGCACGTTCCATGGAACTCTAGCGTGGGAGATGCTCTGTGGATGAAGGCACATGGGAAAGCACTGTGCACACTTAAAGTCCCTCCCTGGAGGACCGCCACATACTAGCACAGCAAACAAAGGCTCTGAGCAGTCCTGCAGTCAGCAACTCTGTTCAGCTGTTTAGCCAGCTTTTCCTACACAGATGGATCAGGCCTGTTTACGCCTTGCTGCCCAGACAGCCAAAACCACACACAGGCTAGAGCAACAATGGATTTGGAGCAGTAGACATGAGATTAAGCAGTTGTACTCCTGCGAAGAAGTGTTCATGACAATTTATTTTTGGAATATAAAAGTCTCGTCCCCAATATCTGTATTCCAAATATAATGGGGATTCTCTAAGACCTTTGCAGAGGTTGGGCCTCGAAGTTTCTCACGTCTCTGAGCGTCCTCCAGCTGCCCGAGGCCCCTACACGGCAACGATGAAAATATAAAGACCAGACAATGAGCACCGTCTATACCCCGACACCAGCGGAGAAACCACAGCATCGTTAAAGTGGCTTCTTTCTTCCTCGCATATATTGTGGAAAAACCAGCATATCTGATGAGAAAGCCCATCTGTTTAGCATCAACCCCATAATTCTGCCAATGGTCGCTGGTGTCTGCCAGACATATGGCCAGTTCTCCAAGCGAAAATCAGCTCAAATCTGTAAACCAAGTGGGTCTGAAAAGGCTGGTGGGGTTTGGAACTAGGAATTAAAGCACGAGGGGGATGGGATCAGAGAGGGAGGAGGGGCGAATCTAGAAAAGCACCTTCGTCACCAACCCGCGTTTGCTGGTGTTGGGTTTCGCAGGAAGCTCTGTATTTGCCCATCAGCAAACGCTAACAGAAATTATTTAGCAAGAAGCCCACAGACTTCGCAAAAACTAGAAGCTGCTTTTAGAGCCGTCCCCTAAAGAGCCTCTTCAACGGAGGAGAGAAAAACGAGCGTTTCAGAGAGAGGATAAACCGTCAAACAACGCACTGGGAGATGCCAACATCGCACTGTAAATCCAGACAAATAATATTGTCCAACATCTTCAAAGCCCAAGTTCTAGCCCGGACTTTCCAAACCAAAGTGTAAGATGAGGTTCTCAGATGCCAGTCAAAGCTTAAGGACAAATGTTGATTTTTTAAAATATGCATGCGTTAGCATTTTTCAAAGGAATTAAACACGTTTAAATGCTGGGAAGATTCTGAGCCAAAAGATTTGTATTTTGAAAATGTGTCCCACATTCATTTTGCTGAGATCAGCGATGCGCAAACGTTCTCTGTAAAGGGCCGGACAGCTCATACATGTCTCCGGTTTCGCGGACCACACCGTTTAATAAAACTTTATTTATAAAAACTGGTGGAAGTTGGATTTGTGGGCCATAGTTTGCCAACTCCTGCCTTAGACGGTCCCTTCGGAAACGTCTTCAGGGAAAAGGTACCACTAGACGCTCAGAGAAGAAAGAGGGTGAGAGGGAATGAATGGTTTTGGCTCAGAATCCCTGACCTTCTCTCTCACTCCTGACCCCTGGGGTCCAGGCCAGCGTCACTTCCCACACCCAAGTCTGCAGCCTCCCCTGGTTTCCCAGCATCCGCTAAGCCTGCCCCCTAAGCAGACACGGTCTGCGTCACTTCCCTGCTTCACGTCATAGCGGCCTTTAGGATGAAACACAAGACCCCGACAGTGACCCCAGATTCTGGGGTCTGCTTTCTTAAGCTCATCCCGCACCACACCTCCCTGCGTTGCTCCACTGACTGCTGCCTCTCCCTCTGAAGCTCTCCCGACATAAGGCTGCCCCCTTTCCAATCCCTCTGGAGGCAACACTTTTCCCTGATGAACTCCTACTCACTCCTCACGGTCCCAGCCTCCACACCCACCTGTTGGGCTTCCCGTCCCATTTCTCACCATAGACCTCAGTGCGATTTACAATGAGCTGTCGATTTGCCTGTTCACTAGTTGGATATCCTTCTTGGGAATTTGACCCGAAGAGCAGGGACCAAGTGTGTCCCATGGAACTACCTCCCCAAGCCCTAAAACAGAGCCTAGGAGGGCCCAGCAAGGGCTCCGCAAGTATTTGAGAAGCCAAAGGAAAGGAGAGGCGGATTCCTCTGTGCTCGAGTCCAGTCTCTACCTGTGGGTAACGAGAGCAGGCCCATCTGAAGCGTAAAATCCCACAGAACAAGACGTGTTTCTCAGGATCTGTCAAGTGGGGCTCCTTCCTGAATCTGTGGACTTTCTAGCCACGCTAGGTTTTTGCCTGGCGCTGCCTCCTTCCGGCGCCTCAGTGCTTCACTCGTGGCCGCCCTGAGAACCTCCCCCGAGAGCAGAGGCCCCTACGTCTGAGAACCTGCCGTGTCTCTGCTGTTGTTGTCACTGTGGCTCCTAGCTTCACCACGGGCCCCGTCCTGGCCCGGCCCCCCGGCGGCTGTCGCAGAAGCACCTGCAGAGTGGACACAGCCCAGCCAGCCGGCGAGTCCGCACAGCGCACACTTTCCAGGACCACGCCACAGCCGCTGACTCCTGTCCACTCAGAGCATGCTCCAAGTCCCTGGCTGTGCTGGGAGACAGCCCCCCGGTGCCCCCGGGGAGGGCCGGTCCCAGCGGACGGATGCATGGCTAACCCCAGCCCCAGCCATTGCTCTCCCTCATCACGGGGCACCCGGGAGCCGCTCTGGTGAGGCGGCCGGCTCTGCCCGCTCCCCCCTGCACTGCACGCTAGCTGACCAACTCACACTTCAGACAGCTTTGGTGAGCATCAACTCTGGGCCCAAGACCTAACCCAGCGCTCCCAGGCCCAGCGTCTGGGGTGGGGGTGGCAACGGCAGAACAGGGACCTGGACATTACAACCTTACCCCCTGCACCCTCTGCGGCTCATACACGCAGGTCCCACTCACCCTCGTGGCTCTGGGGTCCCTGCAACATCTGGCCCCAGGTCACATCACACGTCCCCTTATTCCAGCCTCTCCCAGCTCCAGTGGCTTCCACTAGCATTAGAATAAAATCTCACTTTGTGCCTCAGCCCCAGCCTCTCCCCGACCAGCAGCCCCAGCCCCCGGGGGCTCTTCCCACCTCTGGAACCCTGCACTTGGCGGCCCCTGGAGGAGCCCTCTCCCTCCCACCTCTGCCAGCCGCCTCCTTGTGCTCTCTCGACTTTGGATGCCAGTCGGTCCTCCACAGGGAGGGCCGTGGGGCTACAGCACAGCTGGGCTCTGCGAGCCAGGGCTCCTCTGGGGCGTTCTCTCTCACTCGGACCTCCCCACTGGAGAGGAACAGCAGGCCCCGCCCACCGCAGGCTCCCAAGAGATCTGGAAGGGATCAGGGAAGGAAGGGACGTGTAGACCAGGCACCACGACAGAGGCGCTCTGTGGGCAAGGCGAGGGTTGGTCTCCTGCTCAGGTAAGTTTCCTGCCAACAGAGGACGCCTGACGACATCTGATGAGAGTCTCAAAGACCCAGCGGGAGGTAAACGAGCTATGGAGTGGTCATCAGTATGAAAGAAAAGCAGGATTCCAGCGTATGGACGCACCACGTTTTGTGTCTCTGTTCATCACATCCCTGCTATGAATATTCGCGGGCACGTGTTCGCTGGAAGACCTATTTCCAATTCTTCTGGGTGTATACCCGGGAAGGCGACTGCTGGGTCTTATTTCCATGTTTAACCAAATTTGAGCAAAGGCCAGCCTGTCTCCCACGTGGCGGGAATGACGCACTGACACGTGCCACGACATGGACGAACACCCAGAGTGGGATGCCGAGAGAGAGGGGCAGACACAAAGGACGTGTCCACGGGTATGAAACGGCCAGAATAGGTAAACACGGATCAGGGGTCCCCAGGGCTGGGGGGAGGGGGATGGGGGGTGATTGCTGATGGGCAGAGTTTCTGTTTCGGTGATGAGAAAGTTCTGGAATTAGAGAGAGGTTGCACAACCATGTGAATGTACTGCATGCCTCAGAATTGTACCCTTTAAAATAGTCAAAATGTTGAATTTAAGGGGCACCTGGGTAGTGCAGTCAGTTAAGCATCTGACTTTCGGTTTCGGCTCAGGTCATGATCTCAGGGTCCTGGGGTCAGGCTCTGTGCTCAGCGTGGAGTCTGCTTGAGAGACTCTCCCCTGCCTGCTCATGCTCTCTCTTTCTAAAATAAATAAATCTTTTTTAAAAAATTATAAAATATTAAACTTAGATATTTTAAAGGTTAAGTTGAGGTCATTTTACCTCTGTTAAAAAGCATGTCCTGACCCAGCGGAGCTCTCCGTCATGTCATAAAGCCAGGGTCAGACTAATACAACTGAGCAAAAAGAGCGGTGGGTTCTGGGTAGGAACAAAAAGGAAACAGTCCTGCATTTTTCCATTCACCTGCATCTTGCGCATGGCGTGACCCGGTGCTGAGGAAAGCCGGGTCCCAGAGAATAAATCACGTGATTATCCTAGCCCCAGCAGGTCTGCACTGAGCCGAGCAGCCTCCCCATGTACTTAACGCCAGCTCGCTTCCCAACCTGGCGTCCTCCTTCATGCACGTCCACCCAGCCCTTCGCTGAACCAGGACCCTGGGGTCCAGAAGGAAGCCGGTCGGGATGCCGAACGATAACCCACACATACATCAGGACTGTGATTCATGCAGATCTGAAAGAGCCATACAAGCATAAAGTCGCATGCAAACTTTGCAATTACCCTAAATTAAAAACGTGTTAAGTATCCCAAATTTCAAAGCATTCTGGCTGGGCTCACACGATTGCCACGTGGAAGCACCACTTCGGCTGATGATCAAGCTCTAGCGTCAGAGCCCACCAGAGACCACGTGGCAGCCCTTCCGAGCAGGAAGACGTGGGCAGACACTGGATGTGAACGGACTCTGGGGCAGGCTCCCCCTGGGTCCCTGCGGTCCTGACACCACGACCGCGGGCCCTGCTGGCTTTCCTGGGAGAGAGGAGGCAGTGCTGGCGGTGGACACAGCCTGGCTGGCCCAAGCCAGTGACGTTACAGAAGTAAAGCCCAGCCCCCTTGCCTCCATTAGAGACAGACTCTGGGGAGCTGCTCACACCCCGAGTCCCCCGTGGGATCAGGTGTAACTGCCCTCGGCCTGAGATCACACCCCCTCAGCCCCTTCCTCTTTCCTATTTCTTTTTCTCCTGGGACCACTTCCTTATGAGTTACTTGCTCTCAGACCCACATTCCAGTCTCCTTGCAATAAACCCAAACTAAGACTACCATCTACTTTGTGCCAGGTGCTAGGGTGACACTGATAAGCAAAACTAGACAGGGTGCCTGCCCTCACTGGGCTCACGGTCTACCTGGGCTCACAGTCTACCTGGGCTTACAGTCTACCTGAGTTCACAGTCTACCTGGGCTCACAGCCTACCCGGGGTCACAGACACACAGGCATCAATCAAAGAATTGAATTTATAACTGCACTGCAACGCCTAGGTAAGTGTTTTGAGGGAGAGCGGTGTCTGGGAACAGGCAATGGGGGATGGGACAAATGTCCTAGAAGAAATCTGACTCAAGCTCAGATGAGAATGAGTTGGGGTGAGCACTTTGCATTCAGAAAAACACCATGTGTGGGGCGCCTGGGTGGCTCAGTTGGTTGAGCGTCTGCCTTCAGCTCAGGTCATGATGCCGGGATCCTGGGATCGAGTCCTACATTGGGCTCCCGGCTCAGCGGGGAGTCTGCTTCTCCCTCTTCCTCTGCCCCTTCCCCCTGCTCATGCTCTCTCTCTGTCTCTCTCTCTTGCGCTCATGCTCTCTCTCTCAAATAAAGAAATACAGTCTTAAAAAAAAAAAAAAAGAAAAGAAAAACACAGTGTGTGAAGCCACATGGAAAGAGACAGCTTGGAATAGTCACAGTCGCACTTTCTCCAAAACGTTGCCACTGCCCATTGATCTTGCATGTGCAACAGGAGCCACGTGCCAAAGAGACAAGTAGAGCCTAGAAGGGCAAAGTGACTGGCCCAGGATCACACAGCCCCGGGTGATGGCACCGGATGTGAACTCCGGGCTTCACAGCTTACCAGGGGAAGGAGATTTCCACACATCTCTGCTGCTCACCCCCACCCCAGACCAGAGCGTGACAAAGGGCACGCCCTGTCCAGCTGCTTTTGCAAACTCCACACACACCATGGACCCCAAAATGAGTCCTCCCCACTCAAACGCCTTTTTAAAAGTCATCACTCTCAAACCCCCTTTATAAACATCACATGTTGAAAGGTCTTTGGTCACAGTTCCCAGCCTAACAAGCGAACCCCCAAGTAGATGTTTAAATGCACTGTCGAAATGGAGTCCTCGGGGACCGCTCGGGTCTTGGCCTCAGAAACCATTTCCTTCCTCATCCATTAAGTAAATGAAGTGAAGCCTGAGACGTTCAGTCCTCCCGGTGGGTTGATATGAACCCACGTGGTGGAGAGAGCACGAGGACCTCCTCACCCTTGGGAGCAGAGAACATGGGACGCACAGCTTCTCATGCAGCTGGGGACTGGGGGTGCTGTTTCCCAGGAGCCTGGTTTGTAAATCACCAGGGAACTGCTCAGGGCAAGTGTGACAGAGCGTGTCAGAGGTGTTCAGGGACAATCACGAGCGTGGGTGAGGATGCGAAAAATGGCAGCCCCCAGCACACAGTGGATGGGATGGAAGGGGGGCAGCCGCTGTGGGAAACAGTCTGGCAGTTTCTTGACCAGTTACCCAGAGTCACCCGCTGACAATTGCACTCCCAGGAATTTTTCCCAAAGAACTGAACACATACGTCCGCACAAACGCCTGTTCATGAATATTTGTGGGAGCATTACCCACCATAGCCAAAAAGTGGGGAAAAAACAACCCAAACTTCCACCACCGGATGAGCAGATAAATAAAATACGGTGTGTCCACACAGTGGTCAGTCACATAAGGGAGTGAAGGACAGACACCTGCTCCACTCGGATGAACCTCGGAATCCTATCACGTCACAGAAGCCCACACGTGGTATCATTCCATGTATACAGATCGCGGTGATGGTGGCACAAGCGTGGGAACGTACTAAATCGTACACTCTACGTGGGTGACTTGTACGGCATGTGGATTACAGCTCCATAAACCCGTTATGAAAACAGGAAAATACAAGATGGTCGGGCCGGCCCGCATCCGCTCTCAGCAACATCTCTGAGCCGGTTGAGAACCATGGGGGTCTTTCCCAACCTCCCCGGATGGTAGTGTCTTTTGCGACAAGTGGACTTCCGGACCCGGGACTGCTGCCCACAGCTGTGGTCCTCGCTGCCCCCTGGTCAGGAGCTCCATATCAGAGTAAGTGTGAGCACGTGCCAACATCGTCCAAATCTGCCTGAGCTCCTCTCCCTGCCACGGACTGGCTCAGGTCGACTCACCAACTTCTGTAGCAAGAGCTCACCCCCTCCACCCATCCCAATTTCCATGCTTGCAGTTCCATAATCCATTGGCTGCACAGAAGCACAGTGATGGTCAAAATTACAAATCAGGCCCTGCCACACCCTGCTTAAACCCTCTAGTGGCTTCTCCCCCATTTGGGATCAAACCCGAACTCCTTGAAGACCCTCTGTCTTCCTTTGGAGGCTTTTCCAGCCCCTTCCCTCCATTCCAGCCACACTGACCATACTCTGCATTCCTTGAGCGTGCCCAGTTGGTTGCTGCCTCAGGGCCTTTGCACCAGCTATCCCCTCTGCCTGGAATGCCTTTCCCCCAACAATGCCACATTGCTGACTCCTCATCTCCAAGTCTTGACGGCACCAATGTGCCCTCTCTCCCCACCCACGTTCTTCACATGGCTTTCCTACACCTTTCACAACTTACTCTGAGACTTCCCTTTGTTTCACTTCCTTTGGGGCCCCTATTGCTCTCTGATGCTGTGTTGTGTGTTTACCTGTTTGCTTTTCCATTGGAATACAAGCTCCTGGAGGGCAAGGACTCTGTCTATCTAGCATTTATATACACCAAGGGCAACAGGGACTCAATAGATTTCTGTTGGATGCCAGTCATCCCCTGCTCAGTCAGCTGCCCTCAGGGCCTCCAGGATCCTCCCCAAGGGGTCTGGTCTTGCTACTCTTGGCCTCATCATTGATCACCCAACCAGACTGGCCACTTCATGATTCCCGAGGTCTCTTTTCTTTTGCTTCAAGAACTCTTGGGGCGCCTGGGTGGCTCAGTCGTTAAGTGTCTGCCTTCGGCTCAGGGCGTGATCCCAGAGTCCTGGGATCGAGCCCCACATCAGGCTCCTCCACTGGGAGCCTGCTTCTTCCTCTCCCACTCCCCCTGCTTGTGTTCCCTCTCTCACTGGCTGTCTCTCTGTCAAATAAATAAATAAAATCTTTTAAAAAAAAAGAACTCTTACACATGCCTTCCCTTATAAAACCCTTTTGCCCCGCATCTTCGGCTGGCTAATTCCTACTCCGGATCACAGCTTAAACTTCGCTTCCTCCCCAGATAAATCCCGTTGCAGAGTCAGGGCTGGGGGCCCCGCTCTGTGCACCCAGCCTCTCTATCACCGCTGCCTTCCGTTGTGTCTCACAGAGCATTGCTGGCTTCGCTGGACGTCTCGCTGGAAGCCTCCGTAGAGCACAGAGCCAGGCGGGTCCTGCTCACCACCACCAATCAGGGCAGACCCCTGCACAAAGTCAGTCCCCGGGAAAGGCCTCTGGGGAGAGCAGAGGCCCCCGCAGGCCCGTCCTGCACAGCGGGGGCAGCACCTGCCAAGCTTGGCTGCCACGGCCAGACAGACCACTTGTGGATGCGAGCTCTCGTGAGCTGCCCAAACGCGGACAAGTCACTTGGCCTCTCGGAGCCTCAGAGGCCTGACCGCCGTGCAACGGGGATGATGCCGGCCCCCACCTGTGAGGGCTGGGTGAGCTCATGTGGGCGGGGGGGGGTGCATCGTGGTGTCTGGGACGTGGCAAAGCTTCACAACCACAGGAGCCCCCCACCTGCTTCGACATCAGTCTTTCTAGGCCCCTTGGGTGGCCTTGCCATATCACGGTCCCTGGCACACAGCAGGCACTCGGTACATATCTGCCCAATGCATGAGGACACCATGGAGATCCTGGGCAAAGCCGCACAGCTTTCAAGGGAATCACAGGAGAGCGACACTTTGATTAAGTCTTCCATTTTCAGCCGTATGTCCTTGGGGGCCTGACAGAGACGCCACTGCCGGGCCACACTCCACGGCCGTCACCCCCGTAAGTGAGGGGACGGCAACGGAGAGACCTTATGTCACAGGTCGTGGCCTCTGCCAGTTCCATTCTCCACCTGCCTGTCCATGTGAGCCTGTGGCCTCCTCGTGGCTGCTGGTAATGTTTACTGATGTGCGTGTGTCCACAACACGGGTCTGTAGGAGCCAGCAAGCCACTGTGTGGGCTGGGGCTGCCATGTGGGGTGGGGGCCGCCGTGTGGGCTGGGGCCACTGTGTGGGGTGGGGGCTGCCATGTGGGGTGTGGATTACTTTGTGGGGTGGAGGTTACTTTGTGGGGTGGGGGCCGCTGTGCAGGGTGGGGCCGCTATGTGGGGTGGGGGTTACTATCATCGGACGTGGGTCACTGTGTGGTGTGGGGGCCACTGTGTGAGGTGGGGCCACTATGCAGGATGTGGGTCACCGTGTGGGAGGTGGGCTACTTTGTGGCCAGGGGGTCACTTGTGTGGGGGGCTCACCCAAAGAAACGGGGAGCTTTCTGGCCAGGTGTGTTGGCCTCCCAGGAGAAGCTGTTTGCTGTCTACCCTCCAGGGATAACATGGTGGTGATGCCCCTTCCTCACTTTAGAAGCCCCCGGCACCAAACGCCTTTCCTCCGTGCTCGTCACCTGCCCCCTGTGAAACGCCGGAGGCCATAGGGACACCGAGAAAGTGAGCACAGGGCCTGCTTTCAAGGGGCTTATCAGAGTCTCACTAGACAACCAGGAACGAGCCGAGCTTCAGAGCCAGGAGATGCGGGCTGGCTGCACGCAGTCTGGCCCCATGGCCGTGGTCAGGCCACAGGCCTCTCAGGGGCCCTCACCGCATCGGTCATGCCCATGACAGGACCCAAAACCAGGAGAGGAGCCAGCCACTCAAACCCACGCTTCGGCAAGCCAAGCTAACTCCCCAGCCCTATTTAAGTTTCCCCAGAACAGAGGCTCGGTGGGGGACCGCCTGTGGCATTCGACCATTTCTCGGGGGAAGGTGGCCAGGCTATTCCTGCTGCAGCCCTCAGGCTCAAAGTACGAAGTCCAGTTCAAACCGCTGCAGAATCTGGCAAACCTGAAATCACCTCGGAAAGAAGAATAAAAGGCAGGGAATTCCCTTTACGGATAAGCCACAAACAGGAGAAAGCGAATTTCAGCCTGAGCGCAGCCATCAGCCCCACAGCCCCCGGGGGGGCCCATCATTCATTGATCCACCTGCGTCACCAAGGGCTACAAGCTCCTTTACTGGGGGGAAAAAGCCTCGTGTAACTGTATACGTTGACACGTTAAATTTTCATGAGATCCGATGGGCTCTTCTCTAGGTAAGGGAGGGCCCTCGTGATGACATTCCTGTCCCTCGGGGACGTGGAGGGCTTTCTGGTGACAACAGCCATAAGCAGGCCAACCACTGGGCCCCACCCACTGGCAGCTGCTCACAACACATGACAGAAATACGCTGACATATGTTGACATCCTTCTTAAAACACAGAGCCACGCGAAGGGCTGCTCTGCAAATTCCTCAACGTTCAATTTAATTTATTGCATTAGATTGAGCCATTCGAAGCTACCAACGTTCCGTGGTGCTACCTTACGGGAACGGCAGTTTCATACACAGATCTACCTAACATAAGCCAAAGCGAGATCTCATTCTAGAATGAAATAACAGAGGCACGAATATGACGCGTTGTTCGGGGAGTTTTTTCCTACAGCATCAGCAGGGGCCAGGCCAAAGTTTGAGGAATGAGCCTCTCATTCTGCTGTGAAGGATCGCCCTGTTCCTCTCTCATCAGGCACAGACACACAAGGAGCGAGTGGCCCGGGCAGGTGGCACCATGGACCTGGGGGCGGGGTCCTGGGGAGCTCAGTCACCAGCACGGCACCCACACTTCCCCGCTCTGTGAGGGCACCAGATGGAAACGCTGGGGTGGGCAGCGAGAAGCCCCCTGCCCCGGGGTCATCCAGAGCACGCGGTGACCAGGAAAGGAACCAGGTGGGCTTGGACACGGCTCAGGAGCAGGAGAGAACGTGTGGCCTGGAAGAGTGTGCACCCATAAGGACACAAGGACCCGCTCGCAGGCCTTGGGGAAGCCGTTTCAGATCTTCCAAGTGATAAAGTCTTGGGAAGAAACACAGAAAAGGGAGAATCTTTGCTCTCAGCCACCTCCCTGCTAGGCTGCCCCAGCCACCTGGCTTCTAAGAACATGGAAGGACATGGCAAACCCAGGATTCTTACCACCTGGGACCTCTTCCCAAACCTCGTAGGGACATCCGCAAATCTAGGTGGCAGAGCTCTTCTAAGACACGAAGCCACTGCACAGAGGACGTGACTGCACCCACTGGTACACTAAAAGAACGAGAATGATGCATCCATCTATTCGAAGAGCTTCTGCTTAGAGACCCGGGTGCCCTGAACCTTCCCGGTTTTCCTTAGGCTTTAGACTTACAGAAGGTACAATTCTGGAGGAGCATTCAAAAACATACTTTTCCAACAAAATTCTTTTTGTTATTCACGTCATTTTCTCCCTCAATGATCTCTGACGAGGGACAGAGCCATGCACTGTGGTTCACGTGAGCCCGAGCTTCCTGGTGTGAGTCAGCCCCGCCGCGTGAAACGTGCACCGCGGGGCAGGCGACTTCCCCTCCCAGCACCCGGGCTCCAGGACACGTGCAATGACGCTGTCTCCCTTGCAGGCCTGTTGTGCCAATTACAGGAGACGAAGCACTCATCATGGCACCTCGAATGGCGTGATCAACTCCGGGGACTGCGTGCGTGTCAGTATCCCCGTTGGGCTGCTACGCTCCAGTCTGGCACGGGGGGAACCTGGTAAAGGCCACATACATCCCTCTGAACTATTTCTGAGGCTGCCCACAGATCTACAGTGATCTCAACACAAATTTTAAATAGTTAGCGGGCTATTTTCATTATTAAGATCATTAATCCTGCCGAAAAGGATATGGTGAATAAACGCTCAAGAGTTCTTTCAATTTTTCATGAAAACAAAAAATAGCCGTCTCTAGGGACTGTCGGTGGCAGAAACAGAACGAGCGTAGGAACAAACTAACTTCTGAAATAATCTCAATGTGACAACTGTTTTTGTCTTCCTTGGCGAGGGAAGCACACTCAGTGACCCTTCCTCATTCACTGATGCCACTGATGCTGGCGGAGCGGCGCGTGCCAGGCACGGGGACCCACGGCGGAAACAAGCTGGATTTGGTCTTCATCTGTATTTTCTGCGCTTGGTTTTTTTGGTTTGGGTTTTGGGGGTTTTCATTTTTGGGTTTTTTTTGTTTTGTTTTTTTCCCTACTAATGTGCTTCCAGAACCCTTTAGAAAAGAAGGTAAGAAGTGCACCTTTATTGAGCGCCTAGCATGTGCCTGGCCTTGCATGGGGCACAAAGACTTCACTATTGAGCAGAATGAGT
Organism: Ursus arctos; assembly: GCF_023065955.2. NCBI lineage: Eukaryota > Metazoa > Chordata > Mammalia > Carnivora > Ursidae > Ursus > Ursus arctos. The sequence continues at coordinate 3,684,982 of NW_026622830.1, forward strand.
AGAGCTCGTGTCCCGAGGAGGCACCACCGTTTGGGAAGAACAATTACCATGAAAACAACAATAACCACACAATTGAACTGCAGGTTTGTGAAGTGCCACACCCCAATATGCTCCCTTACGGGGTCTCGCACTCTGGGCCACTATGTACTTGCCCTAACACTGCAGGGCCAGGTCCCAGACAAGGGGCAGCAGCCCCCACGCCCCAGAACCCACTGGAATTATCCCAACTAGCCAGACCCGAGCCTACTTCCTCTGCCTCGCCTGTTGCTTCTCTGGGACACCACAATAAAGGCTCTTCTCCACATCTTCCCCTTGCTCCCTGGGGCTGCTGACCCACCCCAGGGCTTCCCTGCTATGGGAGCGGCTGTGCCCTTCTGCTGAACACCGTGGACTTAGGACACCTCCAAGTCTCCATTCCTCTACTACATTCAAAGCCACAGCCAACCAAGCCCTCACTGAAGAAATAACCCTCAGAATATGCAGGACTCGCAGAGGAAGGGTGAAGGTAGGAGCAGAACAGGAAGTGCCCAAGGCACGCGGGCTACAGCACACCCCAGAGCCTGGAAACACGGGAGGAGGGAAGCGAGCAGGGCGAAGGAGCCGGAGAAGGGGTCAGGGCCAGCACACGCGGGGACGGGGTGGAATGAGGGGTCCTAAGGGCAGGGACACACACTCTCAACCTGGCGTTGGAAACACTCCTTTGTCCTGAAGGCGAGCTCCCCGGCACGCGGCCTCTGGGTTTGGCTCCTACAGGGCCCGTAACGCCCAGCAGGGGCGGGTATGCCCACACAGTCAGGAGATTTTTGCTGAATGAATGCACCCTTCCCGCAAAGGGGAGACACGGACAAGCCCCTCTGTGTTTACCTGTCTTGGCCTCTCTTAGTTCGCTACCATCTGAGAAGGATGTCCCCTTTTCTAAATCTTTACGTACCTGCTGGAGCATTAGCGGACTGGCAGGGAGGCCCTCCGAGCTCTTAAGGAAGAACTAGCATCGGCCTCGCAGAGGGTGAAGGGAGAGGGAACCTATTTTACGAGGCTCAAGCGACCGGTACAAACAGAACTGGGAAAGGGTGTGGATAGCCGTGGAGGGGGCCGGCCGGTCTCTCTCACGAGCGTGCACAGAGATGTTTCACAAATGCCATTAAATCAGAGACAGAGATATGCAGGAAGACAAACCAGCACACACGGGCCGGGCGCATCCCAGAAACAATCCTACTGCTTTTCCCCTGGATTCCATCACCATCCAAAAACCAAATCCGTGGAAATCATATAACTCACATTAACCAAATACAGGGGAAAGGTCATATGATCGTTTCGATAAATACAGAAATAGCCCTTGATAAACAGCCACATCCACTCATAATTAAGAACTGTTAGCAAATTAGAAATAGGAGGGAAGTGTCTTGGTCTTATTAAGAATAGATACAAAATATCTCCTGCAAACGCCTACTTACTGATGGAATATTGAAAGCTTTCCCTCTGAGATCGGGAATGAGACAAAAATGTCTTTGTCTAAAATTGCACTAGAGATATTAACCAGTAGGGCAGGAGCAAAAATTTTAAGTACGGGATTGGAAGAAATGAAGCCATCTTCTTTTTTTTTCTAGAGTAATGTTTTTAGAAAATCCAAAAGAGTCCCTAAAATTAGAATAAGTTAATTTAGCAAGGTTATTACATAGAAGGTTCCTTTTCAAAAATAAATTATACTTCTAGATGCCAGAACCAAAGATTAAGAAAATGATATTTAAATAATGAGATCATTTAAAAGTCATCAAAAAATATAAAATACCCCAGAATAAATCTAGCGAAAGATGTGCATGAGACCTCCACAGAGAAAGCATTCCCAAGAGAAAAGGGAAATAACCTAAGTATAATGGAGATACACCATGTTTACAGACAGAAAGACTGAACGTTTTAAGGATCTCATTTCTTCCCAAATTGATTCACAGGGTCAATGGAATCCCAATCATAATCACAGCAGATTGTGTGTTTGCGTGTGTGTGTGTGTGTGTGTGTGTGTGTGAGAGAGAGAGAGAGAGAGAGAGAAAGAGAGAGAGAGAGAATTAATTCAAAATTTCATAATTTTTTGAAAGATTGATTGATTGATTGATTGATTTGAGGGAGAGAGAGAGAGCATGGGGGAGCAGAGGGAGAGGGAGAGAGAACCTCAAGCAGACTCCCTGGTGAGTGCAGAGCCCAGCACGGGGCTCAATCCCATGACCCTGAGATCATGACCTGAGCTGAAATTGAGTCAGATGCTCGACTGACTGAGCCCCCCGGGTGCCCTCCAAATTTCATCATTTTATACAGAAATGCATAGGACCAAGAATGGCTGAGGCAATCTTGAAGAATAAAAATAAAGTGGTAAGATTTACACTCTCAGAATACCCTGATTATAAATCCATAGTAACTATGACAATATGCTGTTGGTGCAAGGACAAAGAGACCCCCAGAACAGAGAGTGGTGTAAACAGACCCGCACTGACGTAGTGAGTGACTCAGGAGAAAGGGGACACAGCTATGCAGTATGTGGTAGGAAAAGTGCAGGCCTCTCAAAAATGCTGCTGAATCAGTGGGATACCCACACGGGAACACTGACTCTTGATCCCCCCCTCACACCAAATCACAGTCAGTTCTGATTCTAAAATTCACAGATAATAACAGTAACACTTCTAGAAGAAAATGCAGAAGAAAATCTTCATGGTTTGGGGATGAGCAAATATTCCTCAAACACAATACAAAAATGAAAAAAAATCAATTGACCTACATTGAAATGAAATCTTTCTTTTCATCAAAAAATACCATTAGGTGAATGAAAAGGCAAATCATGCCAAGGGGAAATATTCGAGATCTGTGCCTCCTCCCAAACACTCAATCTAGAATATACTTTTTTTTTAAATTCTAGAAATTATTTTTTAAAAGATGGGCACCGTCCTCCTCACACAATCAATGAACAAGCACCTAAAAGGCATTTTGAAAAGAAGACCTACAAGGAGCCAAAAGAAAATGAAAAGATGTTCAAACTTAGTAGTATTCGAGGAAATGTCAATTAAATCATAACGTAATATTTCCACGCACATGCTACCACGGCTACAACGTTTTAAACTGCTGACAGTATCGGGGTGGAATCAGGCTACTAGCTAGACTCCCCCACTGCTGGTGCAGAGGGACCCTGGAGTGGACAGGGGTTCCCCCACTGTAGAAGCCTGTTTGGCAGTATCTGCGAAAGCTGAACCTATCAGACCCCATGACCCAGCAAATCCTCACCCCCCCCCCAAAAAAAAGGAAAAGGAAAAGAAACCAACCAATAAACAAAAACAAGTAAGAATGTTTCTAGGGGCACCATTCATAGCAGCCAAATGCTGGAAACAGCAAAGGTCATCAACAGAAGGATGAACATATTGTGGTATCGTGACCTAATAGAATAGTCTCCAGGGGAGGGATCAGTGACTCGGCCCCACCTCCAACAGCAGACACAAAAGTCAGATACAAAACAGTACGTACAGCATGGGTTCCACTGCATAACGTTTGAGAACAAGAAAACCTAATCTGTGCTCCTCTAGGTCATGACAGTGGGTCTCTCTGGAGAGTCGTGACTGAAGAACCCAGGGTCTCCTGGGCCACCGATGGTTTGTTTCCCCACCTGATGACTGACTCGAGGCACGTTCACTTAGCTGGTCTGCAAGCTCGACTGTTTCATATTTTTATGGGAGTGCTACATATCAACAAATGTTTCTAAAACGTTTTCAGGTTAAAAAAAAATAAAACCTGTCTTTTGAACGTCTATTCTGGGGGGGGGGGAGGACCAAACACACCCAAGAATGTATTTAAATGTTAAAATGAAAATAGAAAAACAAACAGGAATGATAAAGACTTCTCTGGGCCTCTGTCCACCCCCTGAATGTGAACAGACGCCCCGATGGCACGCGATCCAAGAACGCTCAGTAGAGCCTGGAAGGTCGTCTGACTCCCCCACACCCATCGTGGTTCCAACGGGATTCAAACCCAGGTCCTGACACGAGAAGAGGAAGCACCTCGTTTTGTTCAGCCAAGGCCTCCTTTCTGGCCATTTCAACACCATTTCATAGCCCAGTGTGATGTTTCGGTTTGAAACAGGAATAAGGAAATACGGTAATCAAAACGGCCATGTTTCGGTTTGGGATCGAAGTAACTTAGGTTTCAGAGTAACTCTAAGTCACTGCTGGGAAAGCCGTCCTAACTCACCAGGTGTCCCGTCATCACTACCAGCGCTGGAAGTTCAATTAGCTGGGCTGCAGTTTGAGACAAGAGCCTCACAAAAATGGCATATATTTGCTTTCTGAATTGCAGGTTGTCTAAAAATACAAGGAAGCCTGAAAGTGACCTGAAGGAAACTGCACACGTGGCTTGACAAATACGTATGCTGGGGTTCCACCGGGCCAGGACCGGGGCGGGCCACGCTCTGCGAGCAGACCCTGCCCCGTCCTCGAGGAGCTGCCTGGCGGCTGATACAGCAAGACACAGCCACCAATCAGCACGACCTCCTGGAAGGTAGAAGTCCTTCTGAGAGGGGACCACGATGAAAAGGAAGGGCCACAGGGGTGCTTCCCAGACTTGGAAATGCGTGGCAAAGCTGAAGGCATTCCTACTCAGACCTGCGGACAGGGCCACCTGGACCACCTTAAGTCAGGTCACTTCTGTAGTCGCAGGAAAGGCAGCGTCATCCAGGGGGTGGGAAGCCACACATTCCTCGGTAATGCAGCATGTGGCAGAACCCTAACCAGGTGTTTGGGGAAAGGTCGCCCTGGACAGTTGCTGCGTACTTCCGCTAAGATCACCTCTGGCTTAGTTCACTAAGCACAATGGTAGAAAATCTAGGGGAAAAAAATGAAACTGGTTCAGAATTAAGATGAACTTCTTCAACTTAAAAAGAAATATAAATCATCAAGAACAAAAGAATGGGTAGTCCAGGGGCGCCTGGGTGGCACAGCGGTTAAAGCGTCTGCCTTCGGCTCAGGGCGTGATCCCGGCGTTCCGGGATCGAGCCCCACGTCAGGCTCCTCCTCTATGAGCCTGCTTCTTCCTCTCCCACTCCCCCTGCTTGTGTTCCCTCTCTCGCTGGCTGTCTCTATCTCTGTCAAGTGAATAAATAAAAATCTTTAAAAAAAAAAAAAAAAAAAAGAATGGGTAGTCCAAATTATAGAAGAATTTTAAAACTTTTTGTTCAAAATCCAGATAAAACAAAGTCAAATGAGCTCTGGGATATATTCACAAGGATAAAGTGTAAAATCTTGTAATATACAAAGACCTCTTTAAAATCAACAAGAAAAACAAAAGCCGCTCCTGGGAAAGTGTACAGAAGACTTAAATAGTCTTTTGAAAGAAAAAAAGTACACGGTAAAAAAATGAAAAGAAAACCCAGTTGTACAAGTTATTCCAAAGAGGCAAATTAAATAATGTTTCCATTTTTACCCAGCTGGTAGTTGAGTTTTTAAAAATCAACTCATCAGCGTTTGCAAAGATTTGGAAAGACAAGCACACGTACAGATGGGAGTGTAAATTAACACCACCTTCCTAAGAAGTACTTTGGCAACGTGCGTCAAGGGCTTTAAAATAGTTTATACACCTTGGACACAACCATATCTCTAAAGAAACAATCGGGGATATAGACAAAGATTTATTCATAAGTAAACCATCTAAATAGTCCAACAGCTATATTTAAAATCAGGACACATAATTAGATCTACAGTATGGTATCAGTATTATCTTTTCTATGTGTACATTTGCATTAAAAAGGATGAATGGAATATACGCAAATATTTGCAGTGATTAACTGGCTGATAGGATTGCAGGTGATTTTCATTTTATTGGTAAATATTCTATAATAAGCACATAACACTCTCAGATGCAGACAAACATCATTCTTTTCGAATTCTTCCTGAAGGTGTAGCCCTTGACCTGGACCTTGAGGGTGGGGAAGAGCTTGTAGGTGATGGGAGCTGTGTTGCAGGGAGGACAGATGTGGGTTTGGGGGCTAAGGGGGGGCCATGGTGAGAGAGGTGAGGAAGGAAGGGTGGGCGTGCAGACCCTGGAGGGACTTGGGTGCTGAGCTAGGGGCTAATGAGCATGAAGATGGGACCAGAAATAAGAAAGTCAGTGATGGAACCACTGGCTAAACTGGCAGAGCTGAAGGCTCTGTTGCAAGGGGCCAGGTATTTCCAGGAGCCACACAAGAGTTGAAAAAGAATAAAAAAACCTAATTGGAGACTGAGGGAGTCGAAAGCGTGTGTCTGCCTAAGGGGGGTGGCCGGCAAACCCAGCTGTTACTGCGTCTGTGATGCCCTGTGCATGGGGACCCTCACGTGACCCTACCACTGTCTCCTAAGGAACAAGCCACGCTCCATAAGTCGGGGCCTGGTCCGGATCTAAGGAGGACGATTACCATTGGTGTCTCACAGACTCATCCCTCCTGAGGTCCACTGAGACCCTGGGAGCATCCAGCTTGGGACCAAAAGTGGGAGAACACAGTGAACAAATGGGGCCCCTTCTGTCTTTGCCATTCTTGTCCACAGTACCCAAACAAACACGATTCTCTGGGCTTGTTAGGATGCATCTATTGACTCGGGCGGTAAACCAGGGAGGATTTAAAGAAATCTTTCCAGAAACCAACCGGAAAAAGTAAAGAGAAAAAATATCACTGAACCGGAAAGACTCGATCATCAAACCAGACCCTGCCACTTCCCAGTGCCTTCCTTGAAACCCCACTGATTCTCCTCCCAAATGGGGAAAAGCCGAGCTCAGCCGGTCCTGCAAAGGACCAGACGATACAGTATAGGTGATAGGATCCCAGGAAAGCCCGCACAGCGACTACGAGTGCCCCATAACCTGCACTTCAGAGATGCCGGGGGTAGCTTTACGTAATCACAAAGGCACTGGGACCCCGACTCAGGGGACCCAGAAGTGCTGAGTCAGCCTCCACAAATGAGTGTCCAACTTGCACCAATGCCCCCAATCCCACCCAGAATTTCCACTGGCTTCTAAATGCACCAGCGACAGAGGGAATGCACAAGGCACGAAACATCCAATCGCTTATTAAGACACGTTAAGGATAATCCTAAGTCTCAAGTAGATGCTAACTATCATTAGAAGCCACCAAATTCCTCCCAAGATGCAGGCAATAACCCTCCACAACACAGCCGATATACATGGGGAAATGCCCACCCAGGTAACCAGGTCCAGCAGCACTGAAAGAGAATCCAGAAATTCAAAGGTCTGCAAGATGGGGGAAAGCCCCCTGCTTCATCAGCACCCACAAGAAACAAAGACAAGAAGGCTTGGAGTGACAAAGGGTGGTTTCGACTCCGTCTGCTGGCACGCCCCTCGTTTAAATCCCAAATGGATTTACGTGGTGTCTAGTAAATCCTTTCATGGACACAACGGTTCAGCAAGGGGAGCACGGTTACAACTCTTTTGCGGGTGTCTGACAACATCAGAGCACCCCAATTCCGACTCACGGGGAGGGCACATCTTAACCAGAGTTGTAGTGTGGTTGCTCGCAGATGAGGCCGACGAGAACCAACAGATAAGCTCCGAGGGGTGTATCTTGCCCAAACTCACCAGATGAGACCAAAGCAGCTGCTGTGTCCTGCATAAACGATCCTCGGACCTTACCCGCCAGCTGAGAAAGCTGCTCACGCCTCAGGAACACCTTGTCTTCCAGCATCTGCTCTTGACAAAACCCACCAAGAACATGAGAAAAGAGGGCATCCTAAGGGGGGAGCTGGGGGGGGCGGTTACGAACTGTGCCCCGGGAGCTCGTCCTGAGGGCCAAACTGGATGCTTTCTGGGCCATGTTTCCTGCCTCTATGGTCACGGAGACGTGTGTTGGGGTAGAGCCCCGGTCAAGCTGGGTCCCCGAGGACTTGGGCAAGCAGTGTCCCTTTGCTGTCCCACAGTCCGCATGTAGAATCCGAGAGGACCACACATCACGGTTGCGAGTCCCTCAGATGTGCGGGGTGCATGAGCCCTGCTAATCCTAACGCCCCTCTCTCTCTGCACCCCCTTGGCCCCCCATGAAACTGTCGAGATTAACATGTTTTCCCAAGTAAGGATTGCTGAACTTCGAGAACACGAGCTATGTGAGAGCCTGCCAGGGAGGAAGCCGACCCAACAGAGAAGATCGCTGCCCACGAGGTCCGCCCCCCGGACGCAGCCGCCTGACCGACCCCCTGGCTGGCCTGGTTCCGTGAAGCGGCCGCTGCCTTTCCCGCGGACACCCCTCTGGGTCAGACCTGCTGCCCCCCCCCACCGGGACCAAACACAAATAGACCCTGCATGTTCCTCTGCAAGACAAGCGTAAGATCCTTGAGAGAAGCCCTCAGGAAAAGGCCTGGACGGCGTGGGGAGCTCAGCGGGGTGGGCGTGTTCAGCCCAGGACAGAAAGCTGACCGGCTCCCCAGCCAGCGAGCCCGGAGCGGGGAGCCCGGAGCCTGGGCCGCGGAGGAGCCCAGCTGTGGGCGGCTCCCCTTCTGTTGTGTCCAGCGGGCTTGGTTCTCCAACCAAAGGGCCCTTTCACGTCTGTGTGTGACCGTGTGTGTCTGCATTCTAAGCAACACCACAAGATTGGAAGAAGCAAAGCAGAACAAACACTGCTTTTCCCAAATTAACAGCTCGGGGGGAAATGGCTCCATTATCTTCGCAGGCCCACGGGAACGTCCATTAACGCTAATGGGATCCAGGCGGGAGCCCTAGGAGCACTGACTTCTGGGAGCCAGAAACGCCTGGTCTCTGCTGTGGGAGGGGGCGAGGATGAGCATCCTTTGGGCCCAACCCCGTGGGTGGGGTCTGAGTGCCATTTGTCACTATTCCCACCTTGGCAAAAGCCTCAGGAAAGGCTGTCGTACCACCAGACGGGCGCAGGAGGAGCGCATGTGGGAAACGCGCCGTGGTTTGGGAAGCACTCTGGGCCATATCCTCATGGGGTTATGAAAAGTCCCAGACCTCACTTGCCTTCCAAGGGGACTTGTCAGCATCACACGGATTCTTCCCATTTCCTGGGACATTCGCCACAGTCTGAACTCCCAAGTGAACAGTGCTGTCCTTTGCGTGCGTCTGAATGCTGCAGGCTGGCCCTTCCCGCAGCCTGACTGTTGGGTGGGGGCCCAGACTCAGATCACAAACGGACCTGGTTGGCATCCTAAATTCTCTTGTGGCACCCCATTATTCCCCTGACACCTGCCAGCTAGATGCAGAGTGCTCACTATCGACCTGGTCTCAGCAGTGGACGAGACCCAAGGGCCCCTGTCTCCGGAGAAATAGGAAAGTGCCCCTCAGGGAAACAGGGACCAGGGAGACCAGCTTAGTGGGAAGGTCCAGGGAGACTTCCTGAAGGAAGTGGCTCTGAATGCACAGTGGTGAGCAAGATGGGACAGGGGAGAAGGGTCCTTATCCTGGCAGCGAGAGCAGCAAGGGAAGAGGTATGAAGGGAGGAGATCTCACTGGGTCAGAACAGGAGTCGGTACGGGGACGAGGAGCACAGCAGCCTGAAAAAGCAAGAGGGGGTGACAGGATGGGCCCAGCCCTCAGAAGGCTGGGGTCCAGCCCTGCGTGGCCATTTACCAACCAAGTGAGTATCTTTACTTATTTATTCTGGGATCACCGCCTGCAGGAGGGAAAGGGCAGCTTAAAGCTCGCCAGAGGGTCCTTCTCCACAGAAGACAGACCAGGAGCTGTGTCTGCATAAGGGCCATCCCGAGCCAGCCGTGGACGCTTACAGGCCAGGATGCACACCCTCCTTCTGGTGCTGGCCCCGTGGGCGGCTGGCGGATCACAGCTACACCGGAGGACTGAGCCCAACCACCTGGAAAGCTATTTTAAATACCAAGAGTTTCTAAGGTAACTTGTTACAAAATGAACAGATCCAAATCAGTATTTTTGTTCCTAATTAGTCAGCAATAATGACCCAGATAATTTAGGGAACTAACAATCCCATTTGCAATAACTGATACACAGCATTGAACACACAGACACAAAACCCATAACACACTGTTGAACTCCTTGGGAAGAAGCGAGAAAATTTAAACTGAGAATTACATTGATTTTTAAAAGTCCCAAAGAGTGGAGACATATGCCAGGTTCTTGAATGGGATGAGTCCATTTGGTGAATTCTCCAAATCTCCAAAATATAATGAAGTGGGTCTCATACTAAAAAATGAACCGAACATATTTTAATTAATATGTAATTATAGTTAATATGGAACATAAATATGTAATGAGGGAGGCTGGATATTAAAATACTTAACTATGGTTATTAAAAGAACAGACTCAGGGGCGCCTGGGTGGCACAGCGGTTAAGCATCTGCCTTCGGCTCAAGGCGTGATCCCAGCGTTCTGGGATCGAGCCCCACATCAGGCTCCTCCGCTATGAGCCTGCTTCTTCCTCTCCCACTCCCCCTGCTTGTGTTCCCTCTCTCGCTGGCTGTCTCTATCTCTGTTAAATAAATAAATAAAATCTTTAAAAATAAATAAAATAAAATAAAATAAAATAAAAGAACAGACTCAGGTAAATAAAAGAAAAAATCCAGAAGAAGAACTTAGTATAAATAAAAGTGGGTATATTATAAAACATGCATTTTATTTTATTTTTTTTTAAGAGCCAGGAATCATTTATTGGAATAAATATCATGGGATCATGAATTGCTTGGATAAAGTCCATTTATGATAATCAATAATATCTGACAGTGCAGGGGAGGATTATTGAGTAAATGAAAAACTAAAATGTGAATAATGCAATTGGTCTAGGTCTATTTCAAAGAGCAACTTAGATATAATCTTTGAACCTTGGATCTTAGGGAAGTAGCATGATATAGCAGGAAGACCACTGTCTTGGAATGTAGAAAATTAGGGTGACCATTCTGATTACAAAAATTTTTTTTAATGTTTTCTTATTACATTATGTTAGTCACCATACAGTGCATCCCTGGTTTCTGATGTAAAGCTCGATGATTCATTACTTGCATATAACACCCAGTGCACCATGCAATACGTGCCCTCCTTACTACCCATCACCAGCCTATCCCATTCCCCCACCCCCTCCCCTCTGGAGCCCTCAGTTTGTTTCTCAGAGTCCATAGTCTCTCATGTTTCACTCCCCCTTCTGATTACCCTCCTTTCTTTATCCCTTTCTTCCCCTACGGATAAAACATGCATTTTAAATCAGCGCCAAAAATGGACAGTTCGAAGGACGGGGCTGGGCTTCTGACGTAACTCAGAAGGTCAGGACCTCCCACCGCACACTAAATGCATTTTCTATGAGCTGAAGGTCAAATATAAAGAAAAGGAGCCTAGAAGAGAACCAGAAGAAAATAACGAGTATAGCCACTCCTCTGACCTGGCAGTGGGAATGACCTTCTCAGGTGTGAAAGCAACTAACAAAGCCATAAAGAAAAAACACTAGTAGATTTGACCTAATAATTTTTAAAACTTCCTAACATGAAAACACATAATTAAAAGAAAAGAAAAACAACAATACCACCACAGCAGAATACTACTCCCTGGAGCAAATATTTTAACATACACGACAGGAATCCACCTACCCCGGGAGAGTGCCCTGAAGCCACTTTTCATGGGGCATAACCCAAGGAGCCACTTTGTGCTTCGCTAAGGAGAGTGAAGCTTGGCTCCTTCTCTCTGGAGAGTTACTTAGCAAAAATATATAAAAACCTTTAAAAATGTTCAGGCCCTTCAACCCAAGAATTGCACTTCTGAAGATGGATTGCAAGGAAACGAATGAAGGAGGTCCTGAAGACTGCTGTAGAGAGGGGTTTCCAACATGATTTTCATACAACGAGATGACATTCCACTATTTAACATCGTGTTCTCAAAGAAATCCTAAAAATAAGGAATTGCTGGTATTTTAAATGAAAAACAAGCAGGATACAAAACTAAATACAGAAAACTACCCAAATTTTGCTTTGAAAGATGTGACACATATATACCTAATTTGATTTCATTTAGTAAGTGGCCTTGAGCCTCTCACGGGTACACAGACACTCTGGAGAATGACAAGACAGACGAGGGGCCTGCCTGGTTGGCGTTTACAGTCCGATCTGTAAGATCTCCCTCTCTCTCTCTCTCTCTCTCTCTCTCTCACACACACACACACACACATGATATACACCAAAATGTTAATGACATCTGGTGGAACTTGGGTAATAATTTTCTTTCTTACGCTTACCTGAAAATCTTTCCATCATGCATATGTCACACTTTCATAATTAGAAATGAGACTTTGGGGACGCCTGGGTGGCTCAGTCGGTTAAGCATCTGCCTTCAGCTCAGGTCATGATCCCAGAGTCCTGGGATCGAACCCCACACTGGGCTCCTTGCTCAGTGGGGAGCCTGCTTCTCCCTCTGCCTCTGCCCTTCCCCCTGCTTGTGCTGTCTCTGTCCCTCTCTCTCTGTCTGACAAATAAATAAATAAAAATTTTTAAAAAATGAGACTTGGGGTAAAATTCTCACCACTTCCTACCTAGGATACAATCCTTCCCCCATAAAAAGGCACGAGTGTCTCAGCAGTGTGAATGCAAAGCTATATTTTTCTAGGGCTGGCTCAATATCATCTCAATCTTCTTTCTCTGAAAATGATTTTCTTTGTTACAGTCAAGAATGGGCGAAGAGAAAGAAGAGGAGACAACAATTTGCCTACTATATTTGAAAAATCTAAATGACCTTTCAAAAGACTTTGGCTTAAAATAAACGCATGACTCAGGAACAAGTGATCGCCAATGACTAAACGTGCTCACAAAAACACCTTCAAACCATCCCCAACTGTAGATAATTCCCCACCCCCCACAAAAGACCATTCATGCTCATAAGTACTGACAAGAAAATGGAGATTTTGTCAGAAAGTTTCAGGACCTGTTCGAGACACGCGTATTTATGGCGCCTGTCGGCATGCCAGGAGTGGAGACTGGCAGAACCAACATAAAAATCTTTCAAAGGCTCCCTGGATGGGAAGGGAAAGGGACAAGTCTCGTTTTAAGAAGGATTGTTTTGAAAGAGATTCTTGGAACGTGTTTGTGTAGAATGATAGACCGCTGTGGGCTCCATCCCTCTGTTCTGGAGGGAAGGGGGGTGCAGACCAAACTCCAGCAGAAGCCGCATGGAAACTCACCACGGTCCCCCGGACAGCTCCCCGAGACACGACCCACACCCCTGAAGACGGACTTGCCCGTCCCCTCCTTAATGGATGAACTCGACCAGTGGAGAGGCGAGGCGACCAACCTGAGGCACGTCGGAGCAGTCAGACCCATCTACTCACTCACTCATCCCCCAATTATCCTCCCAGCCTCTGCTCCGTGCCCCAGGCACCACTCGAGGGCTGGGAGATGGGGCCCCTGCCTCTGCGGGGAGCCAGGTAACAGACAGGCAAACAGACGGGACCATTTCAGGCAGTGAAAAGTGTGATAAAGAAAATCAGAACAGGAGCCTGTGAGGGATTCCCGGGCAGGGTAGGTTCTTTCCAGAAGGGGTCTGGGAGGGCTTCTCAGAGGAGGTGTCATTGGTGCTGTGTGGACCCAGACAGGGAGATGGCTGGCATATGAGCCTTCAGGACAGAGGGAAGAAGCAGCACAAGGTGCCGGTGCAGGACCCAGCGTGGCACTGGGAAGGCTGGCTGGCTGCAGAGCGGAGGAAGGGGGAGACACAGAAGGGAATGAAGCCAGACAGGGCAGTGTGGGTGGCGGTCCCAGGCCGCTTGGGCCTCAGGTCGTGGGTAGCACCTGGGCGGTGTTCCAGGTGCAGCACGACTCACAGGTTAAATCTAATCATTTTTTTTTATTAGTTTCAGAGGTAGAATTTAGTGATTCATCTGTTGCATATGAAAACATTTTTTTAAAAAAGATTGTGCCAATAATAGGAAGCCCCCCCACTACCCCCCCCCCCGCCCGCCTCAGCAGGGAAACAAACAGTGGCGCCTCCAGACAACGGAATATTCAAGGATAAAGAGAAATGAGTGATTGAGACCTGAGGGGACCCAGGCGTCAGCAGCCAGTCTGAGCCGTGTGCACACGGTACGGTCCCACCTGAACGACCTCCCTCCTGCAAGAGGGAAGGCTGTGGGGGGGCTGAGAGAGGGCGGGAGCAGGGGCAGGAGGAGCCCAGTACATTTTCAGGGCGGTGAAGCTACTCTGTCCGATGCCGTAATGGTGGACACGTGACATTACACATCACATAACGTCCAACACCAAGAGTGAGCCCCAATGGGCCCTGCGGACTTCTGTTAACAATAACGTATCGGTGTGCGCCCATCACTCGTAACAAAAGCACCACACCATTGCAAGGGGTCAATCACAGGAGACATGTAGGGGAGAGAAAGTATATGAGAACTCTGCCTTCCGTACAATTTTTCTCTAACCTTAAAACTGCTCTAAAAAATAAAATCTATTTAAAAAGGAGAGTTGCTGTTGTAATGTTCCTATACCCCACCTGTGTCTGTCCGTCTTTCCCATCCACTTGGACCTACCTACTCACTAGACCCTCAGAGTGACTGGTGCCCCCAGAGCTGGCGGACAGGTGGTACGCAGGGTCAGCTGCCAGGCATAGGACAGCCAGTCACAGCAAGGTGTGGCTTTCCTAGACGTCTGGTTCAGCCTCCTGCTTAGTCTCTCAGAACCTCTGTTTCTCATTTGTAAAACCAAAGTCAAACTATCACCACCCAGACTCGGAGGGATGCCCTGAGGGGTAAACGAGATGTCCAGGCACGGCCCTGAGCCGGGTGCCTGGCACATGGCGAGCTTTGCTAAATGCAGGCAGGAAAATGAAAAAGCTAGGACAGCTCATCATCCAAGTTTGTACTGTGTGGGTCAGATGCTGACACTGTTTCACACCTGACTTGAAAATTTCTTACAAAAAAGTACAAAGACATGCAACACCTGGGAAGCACAGAGAACGGGTCTGGAGACGGCCGCGGACCCATGCCCCGCTTCAACAGCGCACACGCACGGAGATCTCTTCTCGCGCACACACCCCCGTCCCCCGCCCCTGCACCCTAGCCCCCTAGCCCACTGCCTGATCGTGAAGCCAACGCGAGACACATACATTTCAACTGTCACTGTGGCTTGAATTTAAACCAGAAATGACTTCTATTTTCAAACACCCCTCTCGTTGACATACCTTTTAGGATGTTCGATCCACCTGGCTTGGTGAGACAGTCGAGAAACGGAGTCCCTGCCAATTTTTGTGTGATTATAAATCGGCATAATATGTTTGCAGGTCAATTCTTCCTATCTGTCCAAATGAACCCGCTTGGCTGAGCAGTTACAATCACCGCAACACACGTTACAGATCAACCGGAACCTGAGAATGAAGATGAGCGTTCTTGCAGGTGGACACAGGGGAGTGTTCTTGCGAGAGCTGACTTCGTTGACCAGCTTTGGAAGCAATCTCATTATCCTGGTGGGCAGGGCCCTGGAGGAGAACGTTTTGCTACAGGCTCTCCTTAGAGCATCAAGCAGCACAGAGAAAGAATGAGGAAAAGTGGCCTGGACTGATGTGGGATGCTCTACAAGAAATACTGCCAAGTGAGAAGAGTACCAAATGCCACGTACAGAATGCCATCATGAGTGTGAAAAAGCAGGAACACACACACACATGCACGCACGCACACGTATGCATACATGCTGCATGATGGGTATATCTTCAAGGAGTCAAAGAGGCCAAAAGAGGAGAATTGGACAGCCAGTGAAGAGAGGAGGGGCTCTGCTGTCTAATAACTGATGATGATTATGATGACGATGGTGATGGTGGTGATGATGATGGTGGTGCAGCCCAAGATTAACATAAGAACACAGGGCCGTCTCCCGGCAAACCACACCCCTGCCCCACACCTGGTGGCAGATAAAGACAGTGGCTCACAGCTTGGCTTGTCTGTCCTTTCCTGACTTGGTATGTGATATTGCCCTGCTTTTGCTCTTATTAAAAATAAGAAGTGACGTCCCTTTATAGTTAATACTCAAGCAATTTGCCAATGTTTTTAGAGCTCAGACATGACCCTTGGACTTATTCTGGCCTTGGGAATTTTGGATTAGCAGGAACATGGGGACATCTGGACAAAGTCATGTTTCTGAATGTATATCCCAGGCACTGCTGATCTGCTCTCCACATTCTGTGGCTTAGATGACCCAGAGCGTGGCAGCTTGAGTTTTTATCAAATGGAGAGAAAAAAATCATCCGAGATGAACTCAGAGGATTTATTTCTGTGCCAAGTGGTTAAAGAACTAGCATGGCAGACAGTTCTGGGGACCGTATGCACGATAAGCAGTTAATAAGTGTCTGCCGAAAACATTCTCCAGGAACAAATGACCTTACAAAAGTAAGACCAATACCTTGAACTTGAAATATGGCTCTTCAGCTCTCCCCTCTAAACTCCTCCTGAAATAAATCTTTCTTTCAAAATTATTTCTTTAGCTTCTCTGAATAATAACAATTAAAAAAATTTACAAGCACGGGGAGAGGCGCCTGGGTGCCTCAGTCGGTTAAATGTCTGACTCTTGATCTCAGCTCAGGTCTTGATCTCAGAGTCGTGAGTTCAAGCCCTGCATTGGGCTCCATGCTGGGTGTGGAGCCTACTTAAAAATTAGTAAAAATAATAAACAAAAGCACAGCAAATAATATATTAACCACACAGAACTGGTAGCTGTTAGTGCTATTGTTTGGTGTGTATGTGTGAAGACATATACGTATAACATTGGCAGTGAGGCGCCCTGGTAAAGCTGAAATGCTCCTTGACTCCTTTCACTCCCAGAAGGAACGATCAGGGTGCATTCGGTCCATGCCTTTCCAGTCCAATACTTCAAGTGCTGGCGCACACTTGCTTGCACGCGTGTTTGCTCACACGCTCTCTCCCAGCCGCCTTCCCACACGTACTCACACACGTAGGATGTTGGTTATGGGGGGTAGGATTACACGCAAGCTAGCACACTGTGCATTTCTTGCAACCGGATTTTGTTGTAGACATTTCGTCCGTTGCTTTTAAAGACTACCTGGCGTCCCAGGTAAGAACACACCAGATCTCATCTACCAGGCCCTCACACAAGGTTATTTGGGTTGTTTTCAGTTACTTGTTATTACCCACAATGCCCATCATTGTAGGGATCCCCTTTGGCCTCCTTGCCCACATCTCCTTGCCCAGAAATAGACACAGGACTGAGGGGCAGGGAGCACGTTTCCAATTTCCCTTGATTCTGCCAAACTGCCACTCAAAAATGGCCACACCAACCTATACCCGAAATGCACGAGAGCTGTCTCCCCACATTTTTGCCAAACTTGACATTATCAAAGATTTCAATTGTTTGGTCAATCCCTTGGGTGAAAAATGTCCCACGCTTTCTTTTTTCTCCTGTCTTCTCCTAATTTCTCTCTTCCTTTCTTGGCCGGTGCACTGCCTAAAGCATCGTGCACAATGACCATTTCCTTGGTCCTCCCGGGTAACTAAGCGATCCCTACCATCTGAGGCTGGGGAAGGATGTGTGACTTGCCAAAGGTCCCATGGCTAAGAAATGGCAGTGAGGGGGCGCCTGGGTGGCACAGCGGTTAAGCGTCTGCCTTCGGCTCAGGGCGTGATCCCGGCGTGATGGGATCGAGCCCCACGCCAGGCTCCTCCGCTATGAGCCTGCTTCTTCCTCTCCCACTCCCCCTGCTTGTGTTCCCTCTCTCGCTGGCTGTCTCTATCTCTGTCAAATAAAAAAATTAAAAAATCTTAAAAAAAAAAAAGAAAAGAAATGGCAGTGAGTCTCCAGCCAAGGCTCCTATGGACCATTAACCACTGCTTGATATTTGTTAGGGGCCTCTGTGTGCAAACACAGGGCTAGAGAAGGAGGTCCGCGTCACCATGAAAAGTAAGCATCTGCTTCCTATTTTCATAAAGTCACGACACGAATCTGTGATGCATCTGAACTCGCTGTTCCGCAGCCATCAGTGAAACAGGATGCCATCACGCACTGAGAGAAAAGGAGGGAAGGAAGCTGCCCATGCCTACCTCCTTTGTGCAAGGCTCTAGAGAAGGCTCCTGGGCTCCTGTCCACCCCTGGGACGACTCACCACAACCCTCTGAGCCTCAGCTTCAAGCCTGTTACGTGGGGCCATGCGGCTCCCCCAGGGCCCCGCTGAGAACCGAAGCGAACGGAGCTCATGAGCGATCGTTGTCACATCACCAGCGAACTGTTACCAGCCCACTCCTCTCTCTGCCCAGATGTCTAGATGAAGCCCATCACCCTCGGTTCCACTCCCAAGGCTCATCTCTGGATTACTGCAAGCGTCCATCCACTTGCCCAGCCAGAGACCACCCAGCAGGGGACTCAACACCTTCCAATGCCCCAGTGTTGACTCAGGTAAAGCAAGAATGAGGTGGCAAGTTCACCAGCCTGTAGGTCTCCCCAAAGCAGACCTGGGTATCCTGAGAGGCTGCTCTGGGTCCCGTCAAGCCGAAGGGGCCCAACGCTAGCTGGCCCCTCTTCAAGGCTGTTGGCATTATCTGTGGGCAGCTGCCCAGGAAGCCCAGCACAGCTGAGCCAGGGTGGGAGCATCTCCTTAGTATTCGCCAAGTCGCTCCGGCCTTCTCGGCAAAGCAGGCGGGAAGACAAATGCCCCACGTCTGAACGCATGAACTCCACGTAGGTACGGAGAGCCTCCCAAGAAAGTGGGGGAAGAAAACACACGTGCCTGAGGCAGACCCCAGCATGCTCGGCCCTTAGGAAAAATGGGCAGGTCCCACCCACGTCTACAGGGCAGTTTCAGCCTGACTCCAATCCCACGCCCATTGCCGCCACCCTTTCGAGGCTCTCGGGAAGGCCCTGAGAGAGGCTGGCTGCCGCCCGCCTGCTGCTAATTGATGCCTGTTTACAGTCGTGGACGCAGCATCATCGTCCGTTTTTGTAATTTATAGCCAGCCACTGTCGTTCTGAACACTTCGGGAATCCATAAGTGCTCTCTGCTTCGACCTCCATTTAATTTTATTTTGTGCTAGTACCAAAGAATATAAGGCATTTCTCTCAACATGCGACCTTCCAAATACAGGTTTCTCCTGCTATCGAAAATAGAACATTCCTATGAAACATTTCATAAGCCAAAATAGCATAAAGCAAAGAAGCAATCACCATGAATTTACATGGAAAAATTTTTTTAGCATTCCCAGTCCCCAAAAATAACCTCTCTTGGGCTTTTCTGATACCTGAGGACGCATCTTGGTAACAGATGCACAAAATACATCAAGATAAAGCACAGATGCTCACAGACAGGGTTCAGACTGGCGGCTGGAGGCAGAGAGGCTGCGTGTGGCTCCCGGGGAAGGAGCGGGGGGCACCACCCTCGCAGTCCGGGGGGCGCTGCCTCTGGGACAGCTCGCTGCCAAACCCGTGCTGAATGCGTTTACAAAAATCTTCTCCGGATTTCTTCTGGTTAGTGGTTAGCAAAAACGGGTACTAACTAGGTCTTTCATAAAAGCCAAGTGGCCTAGGGGTGCCTGGGTGGCTCAGTCGGTGAAGCGTCTGCCTTCGGCTCAGGTCGTGATCTCGGGGTCCTGGGATCGAGCCCCACGTCAGGCTCCCTGCTTTGTGGGGAGCCTGCTTCTCCTTCTCCCTCTGCTGCTCCCCCTGCTTGGGCGTGCTCGCTCTCTCTCAAATAAATAAATACAAAATCTTTAAGGAAAAAAAAAAAAGCAAAGTGGCCTAAGACCAGCTTTTGGAAGGCGGGGGATACCTGTAGCCCAGCACACTACCTGCTGTAGTCCCAGATAAATGAACGTGTCCGAAAGCACAGCAGACGGTGATGGAGCTGGGCTGACTGCATTCGTTCACTTAACCCCCTCCAAACCAGAGCAAACTAAACACCCCCCTATAAACACCTGGGAAATCCTCATTTTCTAGATTGACATTGAGTTTAAGAGGTAAAATGAAACATGCCTGACCCCCGAATCCTCAGTCAATAAGATATTCATGTGAAAATGTTCGCAAATATAATGTGGGCTGAAAAACCCAGAATACAGTGAAACTAATACACACTGCATGTTAACGCCACTAAATTAAAATGTAAAAACTTAATAAAAAAACACAGGGTACAACATAAGCAGTATGTTGTTTCTGGAATCTCTAGTCGTACACATGAATGGGGAAAAACACTGTAATGAGCTTGACCAAGACGCCAGCAGCGTTCACCTCTGGGCAGTGGGATGATGCCTGGTGCAGTTTCTATTTTCACAGAAAAGGGGCGGGGAGTTGTGGGCAATGGGTGGCTATGCCACCCACTCTCTGGGACTCAGTTTCCTCACCTGTAATATGGGGACAAATATAGTGCCTGCCTCCAAGGGGTGTTGGAAGACTGAAGGGTTAATTCATGCAGAGGGCAGGGAATGGTATCGGACATGCTTTCCACAACTGTTAGATGCTAACATCAGCAGAACCATTGCTGCCTACCTTCTTCCTCCTCGAGGTCACAGAGACCCATGACAGAATCACGACCAAGCCAGCAGTCCAGGCCTCCGGCAAGGGACAGTCAGAATCATCACTGGCAGTTGGCTGGATGCTATTTATAGGCGGACGCCAATTCAGAGCGAGCACCAGCAAGGGCACCTCGGAGCCGAGCCACGTGTGACCTTCTGGATGCCCCCCCACTTCTATTTACTGTGATTCCGGTCCCGTGGCCCTGCTGGGGAACCGCGTGCCAGCCTCGGTCTCACACCGCTCGCTTGCTTCCTTGGATACTTGTGAGATTTTTCCCACAAGTTCAATGGAGCCAACCAACCCCGCTCACAGAACTTGCTTCCGACATTAAAACAAAGAAGTGGCCTTGGCGACATTGTAGCTTTGCTCACAACACGAACAGCAAAACGGAGATCAAAGATGAATTCCTTAGCCCATCCTTCCCTCTAAATCAGCGCGGAAGGCGTTGCCTTGACCTAAAAGAGCAAATTCACATCAAAGGCAGAACCCTGTGTCACCTGCTGATGAAATTCCTCCTTGGCAGCTGGAAGGACCAGCTTCAGAGCTGGAGGCTGAGGCTGGGGAGCGGGGCAGGGGGCGAGCAGCCCGGATATGGGGACCTCCTGGTTCATCACCAGCACTCACTCAGCTCGCCTCTCTAAAATCACCATGCTCCCTCTAGCAGATGAGAGCTCCCCCGAAGGCTGCAAGCATCCCCCCAGGTTCGAATGCAGCAGTCCCTGTAGGTCTAAAATCCTGCTAGTGTTATCGGACATTCAGGAGACATATAGGAGATAAGCTAAATTTTAAATGAAAAATAAATAAATAAACAAGAAACAAACAAAAAAAAAAAACTGAAAGAGGAATAAAGTATGAGGGAACAACAGATTTCTCTCCTATTAAGACATATAATGCAGTGACAATTAATGCGGTTTTGTTGCAAGAATAGAGAGATGTCAATGAGACAGAATGAAAAGTCCTAACGTAGACCTCAAATCACATGGGATTTTAAAATACCTATAAAGAATGAAAATGAAAGTCAGAGGAAAATGGGATTCCTAGTACGTGGAGTTAAGACAATCGGTGGCAAATGGGAGTAAAAGTAGGTTGGCTCCATCCCTCACATTTTACACGAAAAAAAATTCCAGCTTTATCAGAGCTTAAAATACACAGAAAATGAAATCATCTCAGGGTGGAGAAGGCCGTTCTAACTATGATATGAAACCCAGATGCCATAAAGGAAAGGAGATCTTGATAAATTCACCTACATAAAAATGAAAATGTGTGTACGACAAAAATCACTATAAGCAGTCAAAAGACTAGCATCAAACCAAGGAAAAGTACTTGCGCTCATTTCTCAGGCAAAGAGCTGAATTCCCCTAATAGATGAGCCTTCAGAAATAGAGAGAAAAAGCAAACAGAGAAACAATAGAGAAGTGAGCAGAGTGCGGGTAGCCCCGCAGACAATCAGGGGAGGGTCCCCACTGCAGGCGAGGCCACGGCCAGGACACGCAGGAAGCCACGTGGCAGCTTGTGTCCGAGTCCCACTATCTTACCCATGACCTTCTGCCCCCGATGTGTTCTGCCACCTCCTGAACAGGCACCCCTACTGAAAGGCCCCCCTCTCTTGAAAACATCCAACCCAGAGCTGGCCCTCGCTTCCTGCGTTCCTTCTAGAATCATCCAGCTCATGCCCCAGACCATACAAGCAGCCCCTCCCAGGCTTTCTCACAGGGAGGCCACCAAGGCCCCCGAATGGCATGTTCTCCCGCGCCACAGCAAGTTCAACAAAGCTCACTCGACTTTAGGAGTGCTGCTGGCGGCCTCCGATGGCTCGTCTACAGCCGTACGACAGACAGCAAACAATCCGCTTGACGTCGATCGTTAGTAGCAGCGGCTGCCGCAGAGACCCGTCTAGGGTACAAAAGGCGGGGCTCTGGGGACAGTGAACTGAAGACGGTCCCTTTACCTGAGGACCCCAAATCTGAAACCAGCCCCAATATGATGCTTCAGCCACCCCACAAAGAAAGGTTTGCTAGGAGGACAACGAGGAGAGAGAAGACATTTCCTGCTTGGATGTCAGACTTCTCCGTATGGCGCACGGCCTCCGCACAACACTCGAGGTCCGCATCCATTCTGCACGTGTGACGGTACGCTGGACAGGCATCGGCTGAGGACCTGGCACGTACCAGCACGAGGTAGGTGCACTTGGCTTTCATGGAGACAACAGTCCAGTGGATGAGAGAACCAGACAGAACCCCAAACTCAGACACTGACAGTAGGTTCTGAGTGTCCCAAAGGACCAAGAAGACATGATGGATCCTGGTGAAGAAGTAGTTCGTGGGCTAGGATGGGAGGGGGGAGGACTCAGCCAGGCGAAGTCCCAGGTCTGCATGTGTTGTGGTGCAGGTGATAGCATGTGTCAAGGTCCTAAGTTTGGAAGGACTGCCATGCTATCATGAGGCTAGAAGGGCAGAGAGGGGCCAGAACAGGCAGCCCAGACAGGCATGGGGAGGAGCTTGAGTGTTTTTAACCTTACAAGTCATGGGCAGCCCCTGAGGAATTCTGAGCAGGATGGAAACATAGGGGGTGGGGGCAGAAATACTGCCATAATGAGATTTGAGGTTTAAAAAGATCATTCCAATTACCCAGCAGAAACCCAATTAGATGGGCCTATCAGAGGAAGCAGGGGGTGGGCCAGGATGCAGCTGTATCCCCCAGATGAGAGAGGAGGAGGCCTGGCCCCTGGCGGTAGCTGGAGGTGATGAGAAGCAGGTGCATTTGAGAGGCCCACGGAGGAGTCTGCTGGCTGCAGGGCTATTGGTGGTGATGTGGGTGAGGAGGGAAATGGGCGAGACAGGTTTCTGGCTTTAGCAGCTGGGTGGAAAGCAGTGTCTTCCCCTAGGAACATCGCAAAAGGATGAGGGATTGCAGCTTGGGACCCCTTCTGAGCCTTGGTTTCCCTCCGCGTCTAGTGACCGGGCTGGACTAACTGTAGGGCTTTCTGTCTTGCTTCACCAGTCAGGTATGGACGCCAACCAATCCACACAGCAAGCCAAGCCAGTGAGAGGAGACAGGGCGTGGGACATTCAGCCCAGAGAGCCTGGCGTGCCCCCAAATTCTGAGTGGGCCTCTGGGGCACCCCCGCCAAACTCTGAAAGATCCCCCAACAAGTGTGGGGAAAAAGCACACACCTCAACAATCTGGCCAGCCCCTGCTGCCTCCGTCCGGCTCCGCTCTCTGAGTCCATCTGACTCATCCCCTCGTCCTGCCCTTCCGGCCATGGGGCCTCCTGGCCCCTCCAGCAGCCTTAACAACAGCACCGGGGACTGATCTCTGCCCTGCTCAAGGCTGGCAGCTCTCTGCCCAGAAGTTAAGGTCTTTGGCCTCAGCCCTTGCAAACCCACATGGCAAATCCCCTGGCACGACGATAAGCCTGCACCCTGCAAAAAAGTTGGCTCTCGAGACGTGCGTTTAAAAATACCCACGGGATGGTGTGGGTATATATAGAGAGAATGAAGCCAGGCACCTCAGCCCACACAGAATGCAAATGTGTGCCTTGAAGAAATCTATGTTGTATCTTAAATAGAGGCCCGAGATCGGAGCGCCACGGAAAAACAGAAACTGGCATTCGGAGCAATCGTGACAGCGCCTGGCCCCAGCCTCCAAGAGCAAGGGCTCACATCCTGCCCCGCTCTACCTGCTCCCTGGTCCTGATCGCTTGCAAGCACCTCCAGTAACAGAGCTGCCCCCCATCTTGCCGTGTGAGGAAAGAGTGTCATCAGTCCTTATTTACTTATTTATTCAGAGTTTATTCATTACCCACACCATGTCTCAAAAAGGAGGTAAGATAGCTTACAAAAATACCTCTGGCAGTTTGAAAAAAAAAAAAAAAGATAAAACAGATACATGAAAAAGTACATGATTCCGTGGTTTATTTAAAAAACTGTTTTTAAAGCTTTTATTTATTTGATAGAAAGAGAGAGAGCTCACAAGCAGGGGGAGCAGCAGAGGGAGAGGGAGAAGCAGGCTCTCTGCTGAGCAGGGAACCCAATGTGGGGCTCGCTCCTGAGCCCTGTGCAGCCCTGAGCCAAAGGCAGACGCTTAACCGACTGAGCCACCCAGGAGCCCCAGATTCCATGGTTTAAATACACAAAACACATACTAAAGGAGCCTGTGCAGAGACCAGAAGTTTGAATTGAATTTGAATGCCAGGCTTCCTAGCAACCCTGATGAAGAAAGAAACAAGATCAGTTACAACATTCTCCACATCCCCAAAATAAAGCAAACCAGGCTTCTCTGCTACCAAGAATAATATCTCCCCGTGGTTCTCACAAACAGGTGTTAGGGATGGAGAGAAGCATGCCCCTGATGCTATCCCAGCAGAGAGTGGGGGGAGAAGCTTACACAGCCTCAAATGAGCCCCAAATTTCCATCCCATCTATTCCCACTTCCCTTACCCTGCCTTCCACTAGAGTCCTCTGAAAGCTTATCAAGAATCTTTCTTGTATCACTTTCATGAGGTATTTGTCATATATGCACACTCAGCTACATGACAATTTACTGCATATTTTAAGTCAACTCGCTTTTGCACCTAAATAAATGTATCTATTAAGGAAACTTTACACCTCTGCTCTGATAAGAAAATCAGAATCCATTTCCAGAAATGTTAAGTGGCCACAAAATAAATACAATGGAAACAAGTCAATGCAATTATATTCTGGTGCTGTACCGTCCAAGGGCTCCATGCCTGAGGCTGTTCTCTGCTTGTCAGAGAAAGGAAATCAGCTAGTGTTTGGGGTCAAAGACACACCAGCCACAAACTAAAAGTTTCTCCTTGATACTCATAACCAGAAGACTGAAAGAGCATTCAAAGGGGACAGCCATCTGACCGTAGGACCCTGTGACATCAAAGCCCATCTGAGTTACACAGAGAACAGTGGTGCTCAAAGGGCATCCGGACCACCATCCACCTGGGAAGTGAGTGTAGCCATGGCAACCAGGTAAGGAGCTGTCTCAGGTACCAATCCACGCCCACCTCTTCCCTTAAGGGCGAAGTGTCACAGTGCTTCTCTTCACATTAAAGAAAGTACCAGTTTGTAACAGATCGGAAATTTTAAAACAGGTCCTACTCCACAGAGGGTGTCAGATGCACTGCTGGAAAATCCCTGATACCTGCTGGGGCCGTGTCCGCATTCTGGGAAACAGGGGTCCTGCCACCGGCCTCAGGAAACCAAAGTTCAGTTGCAGTAAAGTTCATGAGTCTCAATTTCATCTGATACTACAAATGGGCTCATTCCTTCCCTGGCAAGCACCTGCTGTGTCCTTGCTCTCCTCTCATTAGCCCTGGAGTCCTTTGTCAAAATCTGCTCTATTTCACATTTTGAAATCTATTATAAAACAATACCATCACCGTCACCACCCACACCACCACCACCATCACCTACAACACCACCACCATCACCACGACCACCTACACTATCACAACCATCACCACCACCACCACCACCACCTACACTATCACCACCATCACCAACACCATCACCACCTACACTACCACCATCATCACCATCACCACCACCTACACTATCACCACCATCACCAACACCATCACCTGCATCACCACCACCACCTACACCACCATCACCATCACCACCTACACCATCACCACCACCTACACTATCACCACCATCACCAACACCATCACCACCTACACTACCACCATCATCACCATCACCACCACCTACACTATCACCACCATCACCAACACCATCACCTACATCACCACCACCACCTACACCACCAACACCATCACCATCACCACCATCACCAACACCATTACCAACACCACCTACACTACCACCATCATCACCATCAACACCACCTACACTATTACCACCATCACCAACACCATCACCTACATCACCACCACCACCTACACCACCAACACCATCACCATCACCACCTACACCATCACCACCACCTACACTATCACCACCATCACCAACACCACCTACACTACCACCATCATCACCATCAACACCACCTACACTATTACCACCATCACCAACACCATCACCTACATCACCACCACCACCTACACCACCAACACCATCACCATCACCACCTACACCATCACCACCACCTACACTATCACCACCATCACCACCACCATCACCACCACCACCTACACTATCACCACCATGACCAACACCATCACCACCACCACCTACACTATCACCATCACCACCTACACCATCACCACCACCTACACTATCACCACCATCACCACCACCACCTACACCATCCCCACCACCACCACCATCACCACCACCACCTACACTATCACCACCATCACCACCACCATCTACACCATCACTACCATCACCACCACCACCTACACTATCACCACCATCACCAACACCATCACCATCACCACCTACACTACCACCATCATCACCATCACCATCACCATCACCACCACCACCACCATCACCACCCACACCATCAACACCACCACCTACACCACCAACACCATCACCATCACCACGTACACTATCACCATCACCACCTACACCATCACCACCATCACCACCACAATTCCCACCATCACCACCATCAACACCATCACCTACATCATCACCACCACCACCACCCCCACCACGAACACCACCACTGCCACCGCCAGTATCACAGCAGCTCCCGCTGACACAGCAATTACCATCTGCCAGACACTGACCCTGTTCGCAGACCTCTAAGCATCACTGTCCCATTTAATCCTGCCAGCAACCCTCGGGACAGGTACTACTGTCGCTTCCACTTTGCAGACGAGGAGACAGAGGTAACCAGGGATCGCATAAAGTTGGCCGATGAATGGCAGGGTCAGCACCACATGTGGCAGTTAGGCTCCTGGCCCTCTTCTCATCCCCTTCTGTCTGATTCCTAACACTGGGATTTCTCGGGGAACCACACACCTGGCAGGGGTCTGCCGCCTGGTATGACGTATTCCTGCCCTTGAGGCCAGCGCTGCACGGATGCAGAGGAACCGCACTCACAGACGAAGAGGGGGGTACAGGCGCAGCCCACACCCCGGGCCCCTCGTCCCACAGTTCATGTCCACATTCATGCCTTCATTCATCTTTCATTCCTTTCCCCTTCAGAGTTACTGGGGCCCTGCTGCTCTAGGCACCTCAGTGGAGGAAACAGCAGGCACGGTCCCCACCCCTGTGATGGACCAATTCTGCTCACTGCAAACAGCACGCAGCAGCAAACAGAAGCATTACGGATTTCCATAGAGAGGGGAGTAGGGGACCCACTTTAAATGGGGTGCCAGAGAGGGCTGCTCGGAGGAGGTGACATTTAACCTGAGACCCAAAGAATAATGTGCTGAGCAAGTGACAAGCCAGGGACAAGTGTTCCTAGCGAAAGTAGGTGGGGAGCAACCACGGGAAACAGTCTGAACGAGTTCAAAGGGCATGAAGAAAGGTCCCAGTGGCCGGAGTGCCGTGCATGGCGGGGAAAGAAACAGGAGCAGACACACGGCGGTGACCACGTGCAGCTTGGCCACATAGACTGGTTCATCCTCAGGACAATCTATGCAGCGGCTAATGTGACCGTCACCGTCACAGGAGAGGAAAATGAGGAACCAGGCCACGAAGCAAGCACGCTGGGAGCCAGGCTTCACACCCACATGGTCTGGGGCTCCAGTCCATGTCCCTGGTCCCCTGCCACGTGGCCACCACTCCACAGGGATGGACGGTGACATCGGTGAGGAAGCTGGGATTTCTATTCAAGGGCAATGGGAAACAGGGATGGGATGAGCTTGGATTTACACTTTGAGAGCCTCTCCCGGCTCTGGGCAGAAGGCGGGTGGCCCACAGAGGCCGAGAGTGGGTGCAGGGAGCCCACCAGAAGGCTGGTGCTGTTGCCCAGGAGCCGAGCGTCAGTGGGTGGGGCCAAATGGCGGCAGCGGAGCCAGGATGCTCACCAGCAGCTGCGGACAGAGGTGCAGGCGGTGAGTCAAGATTTCATAAAACAGCGGGACCTGGACATACAGGCAGGATCCAGGGAGCTTGGGAAGAGCAAAAAGGACAGTGCAGCGAAGATGTGGGGGTGGGCCTCGGGGCCCCCCTGGACTCGGGGGCCTGGAGTCAAGCAGTTTGCCTCCGGTGGCAGATTCCTGCATTCTCCCATTCATTCCACATTTCAGCGCATCCCCCAAATGCACGAGCAGGGCTGGGTGTGATGTGACTGCCACCAGCCGCTCCTAGTCACCAGGTGTCCCCGCCCAGAGAAAGTGTCAGAAGCCCCGGGATTCCTACAGAAGAGGTCGCAGGGACAAAGTCGCACAAATGTACAATGGGAAGAACCTCAGAGGCCCCAAGCCCTTCTAACACCGCGGGGTACAGGTCCTATTTACATACTGCTTAGGACAGGGAGCTCCCCCTCTCACCACGAGCCATGGGTGGGCTGCAGATAAAACACGGAGAGCTCCAGGCACAACATACTGGGCCCCCTCTGTCTGTCCCCAGGCCACCCACCAAACGGGACTGCAAGGACCCTTCCACACACAGGCCAGCGCCCTGAAGCCGGCCCACTACTGGAAACACCTGCAACGAGAAGCACAGCTTCCTCCGCTTTGTTCTCAAGCAGGAAAGGTCAGCCGTGGCTCACCAGGCACTTGAGGAAAGCCTGTCGCGTGAAGAAGAGACCACAATAAACAGACAGGAAAAAAAAACTCCCCAGAAGAAAGAGATGAGTCAGGAGGCAGATTATTTAATTTAAAAATACAAACTCCAAGGAGAATTCTCAAAGAAGAA